>NC_052150.1:50887197-51188993 GCF_902713615.1 Scyliorhinus canicula
CAGCGCTGAGAGAATGGTGCACTATCCTCCATGTGAGAAATTAAGCCAAGGCCCCATCTCATCATCAACTGGCCCTCCATTTTAAGATGATTTATAATCAGGGATGCACGTTTCTGTCATCCATTTTCATGTGACTGAGCAAGACAATTCCCCACCCATAAATCTTTGAGCACAAGGGGCAGGACACCCCCAGAGGTCGTATGATCTGGAGTACAGATTTGCTTCCTTTTCTTTCCTTCTCTGCCATCGCTCTGTCTCATCATTAAGTTTTTTGGACTGGAAGTAAGACGCAGTTTGATGGAAATGCTGTCACCATTCAGAACGATAGGTAACAAGCTCCTCCCAGTCATCAAGGTAAATGCTGCCATGCTTCAAGGAAAGCTTCAGAGTGTCTTGAAGCATTTTCTTTGTCTTTCCCTGCAATGTTGGACATTTGAGAGTTGAGAAACCAGGATCTGCCGCTGGGGGAGACGGTTTTCGGTCATCTAGACACAATGTCCAGTCCAGCAAAGTTGGCTTTGCAGAGTTTTTACCTGAATGCTTGTGGCGCTGGTTTCCAAGAAGGACACAAGCATTTGATCAAGTGTCCTCCCACTGAATCCACAGAATGCAGCGGAGCCATTGCCAATTGTATTTCTTGAGCGCTCTCACATGTCGCTAATGCACAGTCCAGGTCCTGCTGTTGTACAGGAGTGTGGTGACGAAAACTGCTCTGTGCACCAGAACTTTTGTTGATCTGCGGAGGTCTTTGTTGTAAAACACTTGCTTCTGTAGCTTATAGAAGGCTGAGCTGGCACAACTGATCTGTTATTGGATCTCCTCATCAATGGTGGCATTTGGGCTGCACGGTGGCACAGTGGGTTAGCCCTGCTGCCTCACGGCGCCAAGGTCCCAGGTTCGATCCCGGCTCTGGGTCACTGTCCGTGTGGAGTTTGCACGTTCTTCCCGTGTTTGCGTGGGTTTCGCCCCCACAACCCAAAGATGTGCAGGGTAGGTGGATTGACCACGCTAAATTGCCCCATAATTGGAAAAAATTAATTGGGTACTCTAAATTTATAAATTAAAAAAATAAAAAAATCAATGGTGGCATTCTGGTGCGGTAGTTGCCAAGGTATTCAAAATGTTCAACATATTACAGAGTTTCCCCTTCAACATATATTTGGGGTGGAATGTTTAACTGTCCAGGCGAGGGTTGATATATGGGTTGTCAGGTAGGCAGTTTAGTTTTGGCATGGAGATGGCTGAGGTCAAAGATTTTCCCATCTACACAGTATTCACTTTGAGGGTGGGAAATGTCTTAGCCTTGTCAGTCCTACCCTTTATTTAAATTTATGAGGACAGAGTTGGCAAAAGTGAACTGAGAAAATCGCTTACAAGGCAAGATGGTAGAGAAGCAATGGCAGACGTTTGAGGAGACATTGTGGTGGGAAGAGAAAGCCCAAAGGATCCAACAATAAGCTGACCATTGTGAAATGCAATGAAGTCACCAAGGACCATCTATAGAGCAAGGTCAAATGGACAAAAGTCTTTCATCCATGGGATGGTGTTTCTCTTCTTAAGAATCACATCCATCATGCTGGAAATAATATTTTAAACAACCCGTTAACTGTGAATCCACAGTGGCAGCTGATTATCTCCACGTTATTCTCCCAGCGCCCCTTGCTGGAATCCATGGGTGAATCACCATCGACAATAGAGCTGCAACAAGCAATGAAAAGGATGAAAAGAAACCCTGGGGACACATCTGGTATTCCAGCTGAGGTTTTCAAAGTTGGAAGACCTTTAGTCACATCAAGACTCCATGCACTTACCCTAAAAAAACTAGGAAGAAATGAAAGCCTGCCCCCCACCCTCACTCCGCACCCGTCCCCACTTCAGGAATGTAACAGCTAAGAAGATATTGTGGTGGGAAAATAAAATCCAACGGATCCAACAATAAGTTGACTATTGTGCCATGCGTTCAAAGTATCAAAAGTATTCCCTCTTGTTCACACATTCCCTCAATCGCCTACTTTATGTGGCTGAGGATATCCTCCCATAGGAACTTCTGAAATGTATTTTGTTGCCAGCAAATTTCAAGGAAAATGTTGAGAACTGTCTGCGGCAGGAAATAAATCTTGAATGCGATAGTCTTCTCAAAGGCACAGTTCCCATGTTTGTGAGCACTCATCAAACAAAGGCAGCTTGATTGCCTCAGGCATGTCCACAGGATGGAAGATGATCACATACCCAAGAACCTTTCCCCTTTTCCCTTGGTTTCACTCTTTTCCCTTGGTTTCTGTGACCATTACCTCCTGGTTTTCCTGGGTTTCTGTGGCTATGACTCATCTTTCATTCTCACTCCACAGTATAAATATTTCCCACTTTCTCTGTCTGTTAGCTTTGACAAAGACTCATCGGACTCAAAACGTTAGCTCTTTTCTCTCCCCACAGATGCTGCCAGACCTGCTGAGATTTTCCAGCATTTTCTCTTTCGTCCCAAGAACCTTCTGTGTGGTCAGGTACCTGAAGCCAGGTGACCACTGGGTCGCCCACAGCTCCACTTCAAAGTTGCTAGCAAACATGACATGAAGGCCCGAAACATCGACGTTTGGCATCTGGGAGTCACTAGCTGGGCAAAGAGGAAAATGGTGATGCCTCCGGTGGGCTGGTGTAACACCACGCTAACCAGTGGCTCCAGCGACTGGGCAACAATCCACAACGACACTTGGAAGCGTCATGTGTGGCATGAAATCTCTTGAGGATATGCAGATACACCATCTGAAATGAATTATTTGTTGTGTGTCCATTCTCTTTCATAGATGAAAGGGTGCTGAGAATCAGAGGTAAATTTTCAATGAAACATGCAACGCTGCAGCTTGGGGCCCTGGCCAATGGGTGAGCCCCATACGGAAAGGTGACTGCTGTGGTGGGAACACCGTGGGAACAACAAAAAGAGCTTGGCAACTCTAAATTTGCTGATAATTTCAAGAAATTCAAATGAGACTATCAACAGGCAATACAGAACAACATTGGGCTCTAATTGATGGACTCCCCTTTAGAGCAGGAAAACAGTTTGCCAGATTTTGAGAGGTGCTTAGAGCAGTTCAGCCTGAATTGGTGTGAAGTTTCTGAACGTAAAGGTGTAAAGCAGTAGCCAAGTTTCTGGATTCAATCTGGCGACACACTGAGGCAAACGTGAGGTCGCTGACCTAACATTAGGATGCGAGCCTGCGAAGCCTTAAGCTCCGTGAGGAGGGCGCACTGGCCAACAACCTCAATGGGAGCAGCAAGGCAACTCCCGGTCTCCAGGCCAAGGCTGAGGAGGGGGGCAACCAACAAAAAGAACAGAAACCACCTGGCCAGATAGCCAGCAGCAGCAGGCAGTAAGGAGCACGTACGAGGGTTGAGGCTCGAGGCCCGGCCACCCAAGTGAGAGCCGAGAGGAGAGCAGTGAAGCAGTCATGAGGTGCGAAGAAAGCCAAGCAAGCGTCGGCATCGTGTCTCAGGAAGCAGCGGCCATCGGGAGCGAGCAACAAGGCCTGGCAACCCAAGTGAGAGCTGAGAGGAGAGCAGTGAAGCAGTCAGGGGGTGCAAAGAAGGCCAAGCAAGCATCGGCATCGTGTCTCAGGAAGCAGCGGCCATCGGGAGCGAGCTACAAGGCCCGGCAACCCAAGTGAGAGCTGAGAGGTGAGCAGAACAGTGGTTGGGAATTGTGAAAAACGCAAGCAGTGAATTTGGGTTTCTGTATATTGCATTGTATGAGCTGAGGATGGGCAAGGTCAAGAGGACATTGACGTCATTCGGGACGAGGCTCAACATCATCGGAGGTGTGACATAATGTGGGACCCCTGCAAAGAAGGAGAACATGGGGACCGCAAACGTATACGTCCATCTCTGCTGATATAAGAATGCATCCAGGCAGCTCTGAATAGTATGCTAATGTCACTTTTACAGGTGATGGGAGAGAGACCTGGTAGTTCCATAGCACTGGAATCAGCAGTTGCCAAAAAGGAATCAACATTAAATGAGGTGAGGCTGAGAAACAAGCATTTACTGCCCCAGGGAATGGTGCTTCCCTTTGCAAAACACCTTTGCTTGGAAGCCCAGGCGTAGCAACAAGCTGATGGAAGCAAGTCCATCAATGTAGAACCAGCATGCAGTCGTTAGCATTAGGCAGTGAAACTACTTGAATGGGCGAGCAAGGACATTTCATCAACTGTGGTTAGAGATCATTACATTACTAATTGCAGACTTCCTGAGGCTGCGAAACAGAAGGAGCTGCCACTATTCAGATTGTCTTCACTCATATACATTGAAATATACATTGCTGCAACCAACTATGGAAAAGCAAAATGCAACAAATGCTGGGAATCTGAAATAAAAGCAGAAAATGCTGGAAATACTCAGCGGTCAGGCCCATCTGTGGAGAGAAAAGAATTAATATTTTCAGCTGGTGGTAGAAAATGTAATACATTTTGGGCAGCACGGTGGCACAGTGGTTAGCATTGCTGCCTCACGGCGCTGAGGATCTGCGTTCCAACCCGGCCCTGGGTCACTGTCCATGTGGAGTTTGCACCTTCTCCCCGTGTCTGCGCGGGTCTCACCCCACAACCCAAAAATATGTGCAGGGCAGGTGAATTGGCCACGCTAAATTGCCCTTTAATTGGAAAGAAAAGAATTGGATACTCTAAATTCATATTAAAAGAAAGTAATACATTTTAACCAGGTACAGAGGGTTTTGGCGATTTTCTTGGACATTCAGTTTTAATGTATTGCATTTGCTGCCCACAATGTGGTTTCCTCTACATTAGGGGACTAGGCGCACTTTCACCTCCTATTTCAATTCTGCACCTTGCTCTCATGCTAACCTCTCTCTCCTTGGTCTCCTACACACAATTCAAATTAAGCTCAACATAAACTCAAAGAAAGGCATCTATCCATTCCATCAGGCACTTTACAAATTCCCAAATAATAATTTCAGACTATGAATTGTCCCTTTTTCTTTAGAAGACAGTTGTTGGTGATTCTTCTGAGTTCCCACTAACAGCCTGTCTGGACCCATCCTTCATTTCTTTACTTGCCCCATCAGCACCTCATTTTGCCTCGTAACTTAACTAACCCCTTTGATCATTTAATCTCCCCTGCCTCCCTCCCTATCACTGAACTTTTAAAAAATAAATTTAGAGTACCCAATTCATTTTTTCCAATTTAGGGGCAATTTAGCGTGTTCAATCCACCTAGCCTGCAAATCTTTGGGTTGTGGGGGGAAACCCACACAGGCACGGGGAGAATGTGCAAACTCCACACGGACAGTGACCCAAAGCCGGGATCAAACCTGGGACCTCGACGCCGTGAGGCAGCAGTGCTAACCACTGCGCCACCGTGCTGCCCACCTTTTCCCAGTTCTAACGAAAGGTACAAAAGCTGATTGGCTTCACTCACTGAAATATACTTTGCTGCAACCAACTATGTTGAAGATGTTGGAAATCAGAAAAACAGAAAGTGCTGGAAATACTCAGCAGGTGAGACAGCATTTGTGGAGAGAGGAACAGTTTGTTTCTGGTGATAATGGGGCGTTAGAAAACATTGGACGCTATCCGTCTGGAGTTTGCACATTCTCCCCATGTCTGCGTGGGTCTCATCCCCACAACCCAAAGATGTGCAGGGGAGTTGGATTGGCCATGCTGAATTGTCCCTTAATTGGAATTTCTTTTTAAACACCCCCACCATTGCTTGTCAACCACCAGATCATTCCGCCAATTAATTTTTGTTTCCGTTCGCTTTACACATTCTCACTTGTTGCAAAAAAAATTCTGGAAGTGGGGGAAATTGGTTATGTGGCTATCAGTCAGGAATCATCCAGTTGGGTGATGAAATGTTAATTTCCCAATTAGCACAGGAAAGTGTTGCACCACAAGGATGGACCTGTAAGGGGACAAATGATGGTTATGTAGGGCAGCATGGTTGGTCACATGATGAAATGTCCAGGAATATGCCCAACCAAGTGTTTGGTTTAAATAATTTAGGGTAGTTTGCCTCCAGAAACTGACAGGATTGTTATCAATGCTAGTGAGCGGGAGAGGGATCAAAATCTGGATCAGGAGCTGTAGAATGTGAGGGACCCCGGCAGTGGTTAGCGCTGCTGCCTCATGGCAACGAGGACCCAGGTTCGATCCCGGCCCTGGGTCACTGTCCGTGTGGAGTTTGCACATTCTCCCTGTGTCTCACTCCACAACCCAAAGATATGTAGGGTAGGTAGTTTGGTCATGCTAAATTGCCCCTTAATTGGGGAAAAAAGAATTGGGCATTTTAAATTTTAAAAAAAGAATGCGGGGGACCCAAAGGAATTGTCCTCAGCATAAAATTAGCACGTGGGCAAGGCTTCGAAGGATAGGCAAGACCAAGACTTGGGAAGTCCAAGGATTCTTTGAAGGGCCTGGAGACACAGACCCTCAGCTAGAGCTAGCATATGGAAACCAAGGCAAAATGAGGGAATTACAATTTACCACAAAAGATCATTTAAAATATTATTTAAAATTAAAACATTCTCTGTTCTTTCGTGAATTGGCCTGGCGTAAAGTGCTCCATTGTTTATTTCCTGGTAGAAATGTCGAAGGCAGAGATCAGAGAGAATGGCTGCGCAAGTTAGGGTAGATTGTAGATGGCTTTGCAGAACATCCTTGAGGCCCAACTTCAGACTGCACCAACTGACCATGGGTGACAGTGGTCTGGGCTGGCTGGTTGGTAAAACAATAACAAGGACACTAGTAGAGTGACACTGTGAGAGACAGCGCATTTGTACACCATGGGGTTATTCCCCTGTGGAAGAACGCCAACAATCCTAGTATTATATTGGAACATAAAGTGCTGGCCTAATGCAAGAGCCATGTTTTTGAACACTGGCACCACAGTCTTTTTTTGGCCAATCCACCTGCCCTGCACATCTTTGGGTTGTGGAGGTGAAACCCACGCAAACACGGGGAGAATGTGCAAACTCCACACGGACAGTGACCCAGAGCCGGGATCGAACCTGGGACCTCGGTGCCGTGAGGCAGCAGTGCTAACCACTACGCCACCGTGCTGCCCTCAATAGCCTTGATCATAGCAGTCTGGTTTGTATAGTGCCAACCTAGGTTTACATGGCAACATGCATGACCTTAGTCTAAGCTTCCCCTGCAGCAGTCAGACATTGGTTGGCTTCTGAATGGAAATAGAGACATTGGACACCAGACATTGCATAAAGCTGGCTCCGTACATGCTGCCTTGCAGTTGGCCACCATATGCACACTAAAACAATGGGTGCCAAGATCTGTTCACAGCTTTGTGCTAAGTTGAGTCAGACTCCTCCATGCACTATGGCAGTGACAGCAGGTTTTTGGGCAGTTCAGTGACTCGCCAGGGGCTGTGCTAGATTTACCCTCTAATGTGAAATGGTGAGGGGAGTGGGGTTGAGACAAAAGAGGTCCACAGTCACACTTTCTTCAGCTTGTATTTCATGCAAGACAGCAGGATGAGGACAGGGGGGCACGTGGCACAGTGGTTAGCACTGGGACTACGGCGCTGACGACCTGGGTTCGAATTCCAGCCCTGGGTCACTGTCCGTGTGGAGTTTGCACATTCTCCCGTGTCTGCGTGGGTTTCACCCCCACAACCCAAAGATGTGCAGGTTAGGTGGATTGGCCACGCTAAATTGCCCCTTAATTGGAAAAAAAAAAATTGGGTACTCTAAATTTGTATTAAAAAAAAGACAGCAAGGTGAAATGAATGAAATGAAAATCGCTTATTGTCACAAGTCGGCTTCAGTGAAGTTACTGTGAAAAGCCCCTAGTCGCGGGGTTGTGGGGGTGAAACCCAGCCAGACACGGGGAGAATGTGCAAACTCCACACAGACAGTGACCCGGAGCCAGGATCGAATCCAAGTCCTCAGCACCGTAGGCAGGAGTGTTAACCACTGTGCCACCGTGCTGCCCCGTAGGCAGCAATGCTAACCACTGCGCCACCGTGCCGCCCTTCACTCCACCCAATTCAACGCCCTGCTGATGTGCACTGAGATCCCAACAGCACCCCACCCCCACCCTCCCTAAAAGATACTGACCGCATGGACATCTTCTAACCCATCCCTCTTCATTCGTCAGGATAACCTCAGCATAACAAAAGTTTCAACTGGGATGAATCTGGACATTTTGAAGTTGTATTTCGGATTCCCAAGTTGAAACGATTTATACAAATGTTGGTCTCAATGGTCCCGGTACTGAAATAAAAGCTCAATACTGTGGAAGCTGGAAATCTGATATCAAACCAGAAAATGCTTCTTAAACTCCGTAGGCCTGGCAGCATCTGTGGAGAGAGAAACAGAGTTAATATTTTGGGTTTATCCAACATTTTCTGTTTTTATCTTGTCCCAGTACTGATTCTTGTGGAATGCCACTTCCCATCAATGACAACGCTTAAAACCTGCTCTCTGTGTCCTGTTTTGCTGCCAGCCATCCATTCTGTTACTTGCTCCCGAAATCCACATCCCCGGGTTTAGTCATAAGTTTACCAGAAGGTACCTTTATCTTTTTTTATATAAATTTAGTGTACCCAATCATTTTTCCAATTAAGGGGCAATTTTGCTTGGCCAATCCACTTAGCTTGCACATTTTTGGGTTGTGGAGGCGAAACCCACACAAACACGGGGAGAATGTGCAAACTCCACACGGACAGTGACCCAGAGCCGGGATCGAACCTGCGACCTCAGTGCCGTGAGGCCGCAATGCAAACCCGCCACCGTGCTGCCCTTCCAGAAGGTACCTTTATCAAAGGCTTTTTGAAAATCCATGGTCGGGATTCTCCGTTTCTGAGACTATTAGCTGGGTTCTTCGATTTTGAGGCTATGTCCGGAGGAAGTGTCTAGTCTTACAATGAAAAAGTCGGCGGTGCCCCCGCACCGATGTTCCGCACGTTGGGGGGCTGGCAGCCGCGCCACATAAACCTCCGGCGTTCCCAACAGAAATGGCCAGAGAATTTCCGCGCATGAGCACGGCGACGACCTGTAGCGGTTGCACCGTACAACATGGCGCCGGCCACACGCGGACCTGGCCTGTCAGGTAGTGCCCCCCCCGGACCACCCCCCCCCCCCCCCCCCCCCCCCACCAGGCCTCCTGCCCCGCCGAAGCCACCTCGGCCAGCGGAACGGCTCCCCCTTGATTGTGGCAGCGCTGGACATAGTCCACAGCCGCCGCACAAGGTTAACGAAAACTCAGAACACAAGTGATCCACGCCGTCGGGGCCTTCTCCTGGAAATGAGAAAGGACATTGTTAAATCTTCTATAGGTATGTATAAAGGAAAATATTAGCAAAGGCAAATGTCAGCCCATTACAAAAGGAGACAGGAGAATGTATAATGAGGAGTAAGGAAATGACAGAGAAACAAAACAAATACTTTTGTCCAGAGTTTTGCCGCTGGGTTGGGTTTACAGAGACAGGTTGGGCAACCCCAGAACATTGCAGAGGGTGCCGGGTATGGAGTCAGGTAGGCAACAAGGCCTGCCTCTGTGTTCCATCAATGTGTTTAATGGCTTAAAATGTGATAAAACAATATACATCCCCCCCCAGTCCTCACCCTCTCACACTCCCTATGTCATTCCATGCCAACCAATGCCAAATCATATCCCACACCCAACTCGCATTGCCCCTCATAACTCCATGCCAGCCCATGCCCCTCAACCCACCCCATGACCCCTCATGCCTCCTACGCTAACCCATGCCCCTCAACTTATCCCTACAGCCCCTCAGACCCCCTATTTCAACCTAGTGCCACCCCATAACCCCCCTATCCAACACCATTTGCTCTTATCAACTCATCTAGTATCCTTTGAACTTTCTTGACAGCTTGACACTTCCCGATCAACTTGACAGATCCAATAAGTTTCTGCATAATCATGATTAATTCTAACAATCCTATAGAGTGCCTTACCTCTCCCAAAGATGTCTCGGAACCCTATCCAAAGGGGTACCTTACATTATTGAGGAAGTTTAGAAGGTTTGGGTGTTGGGGCAGCAGGGCGTTGAGGGTGGTTTGTTTTATGTACGGGAGGAGGCTCTGGCAGGGGCCACCTTGCTCGCAAACGCGAGTTGACTAGTGAATGGGGGGGAGGTAGTTGGAGGTGCTACAGTCATTGGAACCTGTATGGACAGGTTTTGATGGGCCTGAGAGGTGTGAATGGTGAGGGATGGGAGACGATACTGGGTAAGGTGGTTTCAAGAGGAAGGGGCTGGGGGGTTTCTGGGAAGGGTGATAGGGGATCTGGCAGTGACAGTGGAAGAATTGCATGTACCGATATGGAAAATACAGACGGATAAGGTGCAGGGGCCAGATGAATTCCCGGTAGAGTTTTATAAAATGATGATGGATAAGTTGGCGCCACTGTTGGTGGAGATGTTTGAGGATGGGGTGGCTAAGGGAGCACTGCCAGACACAATGGGACAGCCATCCATTTCATTGTTCCTTAAGAAGGACAAGCACCCGGTGGTGTGTGGGTCATATAGGCCTATATCTTTGTTGAATGTGGATGCCAAGATATTGGCAAAGGTGTTGGCACTTAGGATGGAGGGGTGCCTCCTGAAGGTGATTCGCGAGGATCAGATAGGGTTCGTAAAGGTCAGACAGTTGTCGTCAAATGTGCGGTGTCTGTTGAATGCGGTGCTTTCTCCAGCAGAAGGGAGGAAGTTGGAGGTAGTGATGTCTCGGAACCCTAGATGGATGCGGAGAAGGCGTTTGATCGTGTGGAATGGAGATATTTGTTTGCGATGTTGGAAAGGTTCAGGATTGAACCTAAGTTTTTGGCGTGGGTGAAATTGTTGTATAAAGAGCTGATGGAGCGTGTGCACACAAATGAGATGAATTCACAGTACTTTCCATTGCATGGGGGAACAAGGCAGAGGTGCCCTATGCCCCCCCTTTAGTTTGCGCTGGCGATAGGGCCCTTGGCCATAGTGCTGAGGTGCTCAGATAAATGGAGGGAAATAGTGGGGGTTGGGGGTTGGGGGGGGGGAGCATAGAGTGTCCCTGTATGTTTTTTTATAAATTTACAGTACCCAATTCATTTTTTTTCCAATTAAGGGGCAATTTAGTGTGGCCAATCCACCTACCCTGCACATCTTTTTGGGTTGTGTGGGCGAAACCCACGCAAACACGGGGAGAATGTGCAAACTGCACACGGAAAGTGGCCTTGTACGTTGATGATTTGGTTGCTGTGTATCTCTAACCTGAGCTCTTCAGTGAGGGTTATAATGGCTCTGCTTAGGTGATTTGGGGCTTTTTCAGGCTACATGTTAAATTTGGGAAAAAGTGATTGTTTTGTGGTGTCTTCTCCAGGAGTGGGAGTCGAGGTGCGGGAGTTGCCATTTCAGGTGGCAACAATTGACTTTATATCTGGGAATGCAAGTCGTTCGGGATTGGACCCAACTCCGTAGATTGAACTTTCCGAGTCTGATGGGCAGCATCAAGTCTGATCTATTGAGGTGGGCAGTGTCCCTATCCTGGCAGGTCGGGTGCAGTAGTTAAGATGAAGGTTTTTCCACAGTTTTTATTATTTCCATGCTTACCAGTCTTTTTGCCGGAATTGTTTTTTATGGGGACACCCTCCGGAGTACCCCATAACGCCTCCCCCAGTGCCATCCCCAGCTCCTCCTCCAACTTAGCTTTCACCCCCTCTAAAGATACTTTATCCTCATCCAAAATCAATCGGGGAGATGACCCCCCCCCAACCAACCCCATCACCAACAATACCCCTCCAACAACGAGGAGGGTCAGAAAAGCCTTTTTTTGCAAAATCCCACACTCTGCATGTACATGAAAGCCTCCCACACGGGATCCCAAATGCCTCCCCCAACTCCTCCAGGCTTGCAAACCGCCCTACCAGAAACAAGTCTTTCACCTCCATCATCCCTCGCTTCTCGCACCCAAAATTTCGCATCCATCCTCCCTGATTCACACCCATGGTTCCCTCAGATCGAGATCAACTTCGACCCTGCCCCAACTTTAAAAAAAATAAATTTAGAGTGCCCAATTCATTTTTTCCAATTAAGGGGCAATTTAGCGTGGCCAATCCACCTACCCTGCACATCTTTTTGGGTTGTGGGGGCGAGACCCATGCAAACACGGGGAGAATGTGCAAACTCCACACGGACAGTGATCCAGAGCCGGGATCGAACCTGGGACCTCGGCGCCTTGAGGCAACAGGGCTAACCCACTGCGCCACCGTGCTGCCTGACCCTGCCCCAACTTAATGTGCTGCCACAATTACCTCCATATTTTCAGCATGGCCACCACCACAGTACTCCCTGAGAACTTCCCTGGGGCAAAGGGCAGTGCCGCCGTTGCCAGCGCCCGCAACCCCAACCCTTTACAACAGCCTGTCTCCATTCTCACCCTCAAAGCTTCCATCTCCATTCTCCAACCCTGCACGTTCTCCACATTTGCCACCCAATAATAGTATAAAGGGTTTGGAGTCTAACAGTGGTTAGCACTGTTGCTTCACAGCGCCAGGGTCCCAGGTTCGATTCCCGCTTGGATAACTGTCTGTGCGGAGTCTCCAGTTCTCCCCAATGTCTGCGTGGGTTTCCTCTGGGTACTCCGGCTTCCTCCCATAAGTCCCGAAAGACGTGCTGTTAGGCAAATGGGACTTTAGAACAGTACAGCACAGAACAGGCCCTGCGGCCCTCAATGTTGTGCCGAGCCATGATCACCCTACTCAAACCCACGTATCCACCCTATACCCGTAACCCAACAACCTCCCCCTTTAACCTTACTTTTATTAGGACACTACGGGCAATTTAGCATGGCCAATCCACCTAACCCGCACATCTTTGGACTGTGGGAGGAAACCGGAGCACCCGGAGGAAACCCACGCACACAGGGGGAGGACGTGCAGACTCCACACAGACAGTGACCCAGCCGGGAATCGAACCTGGGACCCTGGAGCTGTGAAGCATTTATGCTAACCACCATGCTACCCTGCTACCCTGCTATACTTTCTGGGTGGGATTCTCCAATAATGGGACTATGTCCCCACGCCGGCGTGAAAACCGGCGGCAACCACTCCGGCGTCAACGGCCCCCGTAAGTGAGGAATTCTCACCTTTCTAGGGGGCTAGGTTTACGCCTGAGTGGTTTGTGGCGGTTTTGCCGGTGGCAGAGGGCCAGCGTGAGTTCACGCATGCACAGAACGGCGGCCGTATTTCCACACATACACAGGGGCTCCCTTCTGTGCGCCGGCCCAGGGCAATATGGCGATGCCCTACATTGAGGGTGTGGAGGATATTTGTGAGCGGTGTGGAAGGGGTCCAGCCCATCGTGTAAACATCTTCTAGTCCTGCCCGAAGATGGGGAAATTGTGGAGGTTGTTCTTCAGCATCATGTCTGCCATTTTGCATGTGGATTTGGACCCCAGTCCCCTGGGGGCCATATTCAGGGTGTCGGACACGCCGGAGCTGCAGACGGGAAGGGGGCCAGGTGTTTTAGCCTTTGCTTCGTCGATCGCTCACAGGCAGGTTCTGTTGGAGTGGAGGTCAGCTTCTCCACCTATTCAGGGTTCAGGGTTGGCGTTGCATTTATTTTGTGTTGTAATGTTAGTTGTGTTGAATGTAAAAATGTTAAAATTTGAATGAAAATACTTTAAAAAAATACAAAGAGGGGCAGCTCGGTGGCCTAGTGGTTAGCACAACCGCCTCACAGCGCTGAGGTCCCAGGTTCAATCCCGGCTCTGGGTCACTGTCCGTGTGGAGTTTGCACATTCTCCCCGTGTCTGCGTGGGTTTCGCCCCCACAACCCAAAAATGTGCAGAGTAGGTGGATTGGCCACGCTAAATTGCCCCTTAATTGGAAAAAATAATTGGGTAATCTAAATTTATAAAAAAAAAAAAATACAAAGAGGTACCTTACTTCCCAGAGAGGTACCCTGCTTTCCAACGATTGACAAAGTTCAGACCTCTTCTTACCTTGCCTGCTTTACGCACTCCAAGATTCGAGCAGCTTGGGTTCAAAAATAAGTTGCGCGTATCTCCGTCAGCGGTATTCTCTGCTTCGCTGGCAGCGCACCCATGGGTTTCCCAATGGCGTGGGCTGGCCAGCTGCGGTAACAGAGAATCCCGCTGCCGGTGGGAGCGCTCTGTGCCGGAAAACGGGGCTGGTGGGACGGACAATCCCGCCCCCAAAATCAGGCAGCTGGTAATTTAAATCCTCGCACCGTATATGTGCAAACCCCCGGCCCGACTCCAGCCCTCCCAGCGAAAGTGGGGAAATGCCGAGTTCAGGGCGGGATCGGAAATTTCATCCCTTTCCAAGATTTTCACCATGACTCAAGATCCCTGTGTCAGTCACATTGTTACTAGAGAAACAAGAGCTACTCAGAATGAGGAACTGACATACATTGTATCCGTAAAAAAATAATAATACTGGTCAAATTAATGGAACTGAAAGTTGTTAAATTCCCTGGACCTGATTATCTACATCATAGTGTGTGGAAAGATCCTGTTAAATTGGAGGTCAGGCATTCTGCCGGGATAGCAGCTCGGTTGGAGGATTTGTGCGACGTTCTCTGGTTAGAGAAGATTAAGTTCGAGTTGAGGGGGTCAGGGGAGGGCTTCGGGCTGTGGTGGGGGCTGTTCATGATGCTATTTGAGGAGTAGTTCATCGCGGGCGGGTGAGGGAGGGCAAGGGATAAATGGGGGAAAATTGTACAAACTGTGGGTTGTGATTTTATGGACTATGTATTTTGTATTTTCGTGTTGTTACATGTGTTTGGAATAAAATACCTTTTATAAACCCTGGGACTCCAGGATCAAGTGGGTGTGGGAGTATCAGAGTGGGGATGTGATGCGAGGTTTGGGCAGACAGCTGGGGGGGTGGCGGGAGTTGGGGTGTTGGCGGAGAGGCCAGTGGGGGAGGAGTCATCAGAGTGGCCAGAACTTTTGGAGGATTGTCAGAGTTTGTAAAGAAGCTGTTGTTGTCTCTCTCCTTTCGTGTCCAAGGCCTGAGCAGGATGGCTTTCCAGGCTTTCCCTGCCCGTGAATTCTTCCCACCAGCCTGAAAATTAAGGCTGGGTGGCAAATGGCCTTTAGCAGGCCATTAAGGTCCTAGATTGGCGCAAGGGCAGGCGTCCCATGGAAAATAGGAGGGCGGGAGCCTGGCAGGAAGGTATCCAAAAAATTTTACATTCACCCCCACCTACAAACCGGCGAGCCATAGATTAGCTGATCATTGTTCATTTGTTGTTTGTGGAATCTTCTTGAGTATAAATTAGTGCAGCCAGTGCTTACTTAGCAACAGTGACTACACTTAATCAGCACTTTGTTGATATGTGAAGCGTTTTACAACATCCTAAGGGCATGATAGCACTACAGAAATGAACAGAAACAAAAACTTGCATTTATATAGTCAAATGTCTCAAGGTGCCTCAGAGGATCGTTGCCGGATACAATTTGACATTGAGCCATGCAAGGAGATATTAGCAGAGGAAGAGGAAGAGAAGCTTTGGGGAATGAATTCCTGAGCTAAGGGACTAGACAGCTGAAGGTATAGCCACCAATGGTGGAGTAGAGTCTCTGGAAGTTCTTTCTTTGTCTGACAACAGCATGACTCAGTTCTGGTACACTGGCTGTTCAAAACGCCTGCTGACATACACTGGTCAGAATCAAACATGAAGAACGCCCACTTGAGCAAAGTCCTGGAAAGAACTGTCATTGACCTTCAGGAAAAGAGAAAGTTGGAAATCTTTGTCATAGAGAAAAACATCAAAATAAAAACCAGTTTGTATCCTGTTGCAGAACTGTACTTCACACATACCAACTCAAAACAAAATAAATTAATTTACCAATGAGAAGTTTAAATACCTGCCCTGCAACAAAACCTTCTTCCATTCAAAGTCTGCCTTCTGCTATCAGTAATTGGTCTAACATGGTGACACAACCAACTTTGGTATTTGACTGTCAATGTGGCATTGTGTGTGTCAAAATATGAGTGACAACATTTCCTACTGTGCATGAGTATTACGTTTTGCCCTTTTATTGCAAGGTCAGTTGTATCTGATTCCAAATGATCCAAATTGGTCCAAAAGAAAGTCATAATTAAATCTAAATAAGCAGTGCAGCGATTGATTTTTGCTCAAAGTTTCATTTGTCCCTCATTCTCTGTTTTGGATCTTTTGTAGCTACACTTTTGATAGCCATGATTTCCCTCCTCGATGGTTTAGTTCTCCTGTGCCAAGATCACATCAGGGAACCTTGGCAGCAGCTCTCCCAGCTTGCACTATTGTGCTTCAGTGAACACATCGTCATAAGAAACACCTTATGGTTTGGCATCTCTATGTGGGACTATCAAATTACACGTCTCTGCTTAGCCCAAAATATTCCATTTTGTTGGCTAAAGCTTCAGCACATATGGATCAACTTTCTTTAACTCTGTTTCCGCAATGGATTCTACTCAATGGGTGTGTGCTGATCAGAAAATCAGGCATGGCAATTAACCACTGCCTGATTTTTCAAAAAATCCAGCAAATCTTTGTGAATGAGACACACTGGCCTCTGCACCTGACTCTCCATCTGACCTCTGCACCTGACTCTCCATCTGACCTCTGCACCTGACTCTCCATCTGACCTCTGCACCTGACTCTCCAACTGACCTCTGTACCTGACTCTCCATCTGACCTTTGCGTCTGACTCTCCGTCTGACCTCTGCACCCGACTCTCCAGCTAACCTCTGTACCTGACTCTCCATCTGAGCTCTGCATCTGATTCTCCATCTGACCTCTGTACCTGACTCTCCATCTGACCTCTGTACCTGACTCTCCATCTGACCTCTGTACCTGACTCTCCATCTGACCTCTGCATCTGATTCTCCATCTGACCTCTGCACCTGACTCTCCATCTGACCTCTGTACCTGACTCTCCATCTGACCTCTGCATCTGATTCTCCATCTGACCTCTGTACCTGACTCTCCATCTGACCTTTGCGCATGACTCTCCATCTGACCTCCGCACCTGACTCTCCATCTGACGCCTGAACCTGACTCTCCATCTGACCTTTGTGCCTGACTGTCCAACTGACCTCTACACCTGACTCTCCATCTGACCTTTGCACCTGACTCCCCATCTGACCTCTGCACCTGACTCTCCAACTGACCGCCACACCTGTCTCTCTTATTGGCATTCCTGTTAATTGGAGCAGGGCCAGAGACTACAGGGACTACATTCTAACCCCTCCAGAAAAGACACAGCCATTTTATCAGAGGCTAGTATGATGTACGCATAGCAGATCACATTTCATTTGAAGATTAGAACTGGGATGGTGCAAGGTGTCAGCCAGTGGATTGCGGGAGGAGGGGTTGGGAATTTGAAGGGTGGCAGGTGGGGCTGAGGCCATGAGAGAGGGGGTAACTTACCCTTGCATCTCAGTGGAGGATGTTTATCTTCTTCCTACATTGGGCGGCGGTCCTCCTGGTCATGCTGCCTGCACTCGCTGCAGCTGCCACTGTCTCCAGGCTGACCCTACTTCTGGTCCTCCAACCTCCTCTGGGGAACAGGGTGCCCCGCTGCTCATCCACTGCGTTGAGAAGCCTGGCCAGCTCAGCATCACCAAAGCGAGGAGCAGGTCTCCATGCTGCCATGCTTGTGTGTTGATTGGGAGTGAGTGCTGAGGGGACATTCAAAAGCTACTCCCCCTTGTTAGCAGTGAGCAGATGAGGTGTGAGTCAGGTGAATCAGATAGTGAAGGATCCAGGCATGGAGAAATTCTTGTAGGGACTGATGTTTTGCACTAGGTGCGGGTGAGTACAGGTCGTGATCTCAGCATCACAGCCAGCATGAAACATCCCGCCAAACTCACCCACAATGACACTTGGGGCATGATTTAACGCCAAAAAACAGAGTTCTGTTTTGGGCACGTACAGCATGGTGTTTCTCCGAGAATGACCCCGCTTTTGTCATTTTTTCCTCACTGAGGCCACACTTACTTCACGTAAGAGAATTAGGGCGTCATTTTAAAATACCACCTGATATCGCGACCCCCCCCCCCCCCCTTGTACACCCTACCCCGGCCTCCGAACCCCCCACTGCCCCAACTTACTTCTTAGGTGGTCCTCAAGCCCCCCCTTGCACCACCTCTTAAGGGCAGGCCACCACCCCGGCCCCGATCATTGGTACAGGTAACCTTGTACACGGTCACCTTAACACTGCCAGCCTGGCACTCTGGCAGTGCTTCAGTGAACCTCACAGCCACTGGGGGCAGGTGTCCTCCTCCTCCATCTGCAGGACATCTTTTGGGTTGTGGGGGTGAGACCCATGCAAACATGGGGGAAACTCCACACAGCCAGTGACCTGGGGCCAGGATTGAATCCGGGTCCTCAGCGCTGTGAGCCAGCAGTGCTAACCGCCACGCAAACTTGCCTACCTTGGCCACACAAAATTGTCACTTATTTGGGAAGACAAGAATTGCGCACTCTAAATTTATTTTACAAAAGAACAACAGGGAATGCAAAGCAGTGCGGACAGTAGCCACTGAGGGAATGCACAGGAATGCTTAGTTTTGTATGCATTATATTGTGATTAAAATTATACATTTAGATTGTAAAGTGCTTTTTCTGACTTTTTAAAAATTTTTGTTTTGTCAGAAAGAGCATGATGTGACGGTCAGTGATAAAGGAATGATAGGTGAGAATATTGTTGAGTGGGAAGGTATGACAGCAGTAACAGATGTTGCTCATTATTTCATCATTTCAAAATGGGCTATGTATGTTGGAACCTTCCTTCCTCTTTCTCTTCCTTCACTTCCTGTTGCACTTCCTCCTCCTTTAATCTCCCAGTAGCCAGCCCTTTACTTGCCGAGGGGGGTAAAATACAGTCGGCACAGAAGACAGCCGCAGAATGAAGGAATAACAACACAGCCAGGTCAAAGGATGTCCACCAGCATGATGAGCTAGCTATGGTCACACTCCAACTGCGCATCGAGGGAATGAAATTCCTTACGGTTCATAAAAATGGCTGATTTCACAAGACAATGTGCCTGCAGTTAGTGGCACCCTGCAGATCAGCAAGTCCACCATCAGTGCGAACCGTTGTACTAACTGTGCTTACCGGTAGCAAGAGGCAATGAGATGATGCTGCCTCTCTGTTTCTCGACAGCCTCAGCCTTAAGCTCCAGACTATGAAATGTTGCTTATTTTCCAAGTAGCAGCTTGGAGGGAGATTAGCTGTCTAAAAATTAAGAGACGGCAGCACGGTGGCGCAGTAGTTAGCACTGCTGCCTCACGGTGCCGAGGTCCTAGGTTCAATCTCGGATCTGAGTCACTGTCTGTGTGGAGTTTGCACATTCTCCCCGTGTTTGCGTGGGTTTCGTCCCCACAACACAAAGATGTGCAGGGTAGGCGAATTGGCCTCACTAAATTGCCCCTTAATTGGAAAAAATGAATTGGGTACTCTAAATTTATTTTTTTAAATGTTAAGAGATAAATTGTCAGCCACAAGCAATGTAGTTCTTACCCGAATTTGCAGTTTGCCAACTCTGCTGTAGCCACTACAGCAGAGTTGGCAGATTTAGGCACAACCTCTCCAGTGAAACAAAGATGTCTCAGGTCTTCCTCAACGTTGAGTTTAGGGAATGCTTTGCAAGGACCCCCAAAGTAAATGACCTTTCACTGAGAGCCATTTGCCCGCCACCCCCCCCCCCCCCCCCCCAATCCTCCCTCTTTGAGCAGATTTCCCTGTTCTGATTGACCTCTCTTCATCCTCCTAGCCTTGCTCAATTCCAAGAGGAAGGCTAATCAGAGCCACCAATGCCTGGAAGCAACTTGTTCCCGCACAAATATTCAAATGACAAAATAAATCATTTCAGCAAGCAAGCAGACCACTCCGTACTGAGCACTAAAACGTTCACCAAAGAATAGGAAACCCCCCAAAAATTCATACAATTGAACCAACAGCCAGAATAGTTAATCCAGCATCTCACCTGTGAGCAGTTTGTGATCCCTTTAAGAGTGCTGATGGGAGGTTCAGCATTCTGTTTAACATCACGTTCAGCAGTGGGCAGCACTCTGTCACAATGGTTAGCACAACTGCCTCACGACACTGAGGACCCGGGTTCAATCCCGGTCCCGGGTCACTGTCCGTATGGAGTTTGTACTTTCTCCCCGATCTGCGTGGGTCTCACCCCCACAACCCAAAAAAGATGTACTTGGTAGGTGAATTAGTCACACTAAATTCCCCTTAATTAGGAAAAAAAGAATTGGGTACTGTAAATTTCTTTTAAAAAAACATTGGGCGTGATTCTCCGTCCCACCATACCCGTTTCCTGGTGCGGCGCTCCCCCACTGGCAATGGGATTCTCCGTCCCAGCAGCCAGCTGATGGGGTTTCCCATTGTGGGCACCCCAAGCCGTTGGGAAATCTGTGGCCGTGAGTGCCCTGCTGGTGAATCAGAGGATCCCGCCGATGGAGAATCCAGCCTATCGTATTCAGCTGTCGTAGGCTAGAGTGTGGAGTTTGAAAATGGCAGCACGGACACCAAGTCAGCATTGCACACTAGTCGCGTTATAATCTTTTTAAAAAATGTTTAGAGTACCCAATTATTTTTTCCAATTAAGGGGCAATTTAGCGTGGCCAATCCACCTATCCTGCACATCTTTGGGTTGTGGGGGTGAAACCCACACAGACACGGGGAGAATGTGTAAACTCCACACGGACAGTGACCCAGGGCCGGGATTCGAACCCAGGTCCTCAGCGCCGTAGGCAGCAATGCTAACCACTGTGCCACCGTGCTGCCCTGATCTGACCACTCTGCATGCTACAAGAGATAATTAAGACATGAGCACATAAACCCCTTTACTAAGATGGTGTGTTGCACATTCCATCCGAAGCGGATGCATCTTAGACCTCATTTTCAAGCATTAAATTGGCATGGTGCACCTAAACAATGGCACCAAAGAGACAAATTTGGTTCCGAAAGTGCATTGCAGTAAATTTATTGCTTTTGCATAGTTTATTTATTGCATAGTCACTGTTGGTATCAGAACATGAGGATGTCTTTTTTGCAGTCAGCAAGGTCCCACAAACAACAAAGAAATAGCAGATAATCTGTTTAAAGATCTGTGGGATCTTTTACATCGGCCTGAGCACTGGGCTGCCACACAGCATGGGACTTTCAAATCACAAGCAAATAACACCTCTTACAACACATGAATGCAACAATATAGTATATGGTGTGGGGTGTGAATCTACAACCTTCTGACTCCAAGGTGGGGCTCCTACTACACAGTCAAGGTGAAATCAGAAAACTATTTGGATTTACATTCTCTTTTTTTTTAATTTAGAGTACCCAGTTATTTTTGTTCTAATTCAGGGGCAATTTAACGTGGCCAATCCACCTAACCTGAAAATCTTTGGGCTGTGGGGGTGAGACACGAGGCGACTCCACAGAAACAGTGACCCAGAGCCAGGATCGAACCTGGATTGTTTGGATTTGCATTCACGTCATTAATTGGAATTTGCATCAATTTTCCACCAACTATTTTAAAAACAGTCTTTTCTAAATTTCGAGTACCCATTTGTTCATTCCAATTAAGGGGCAATTTAGCGTGGCCAATTCATCTAACCTGCATGCCTTTGGGTTTAGGGGTGGGAACCACACAGACACGGAGAGAAGGGCAGCACGGAGGCGCAGTGGTTAGCACTGGAGTCTCACGGCACCGAGGTCGCAGGTTCGATCCCAGCTCTGGATCACTGTCCGTGTGGTGTCTGCACATTCTCCCCATGTTTGCGTGGGTTTCGCCCCCACAACCCAAAGGTGTGCAGGCTAGGGGGATTGACCACGCTAAATTGCCCCTTAATTGGGAAAAATGAATTGTGTACTCTAAATGTACAAAAAAAAATTTTTTTAAAGACACTGAGAGAACGTGCAAACTCTACACGGTCAGTGACCCGGGAACAGGATCAAACCCAGGTCCTTGGCGTCGTGAGGCAGCAGTGCTAGCCACTGTGCCACCCTTTTAGAAAGTCTTGATGTGAAATTACAGTTTTCAGTTGACTGCAAGTTGCAACATGGGGGAAAATATTCCTGCTCCACCAGTCTGCGCCAGTTTTAAAATTTATATCCTCATGTTCAAATCCAGGTGGAATAACCCACAAGGGTGGAAATCCTGTGGTTTGAGCGAAATACGAGCTACCCTGCTGAGAGGTGGGGGAAATTCCATTTAGCAATGTATAAAAGCTCGGCCAGTAAGGAACTGACCAGAAGCAGACCCAGTAGGGAAGTGTGTATTCATGTCCACTATATTTGTAACTTCCTCAAGCCCTACAACTCCCCAAGAACTCTGCACTCTGGTGTCTCAACTACCCGTTCTCCCTGCCACATAGCCCCCTGCTTTCACCACCAATGATGGCTGTGTGATTTGCAGTTGAGGCCCTAAATTCTGGAATCACAAACCTTCCTGCCTCCCCACTTCTCATCCCTCCTTTGAGATGCTGTTTAAAACCCACCTCCCTGATCACACTTTTAGTCACCTGTCTTGATGCCTCTTTCTTTGTCACAATGCCAATTTTCTTTGCCTCATTACGCATCTGTGAATGTCTTGGGAGATTTTATTACATTAAAGGTGCTAAGTAAATGTAAATTGTGGTAGTCGATGCAACAAATCCCTCTCTTTATAATCCCCTTGCAACAGCTTCATTTCATGTAAAGGATGATGCAGTTAAATCATTGTTTTAATTTCATTGACCTGTACTATGGGAGCATTTGTTCCTGGAGGTCTTGAGGCAAGATCCAGGGCGATTTTGCATTTAAAACAAAACCGAAACAAATGCCATTGCTTTTGTTGGCAGCCTTCATTTTTTGCAAACTGCTGACTTGTCTCCACCCCCTGCTTACAACTGTTCTAATGCTGATCTTCTGGAATATTCCCACCCTTTGCATATCTTTTGCTATGCAAATGACCCCACCTCTGAATGCTCCAGTTATACTGCAAGTATGCTGCAATTAACACATTTGTACCTTCTGTGAAAAGGCCCCAAGTCAACTGCCCATTTAACTTACATTGTAACTCTCAAGGGGATCAATCAAAATTGGCAGTGCAAAATTCTCTTACACGAAGGGCTGAATTTTACGAGCCCCTTTGGAGCACGTTGAATGGTAGGGAAAGGTTGGAAAAATGGCACAGGAAGGTACTTGTGGGATGGGGAGGAGGGCTTGGGAAGTGAGGGGGCTCCTTTGGCCCCAGTGGTAATAGCCCTATGACCTCCAAACCCCGCTTTACTTGCATTTGTGGGTGCAGGGCCCTTGATGCATCCTCATGCTCCAGGTACAGCCACAGGAGTGGCCACTGCATGTGATGGTGCTGCTGAGGTTCACTCCTCTGATTGGGCCAGCAGTAATCAGGAGAAAGGGGCAATCGGGATGGCAACCCCAGCGGCAGCCAATTCTGTCCGCAAAAGGTTGAGGTTGTCCCTGGCTTTTGGCCCCAGTGGTAGTACCATCACCACTTCCACAAAATTCCAGCCTAATTTTCAGGATCCCAACGCAGTGTACAGACAGAAAAAGGTGGATTTTAACTTCATCTCACACACCAGCCTGGTAGGAATATGTTGGCCAATGGTTTGCAAAATGTCTGGCATGGCCCATCACACTTCCCACCCATTTTCACGTAACCTGTCCTCAGGTACAAGAAGGCCACCCACCCTAGGGGATCGGGGTCCGAATCAAAATGGCAGTGTTGTATCCTGATGGAGTCATTCAGACATGCAAGTCATTTTAATTGCTTACCTGATTACAGCTTGCACAGTTTGTCCACGCAATTCTCCAGAAAGATTTCTAAGTGTTGCAGCGTGTGGGAATCGCCATGAGCATCCAGGCGCTCGGCCCAGCGAGGCCGGCCACACTATTCAACATTAATTGGTCCATTTAGTGAAGCCTCACGGGCTCCTCGCCGCAAATGAAGGCTCGCCAGCTGATTCGCCGGCACTAAGCTCGCCAACCCCCCCGCTAACAAGGTCAACCAGCACTTAAGCTGCACTTGCTCAGCCAACCTCAGCCAGCTCACAACAATGGTGCTGAGGAGACTAGCCACAATATTCGGGAACGCTGACCTGGGAAGGCTGCTAGATGCTGCGGAGGCCAGGAGGGATGTCCTGTTCCCCCGGCAGATCCATAGCCTAATGGAGGAGTCCCAGAGACTACGGGCACAGGAGATGTCAGCGGCAACACATGGCACGGAGGTTAACACTGCTAGGGTGGCAATCACAGTGGGGAGCCTGGTACATGATGTCAGGACCATTAGTGAAGGTGTCCAAGGCGTTGTGCAGTCAGTGTCAGCCAAGGCTGAGGGTCTAGGCAGAATATTCGCCTCGCTGGGGCATGTCACCCAGACATGTCCCGCTCTCCGGTGGGAATGGTCAAGACGTTGCGGAGCTTGTCCCAATCGCAGGTGGGCACTGCCGAGGCACTGCAGAGCATGGCTCAATCACTGAGGAGCATCGCTGAGGGCGTTGACACGATGATGTGGACCATGGGGAACGGCCAGGGCTGACAGAGCCAGATGACACAGGGGCAGCCGGGGCTCGAAGCCGCTGCCCTTCCATCCCACGGTGAACCCCAGGGCCCTATGGGCACCAAATTGGAGGAGAGGGTGCTGATTGCCAACCCAGACCCGTCCCATGGAGTGGCGACAGTGGCCACCAGCTACCCTGGGTTTCACCCCTCTGTTGAGGCCGCGTCTCGCAGCCAGCACATGGGACAGGGCAGCATGGCTGTGCATGTGCCACTGAAATGGGAGCCAGGGCCTTCCAGCTTCAGAGCACCCAGAGGACGCCTGCCAGGGGCATCAAAGGTCACCAGGATGTGGTAAGCAGCTGGCTGACTTCACTTCAGATATGCATCTTGGGGCCACACCTAGACGTAGCGGTAGAGCTAGGAGGGTAAAGCACATCGAGGATCACTGAGGGCGCCAGGTGATGGGGGAGGGACAGCACCATAAGGAGGGTGGGGAATGTAAAACACAATAAACGCCTTTGTGCACAACTAGTACAATGCTTCTGTCACTCCCTTCCGCAATGTTGACCTCCGAACCCTTAGCCCATCTCGCCAGGCATCCCACCCCTCCGCTTAGCACTTATCCACACTCTGGCTATGGACATGTTCACAGAGCTGTGTCCCATCACCTGGGTGTTTGGATGTTGGCTGCTGCGTGTGTGGTGTTGACTCCCACAGTGTTCAAGCACAGTGTCCAGGCATCAAGGTGCGATTGGGATGCTAGGCAATGACGCCCACATGCTACATGACTCACCCACCCATAGGGATCCACTTGGATTGTGTGAAGTGCTCACTTAACAATGATTGACAATTTTCTATTAGCAATGGCCTTCATCCACATGGCCAGAGACCTCAGCAGGCGGTGGGGGTTATGGATGGTTGGTGGAAGGGCAGCACGGTGGCCTAGTGGTTAGCACAGCTGCCTCACGGCGCTGAGGTCCCAGGTTCGATCCCGGCTCTGGGTCACTGTCCGTGTAGAGTTTGCACATTTTCCCCATGTCTGCGTAGGTTTCACCCCCACAACCCAAAAATGTGCAGAGTAGGTGGATTGGCCACGCTAAATTGCCCCTTAATTGGAAAAAATAATTGGGTAATCTAAATTTTTTTTTTTAAATGGATGGTCGGTGGGGCAGAAACAATGGTTGCGGGCTGCACGGTGGCGCAGTGGTTAGCACTGCTGCCTCACGGCGCCAAGGTCCCAGGTTCGATCCAGGCTCTGGATCACTGTCCGTGTGGAGTTTGCACATTCTCCCCGTGTTTGTGTGGGTTTCGCCCCCACAACCCAAAGATGTGCAAGGTAGATGTGGATTGGCCATGCTAAATTGCTCCTTAATTGGAAAAAAATAATTGGGTAATCTAAATTTTAAAAAAAAAGAAACAATGGTTGCTCCAGGAATGCGTTCACACGATCCAGGGGTTGGCAAGGTGGTGCCACATGTGGTGGCACCCCCTCCAGCCCCTCTGCCCCAGCCTCCCAGGGCGGCCCACCTCTCTGGAAGGTCCCCCACCCCCAACTGAGGGTCCCCCACACCGCACCGAGCACTGGGGTGGCAAGTCCAGTGCTCTCAGGCTCTTTGCCTGTGAGCAAAGATGGCTACTCACCTCCCCGACTCCCCACAGAAGCCCTTCCGCCAGGTTCACGTTTTTCAAAAGAAGTACTGATCGGCGATAGCGTGATCACTGGTTGGGAAGGCCACTGAATGAGGGGAGGCCGTTGGATATGGGGTGGCTCTCGTTAATTCTATCGAAATGGGGCTTAAGTGGTGATAATTGATTTCTCGCCACAATGCGGCGAGATCCCGATTTTGCCTACTGTAGTGGGCTGGTTGCATCGCAAACTGTTTGCCGCCTGGCGTGGTTCTTGTTTTTGACCTCTCCCAGTATTCACCGGCCTTGTATCACTTGAGTGAGAGCGCAAAGAGGCCAGAGAACCGCGCGCATTAGCTGTTAGCAATTTTGTTAAATGTTGTGCATTAGCCAGGTGGAAGAGGAGGGAGAAGAAGAGCAGGAATCCTGTTGGCTACACACCAGCTCTCTGGCATTTCCCATTGAAGACATAAGCCCATCTGAAAGGGCTTTAGCTTAACATCTGATCTGAAAGATAGCACCATTGCAGCACTGTACCAGCATGTCAGCCTAGATTTTGCTGTGCTCAGGTTCTGCAGTAGGACTTGAATCCACAACCATCTGACTCAGAGGCTACACTGAGCCATGGCTAATGTAGTAAGTTTCTACATATATAATAAAAGCAAAACACGGCAGATGCTCGAAATCTGTAATAAAAAGATAAAATGCTGAAAAAACTCTGCAGGTCTGCGTTTGTGGAGAGAGAAACAGAGTTTACATTTTGAGTCCATATGACTTCACAGCTGGGCAAGATAGGTATTTAATATATATACATATCATGCCCACTTGCCAAAGTACCGGACTTCTGATGCGCTGGGAATAATAATAATCGAGGGCAGCACGGTGACACAATGGTTAGCATTGCTGCCCCACGGCGCCGAGGTCCCAGGTTCGATCCCGGCTCTGGGTTACTGTCCGTGTGGAGTGTGCACATTGTCCCCGTGTTTGCGTGGGTTTCGCCCCCACAACCCAAAGATGTGCAGGGTCGGTGGATTAGCCACGCTAAATTGCCCCTTAATTGGAAAAAATGAATTGGGTACGCTAAATCTATTAAAAAAAAATAACAGGGCAGCACGGTGGCACAGTGGTTAGCACTGCTGCCTCACTGTGCCGAGGTCCCAGGTTCGATTCTGGGTCAATCTCCGTGTGGAGTTTGCACCTTCTCCCCGTGTTTGCGTGGGTTTCACCCCAAGAGCCCAAAGATGTGCAGGTTAGGCTAAATTGCCCCTTAATTGGAAAGTCAGAATTTCACCACTCCCTGGATGAGGCACCTTCTGTCATCTCCCAGAATAATGATTGGCTTGTGCCCTGGCCAAGTTTGCTAGTTTGCTTGTTACCGCCATACCAGACTGTCCCAGCCCAGGCTATGATGTAAAATGCAGACATCAATCGAAGACTCAGGAATGCTGGAGATCTTCCACCACAATCATCTGAAACATGGCAATTTTTCACCTTCCAAACGGTGGCCACTGGGGAAAGCCATGGAGCAATGGATAACTAAATGAGTGCATAATACAAATGCCAAGTGATGACAGCATATGAAGATGATTCTTAATTATTAACTGTACTGCAAAACTGAAGTTGTGCAACTAAACTTTCTGCTTTTGTGTTGGTGCTCACATTTGGAGGCAGTTGAGAAGCACACCCCAAAAGATTGAACAGGAGGAAAGCAATCAGATGGTGGTAATAAAGATAGTGATGAGGATTTCAGTTCAGTTGACGTATGGGGTTGAATGGGGTGTTCTTGGATAAGTTTCTCTCCTGAGCAGTTGGGCACTGGATGTTAATGCTGCACCTGTTTCTTCTTCTTTTCATGCTGCTCTTCATCCTCCGTCAGTTCTTAGATGGCTGTGCCAAGTTGTAATCAGTCTCCTGCATGCACCTCGATTGTGACAGGAAGCCCTCTGGCAATGCACCAAGCACTTTTGTGTGCAAGTCTATCAGCGGGTTCTTGTATGCTGCCACATCAAAGTCTTCATCTGAGTCCTCTGCAGCAGAACCTAACTGCAACCTCACCCTCCAGGGAGCTGACACCCATACTATTCTTTCCCCATCACCTAACTACAGCTCACACATGGATGGTGACTCACCATTTGAAGATCCCACCTTTATACCACCCTGCAAAGTACATCAGTCACAATATGAGCTGGTTGCTGCAAGTGTCAGAAGAAGTGACAGTGTTGCTCCATCCAAAGTCTTCTCTTCCTCTGGGCCTTCATGTTCAGCTCCCACTTGCCGACCAGGCAGCAGTCCTTGGGTATCTGAAAACATAAATGCACAAAGGAAGTGTTTGAGTGAGGAGTTTGCTGGGGGAAATCAGGAATTGCATAGTTACATGATCTGCAGGTTGTATGACATACCAGATTTGAGGATGGGGGTGAAGTGGGATTTCAGAAGTTGCAAAAGGCAGGAACATACCTTTATACTGGGTGACCTCCGTGGCACTGCTTGTCACAGTCTTAGTGACGATAGCGCCAATAACGTTGAGCATCATCTCCATCAAGCAGTTGCAGGTATGCAGTGTGCCTGTCCCTGTCGGTTTGCTAGTTATCTCCTGGTATGTGCCACCAGTGTGTGAGGTCCTGCAGGAGAGAGGGAAAAGTGTCAGTGAATGTGCTTCAATGTGTTCAGGTGATGTGCCCGTCATAGCTTTTAAAAACATTTTTTTTAGCGTACCCAATTATTTTTTTCCCCAATTAAGGGGCAATTTAGCGTGGCCAATCCACCTAACCAGCACATCTTTGGGTTGTGGGGGTGAAACTCACGCAGACACAGAGAGAATGTGCAAACTCCACACGGACAGTGACCCAGGGCTAGGATTTGAACCCGGGTCCTCAGCGCTGTAGACCCAGTGCTAACCACTGCACCACGTGCCACCCCATAGTTGAACCGCTGGCAGTATGTGCAAGTTATGAGGTGTGGGTGTGAGGCTTGCTGAAGTGGTGTGTGAGGGTGAGATACAGTATATGAATGGTGTGAATGAATCCTGATTGCTAGAGCTTATTGATGGATGAGTGACGGGGATGTGCTGCATTGAACAGTGTGTGAGGTTGGTGATGCAGTCAATGGCAGTTAAAGAATGCCTTTACCATTCACGCAAAGTCATTAAATTCTTTCCGGCTCTTTTTCCGGCTCTTCAGGGCTGGAGTTTAGGCATTGAACACTGCGGCTATCTGTCCCCACTTTCTGCACAGTGTCAGTGTAGAGGGATACCTGGTGTGAGTTTAGATAGATCACCTCTCTCTTCTTTAGCCTCCGACACTGTACTGTATCAAGAATCCAGGAGCACTTATTTCTGGCCTGCAGCACCATTACTCATAATCCATTCTGTTCCTAATGTGTAGAATTTGGATTTGTTAAGGGTCATCAGCTAACTACAAACATCAGGCGACTGCTGAATGTGATAATGACCCCATCTGGGGAGAGAACACCAGAGATCATTATCTCCGTGGACGCAGAAATGGCCTTCAATAGAGTCGAGTGGAAGTACATCATAGAACATAGAGAACATAGAACAGTACAGCACAGAACAGGCCCTTCGGCCCTCGATGTTGTGCTGAGCCATGATCACCCTACTCAAACCCACGTATCCACCCTATACGCGTGACACAACAACGCTCCCCCTTAACCTTACCTTTGAGGACACTACGGGCAATTTAGCATGGCCAATCCACCTAACCCGCACATCTTTGGACTGTGGGAGGAAACCGGAGCACCCGGAGGAAACCCACGCACACACGGGGAGGACGTGCAGACTCCGCACAGACAGTGACCCAGCCGGGAATCGAACCTGGGACCCTGGAGCTGTGAAGCATTTACGCTAACCACCATGCTACCGTGCTGCCCCTAAATTATCATGAGATAATAATTTAATAACAATGGTACTAGGGCAGTTTGGGCTAGGGACAGGGTGAAACTCCTGTACAATGCCACAAAGGCAAGCATACGGACCAACACCAACTCTTTTTTAAAATAAATTTAGATTACCCAATTACTTTTTCCAATTAAGGGGCAATTTAGCGTGGCCAATCCACCTACTCTGCACATTTTTGGGTTGTGGGGGTGAAACCCACGCAGACACGGGGAGAATGTGCAAACTCCACATGGACAGTGACCCAGAGCCGGGATCGAACCTGGGACCTCAGCGCCGTGAGGCAGCTGTGCTAACCACTAGGCCACCGTGCTACCCTCAACACCACCAACTCTGAACACTTCGAGCTGCACAGAGGTACAGGCCCACTGTACCTCTTGTTCGTCCTGGCAATCGAGCCACTGGCAATCGATCTGAGAGCGGCGGGAGGCTGGAAGGAAATCCGAAGAGGAGGCAGAAAGCACAGAGTCTCAATCAATGCGATTGACCTGCTCTTCTACATCTCGCACCCACAAGGCAGCATCAAAGAAATCATTGAGCTCCTGGGGGAGTTCGGAGCCTTCTTGGACTACAAACTTAACTTGGGAAAAAGCAAAGTATTCCCGGTGAACCTGAGAGGGGGAGGGTCAGAGCTAGAGGGACTACCATTTAAAATAGCCTGAAGCAAATTCCGCTATCTGGGGATCCAGATTGCCCATTGTGATGATATGATCTGCATACTCGTCTGCCATTGGGCCAGAACGTCGGCTTACCATTGGCCCTGGTCGGTCATGTGCCTCTCGACCGATTGGCCGAGAGGCTGAGTTAACCACGCCTCTATCAACGAGGTATAAATGCTCAGAAGCCTGACGATCGTTCCTTTCCACTGTAGACGATCGCCAGGCTGTGTTCTAGTTAATTAAAGCCTGACATTGGTAAATCACTCGCCTCGCGTGCAATCGATGGTGCATCACCCATGACTGGACTCGGATCCACAAATGGAACCTAACCAGTCTGGCGGAGTAAGTAAAAAAGGACTGACTGAGATGGGATGCACTTCCGCTTTCTATGACGGGGAGGGTGCAGATGATCAAGACGAACGTACTGCCAGTTTCCTCTTCCTGTTCAGATCCATACCGATCTACATCCCCAAGGCCTTTTTCCATTCAATAGACAAAATGGATGTGGCGTTTGTGTGTGTGTGTGTGTGTGTGTGTGTGTGTGGGGGGTATCCAAAAATCAACAAAACAGTACTACAAAGAAGAAGAAACATGGGGAGCATGACCCTCCCGAACGTGCAATTCTACCAATGGGTAGCCACGGCAGAAAGAGTGAGCGGATGGGTGAAGGAGCCAGTCACGGAATGGAGAAGGTTGGAGTAGTCCTCATGTGTCAGGAATGCCCCTCTGGGCTCTCGCCGTGGCAGAACTCCCATCCTTCCCAGCAAAACAGTCAACAAGCCCAGTGGTGGTAGCTACCCTAAGAACGTGGAACCAGATGAGGTTGCATTTCAGTCTGACCAAAATGTCCACCATGGTCCCCATCTGCGGAAAAAAAATAATTGGGTACTCTAAATTTATATTTAAAAAAAGGAAAGGTCCACCAACCCCACTTCAACCTTCCCTTTCGTCAATTTAGAGTACCCAATTATTTTTTTTCCCAATTAAGGGGCAATTTAGCGTGGCCAATCCACCTTACCTGCACTTCTTTGGGTTGTGGGGGTGAAACCCATGCAGATACGGGGAGAATGTGCAAACCTCACAAAGACAGTGGCCTGGGGCTGGGATCAAACTCAGGTCCTTGGCACCGTGAGGTAGCAGTGCTAACCAATGCACCACCGTGCCACCCGCACTTCAACCGTTCCTATTTCCCTCCTGTCCCACATCCAAACCTGCCACTGTGGGTCCTTCTTCAGATTCCAACCAATGTAATTCCCAGCAAGTTGAATAAGCTGCTGCACCCAGATAGCACGTTCCCTTGAAGAGGGGTAGGCTGGCATTAAAAGGCGTAGTTTAGCCTTAATAGACACTAGCTTTGCATGAACGTGGATGCCGTGCTGAGCACGCAGCTACTCAACAGATCATTTTGTGCTGGGCTGCAGCAACTATCAGGGAAATGAGCAGTGAGTGCAAAGTTTGCATTATCTGTGCCTGTTATCAAGCCTTATTAATATTTCAAGCCTAGCTATTTTTGAATTGTAGTCACCACTGTAATGTAGGCAAATACAGCAGCCAATCCGCATACAAGAAGGTCCCATAAACAACAATGAGATAAATAACCAGATCATTTGTTTTGGAAGAATTGGTTGAGGGATAAATGTTGATCAGTGCACAGAGAGCACTCTGACACTTTTTTGAATGGCCGAATATTCACTTGAAAAGCAATATCCCAATATCCTTGTGCATTTCTTAATAGTTGGAACCTCTCATTTTAGCGAAATCCTAATAACATTAGAATCTCCTTACCTCCTTTTTGCTGTCAGGTTGTTTTGTGTTTTCAAGCTTCACCACAACAGCTATAGAGAGCACACACTGGAGACTGAAATAAGCCTCCAGCTATATTTCCTATTTTTTTCTCCACTTGCTTCACTACCATGAGACACTCCACTAAGTAACCAGGAAAGCAATGATAACTACGTGCTATAAAGAACAACAGCAATGAATTATTACTCCCTCAGAATAAAACACTAGTAACAAGTCTGGTTAAAGGAAGTGATGTGTACAAAACTGTACGCAACATTATAACACTCAATTTTAACTTGGGGAGGCAATTGGCAAGTGGGGCTGAGGTGTATGGATAGAAAACTGGTTGACAGACAGGAAACAAAAGACTAGGAATAAATGGGCATTTTTCCAAATGACAGGCAGTGATGAGTGTGGTACCGCAGGGATTGGTACTAGCACCCCAGCCATTCACAATATATATTCATGATTTAGATGAGGGAACTAAATATAACATCTCCAGATTTGCAGATGACACAAAGCTGGGTGGGAGGGTGAGCTGTGAGGAGGATACATAAATGCTTCAGTGAGATTCAGACAAGTTTAGCGAATGGGAGAGCAGCACGGTGGCGCAGTGGGTTAGCCCTGCTGCCTCATGGCGCCGAGGTCCCAGGTTCGATCCCGGCTCTTGGTCACTGTCCGTGTGGAGTTTGCACATTCTCCCCGTGTTTGCGTGGGTTTCACCCCCACAACCCAAAAAAATGTGCAGGCTAAGTGGGTTGGCCACACTAAATTGCCCCTTAATTGGAAAAAATGAATTGGGTACTCTAAATTTATATATTTTTTTAAAGTTTAGCGAATGGGCAAATAGAACATAGAACAGTACAGCACAGAACAGGCCCTTCGGCCCTCAATGTTGTGCCGAGCCATGATCACCCTACTCAAACCCACGTATCCACCCTATACCCGTAACCCAACAACCCCTCCTTAACCTTACTTTTATTAGGACACTACGGGCAATTTAGCATGGCCAATCCACCTAACCCGCACATCTTTGGACTGTGGGAGGAAACCGGAGCACCCGGAGGAAACCCACGCACACAGGGGGAGGACGTGCAGACTCCACACAGACAGTGACCCAGCCGGGAATCGAACCTGGGACCCTGGAGCTGTGAAGCATTTATGCTAACCACCATGCTACCCTGCTGCCCCTAAATGTTAGGTAAGGTTAAGTTGCTATAGTCCCAGATGACCAGAGGCTTCTTTCCTCTTTGAGTGGGGAGCTGACTGGTGGTGATTTGAACCTGAGGATCACCACACTGCAGGCGCACGGCACGGTTGAGAAGTGGGGCCTTCATGAATAACTTCAGCCAGTATGGGAATTGAATTCACGCTGCTGGCCTCGCTCTGCATCATGAACCAGCTGTCCAGCAAACTGGGTTCAACCAACCCCTATGCAAATGTATGGCAGATGCAGTATAATCTGGATAAGCGCGAGGTTATCCACTTTCATAGCAAAAACAGGAATGCAGGTTATTATCTGAATGGCAGTAAATTAAGAGGGGAATGTGCAATGAGCCCTGGGTGTCCTTGTACATCAGTTGCTGAAGGTAAGCATGCAGGTGCAGCAGGCGGTAAGGAAGGCTAATGATATGTTGGCTTTCATAGTGAGAGGATTTGAGTACAGGAGCAGGGATGTGCTGCTGCAGTTATACAGGGCCTTGGTGAGGTCACACCTGGAATATTGTGTGTAATTTTGATATCTTTATCTGAGTTCTTGCTGTACAGAGAGTGCAGAGAAAGTTTACCAGACTGATTGCTGGGATGGTGGGACTTCCGTATGAGGAGAGATTGAGTCGGTTAGGATTATATTTGCTGGAGTTCAGAAGAACGAGGGGGATTTCATAGAAACCCTATAGAATTCATTTTTTAAAAAAACTTAGAGTACCCAATTATTTTTTCCCAATTAAGGGGCAATTTAGTGTGACCAATCCACCTACCTTATACATCTTTGGGTTGTGGGGTGAGACCCACGCAGACACGGGGAGAATGTGCAAACTCTACTCGGACAGTGACCAGTGCCGGAATCAAGAAACCTATGTAATTTTTTTTTTTTTTTTTTTTTTTTTTGAAGTTTTTTATTTAACACAAATTTGTAACAGTTACAACGCGAAAAATGGCCCTGTGCAAAGAGCCTTAACATAGTGAAAACGAACAGTGGGAAAGAATAAACATGTTAATAAATGTTGAAACCAAAAATCCTTCCATACGGCACTTTCCCTGCCAGCTCTGTTTACCCATGCCACACGTGTTCAACTACACTAAGCTAACGTGGCCCTAACCCTCTTCTCCCTCCCCGCCCCCCCCCCCCCCCCCCCCCCCCCCCCCCGGCCTGGTCTCCCCTACTCCCCCAGGCCTGGCCTGCCAGGTCAGCCCTGCGCTTGGCCCTAGCCCGCCCCGCCCCCCCTCCGATCTCCCTGGTGCCCCCTGACCTACGCTAGTCACACTGACCCCTGCCCTTGGCGCCTACCTGTCTCCCGTCCCAGCGCTCAGGCCCTCCCCCCACCCACCAGGGACCCATTAACCTAATTGTATCCCACCGAGCCCTTTCAAATCCCGTGACTAGCCCCTAGCCCATCCCCCCATCAGAGGCCCCGATCTCGCACCAGAAGGTACCACGCACAGGCCCCCCCTCCCCCCCATTGCGATCCCCCCAAAGGACCCTAAACAGTGCGCCCTCCAGCCCCCGCTCTCTGTCCAGGCTGAAAACAATCTTAGATAAAACATTACAGTACAGGATAGTTTAACAAACCGCCGCCACACAAAATGTCTGAAAGCCCCGAGTCCTTTAGTTCCAGTCCACCTTCTTTTTCTTAGTAAAAGTCCTAATCAGAGCAACTTTAAGTTAACAGGCCGCCGCCACTGTACAGCACTGAACGAACTCAGTGCCCATTAGTTCAAGTCCAGCTTCTTGTCTTTAATAAAGGTCCAAACCTGTTCTGGTGTCTCAAAGTAGTAGTGGAGTTCCTCAAACGTAACCCAAAGCTTTGCAGGATATAGCATTCCAAACCTCACCTCCTTTTTGTAGAGGGCTGCCTTTACCTTGATGAATCCTGCACGCCTCTTGGCCAGCTCCGTTCCCAAGTCCTGGTAAATGCGCACCTCGCAGTTCTCCCATCTGCTGCTCCTCTCCGCCTTGGCCCATCGCAGCACACGTTCCCTGTCAGCAAGCCGGTGAAAGCGGACCACCAAGGCCCTCGGTCGGTCGCCCGTCCTGGGCTTCCTTGCGGGGGCTCTATGTGCCCCATCCAACTCCAGGGGTTGAGGGAAGGCCTCCGGTCCCATCAGCGCCTCAAGCATACCCGTCACGTATGCGCCCACATCCGACCCCTCGCAGCCCTCGGGGAGGCCAACGATTCTTAAATTCTGCCTCCTGGCATCCTCCTCTGACGGGCGTTTAGCTCCTCCACCTCATGCTCCAGCTCCGTTACCGTTCCCTCCTGACTGGAGAGCTTCGCCTCGACCTTCCTGAGCGCCTTCCCTTGGGCCGCCTGTGTCTCGACCATTCGGTCCATCACCGCTCTCATCGGGTCCAGCGTGTCCCTCCTCAGCTCGGCGAAGCAGTTCTTGAAAAACTCCATCTGCTCCTCCCTTGGCCAGTGAGCCTCCGCTCCCCGGTCCCCGCCGTCCGCCATGCTTGGCCGCCCGGCCTGGGTTCCCCGCTGCTCCCGCTTCGATCCTTGCCGCTCCACTCGACCGCTTCTGGTCCAGCTGCCCATACCCCAGGAAGAAAGCCTCTTCCCTGTCGTCTCCTCCACCGATTCAGGCTGCCAGGTCCCTAAAAAGTCCGTAGACAAAGGTCCGTTTGCCCATCTCGGGCGGGAGCGATCCGACCTGCGACCTGCCTCCTCGAGGGCGCCACCGGAAGTCCAAGAAACCTATGTAATTTTAACAGGACTAGACAGGATAGATGAAGAAAGGATGTTCCGATGGTGAGGGTGTGCAGAACTAGGGTCATAGTCCAAGGACTCGGGGTAAACCTTTTAGGACTGAGATGAAGAGAAATTTCTTCACCCTGGGAGTGGTAAACCATGGAATTTGCTACCGCAAGAAGCAGTTGAGGCCAAATCATTGTGGGCGGGATTCTCTGTTTCTGAGACAAAGTGTTGACGCAACACAAAATTCGTGGTCTTTTACCACAGAAAAACCGGCGCCGCACCTGGACCGATTCTGCTACCATTGAGGGGCTAGCACCGGTGCCGCATGGACAACAATCAATTCCAATGAAAAACAGTGTGGGATTCGCCGGGTCCGTGATCCACACTCGGGAGGCTGACAACCTACAGCCGCACATACACAATACAATCCCCACACACACTCATCCCAGCCAAGAAGATGGAACTGGTTGTACTGGCGCATGCCCATATAGCTGATGGGTCGGCTGGGGCCAGAGGCCACCTAGGAGAGTGCCCTGGGGGGACACCTATATGACCCGTAGCAGTAGGTTCAAAGTGAGCTGTTAGTGGTGTGCGCAGCTGCATGGCTGGCAATGGTGTTCCACCCCGACCCCACAGCCCACCTCCTGGCCCTGGCAGACGTCCCCCAGCCAGCAGCACAACTGTCAGCAAATTATGATGATGTTGGACACCTTCCATACCCCCTCACTCTCCCTCAGCAGCCGCCACGCCTGTTTCGCAATTTTTAAAAGCACAAGTGAACTATGTCGTCGGGAACTCGGCCCATCGGAGGCGGAGAATCGCTGAGCCCTCAGAGAATACCGCTAATGATATGCAAACGATGTCTACTGTACGTGCGTTCCGGACCACATTGACACTGCTGTCGAGGTGCTGGAGCATTGCGATTTAGAGTCAAATTGGCGCCTGCCACGATTTCGGCGTCGGAACCGATTCTCCATCCAATCGCCTTTCCCGATTTCAGCGTCGGCTAACGGAGAATCCCGTCCATTACGTTTTCAAGAAGTGCTTTGATATAGTACTTGTGGCGAAGGGGACCAAATAATATGGAGAGGAAGGCAGGAGCAGGCTACTGAGTTGGATGATCAGCCATGATCATAACGCAGGCTTGAAGAGCTGAATCGCTCATTCCAGCTCCTATTTTCTCTCTGATGCACGATCAATTGCACGAAAGACTCAGATTGGTACAACTGTGGCTTTATTACAGTCAGATGCGTGGCCTCCTACTGCAGCTGGCGAAATGGCTGACCAGGAGGAGGACACGCATATTTATACGGCTCCTTGTGGGCGGAGCTAGCCGGCAGGGGCTACCGGCGAACCTGTAGTGCAGGTCCTACTGTACATCCCCTAATACAGGTGCACAGTGGTTCACCACATTTACCCCCTGTTAAAAATGGGTACGGCGGGGGTGGTGTGGAACTATATACAGATTTACAAATAATTTACAGTGGGGAGGGGAAAAAATGTCCATTTTGATAGTCCGGTGCCCGTCAGAGGTTAAGTCGATCCGGTACTTTGACGGTTCGCTGGGAGCGAAGTAACGGTGGCGGCGATGTCGGTGCTGGCGGTGCTGATGTCGCCAACGTCGGTGCTGGCGGTATTGGTGCTGGCCAGTAGTCGGATGACTCCGGGAGCGTGCCGAAATCTTCCTCGTCCTCTAGCGTGGGCTGGGGAAGGAGGGATGGACCTGGTGGGGCTAATGTTGGGAGCGCCGGGGGAGGGGAGGGTGGCGCGTGGGTGGGGGAGTGTGTTGGAGTGGAACCTGAGGGAGCCAGGTCCCTGAGGGAGACAGTATCTTGGCGGCCGTCGGGGAACTCCATGTAGGCATACTGGGAGTTGGCATGGAGCAAGTGTACCCTGTACACCAAGGGGTCCTCCTTGTGGAGCCTACGTAGGAGGACCGGTCCTGGAGCTGCGAGCCAAGTCAGGAGCGACACCCCGGATGTGGACTTCCTAGGGAAGGTAAAAATATGTTCATGAGGTGTGCTATTTGTGGCGGGTGCACAGTAGTGACCGGATGGAGTGTAGTGTATCAGGTAGGACCTCCTGCCAGCGAGAGGCTGGGAGGTTCCTGGACCGTAGGACCCTCCATACCGTCCCGTTCTCCCTCTCTACCTGCCCGTTTCCCCGGGGGTTGTAGCTGGTCGTTCTGCTGGAGGCGATACCTCTGCTGAGCAGGAACTGACACAGCTCATCACTCATGAATGAGGATCCCCTGTCACTGTGGATGTAGGCGGGGAAACCGAACAGAGCGAAGATTGTGTTTAGGGCTTTGATGACGGTGGCAGACGTCATATCGGGGCATGGGATGGCGAAGGGGAATCTGAAGTACTCATCGACCACGCTGAGGATATACGTGTTGCGGTCGGTGGAGGGGAGGGGCCCTTTGAAATCCACGCTGAGGCATTCAAAGTGGCGGGAGGCTTTCACCAGGCGCGCGCGGTCTGGCCGGTAGAAGTGCGGCTTGCACTCCGCACATACTTGGCAGTCTCTGGTGACTGTCCGTACTTCCTCGACGGAGTAGGGCAGATTGTGAGCTTTGACGAGGTGGTACAGTCGTGTGACCCCCGGGTGACAAAGGCTGTTGGGTAGGGCCCGGCGCTGGCACATGTACCTCGGGATAGGGCGTCTGGGGGCTCGTTGAGTTTGCCGGGGCGATACAAAATCTCGTAATTATAGGTGGAGGGCTCGATTCTCCACCGCAAGATTTTATCATTTTTGATCTTGCCCCGCTGCGTGTTGTTGAACATGAAGGCTACCGAGCGTTGGTCAGTGAGGAGTGTGAATCTCCTGCTGGCCAGGTAGTGCCTCCAATGCCGCACAGCTTCAACGATAGCTTGGGCCTCTTTTTCGACGGATAAGTGCCGAATTTCAGAGGCACGGAGGGTGCGGGAAAAGAAAGCCACGGGTCTGCCTACCTGGTTTAGAGTGGCGGCAAGGGCGACATCTGAAGCGTCGCTTTCTACTTTAAAAGGGCAGTGTTTGTCTACTGCGTGCATCCTGGCCTTGGCTATGTCTGCTTTAATACGGGCGAATGCATGTTGTGCCTCAGCCGCGAGGGGGAATTGAGTGGACTATATGAGTGGGCGGGCCTTGTCCGCAAAGTTTGGGACTCACTGGGCTTAGTAGGAGAAGAACCCCAGGCAGCGTTTGAGGGCCTTGGGGCAGTGGGGGAGGGGAAGCTCCATGAGGGGGCGCATGCGGTCGGGATCAGGCCCCAGAAGTCTGTTTTGGACTACATTGCAGAGGATGGCTAGGCGGGTTGTGCTGAACACACACTTCTCTTTATTACATGTAAGGTTGAGAAGAGTGGCGGTGCTGAGGAATTTAGCGAGGCTGGCATCGTGGTCCTGCTGATCATGGCTGCAGATGGTGACATTACCTAAGTACGGAAACGTGGCCCGCAAACCGTACCGGTCGACCATTCGGTCCATCTCCCTTTGAAAGACCAAAACCCCGTTAGTGACGCTGAAGGGAACCCTAAGAAAGTGATAGAGCCGACCGTCCGCCTCGAAGGCAGTGTATGGACGGTTTGATTTCCGGATGGGGAGCTGGTGGTAGGCGGATTTCAGGTCAATTGTTGAGAAGACCTGGTACTGTGCAATCTGATTGACTATATTAGATATGCGTGGGAGGGGATATGCGTCGAGCTGCGTGTACCGATTGATGGCTGTAGTCCACGACCATTCTGTGTTTCTCCCCAGTTTTAGCTATTGCTGGCCTCGATAATACCCTCCCGAAGCAGCCGCTGGACTTCGGACCTGATGAAGGCCTTGTCCTGGGTGTGTACCGTCTGCTCCTGGTGGCAACGGGTTTGCAATCCGCAGTTAGATTGGCAAAGAGGGAGGGTGGGTCAACCTTGAGGGTCGTGAGGCCGCAAACGGTGAGTGGAGGTAGGGGCCCGCCGAATTTGAGGGTGAGGCTCCGGAGATTGCACTGAAAATCCAGGCCCAGCAATGTGCAGCGCAGAGGTTAGGAAGGACGCATAGGCGGAAGCCGGTGAATTCTACGCCCTGGACTGTGAGAGTGATCGTGCAGAACCCTCGGATGTGGACAGTGTGGGATCCGGAGGCCAGGGAGATCCTTTGATTGGTGGGGTGGACCGCAAGGGAGCAGCGCCTTACCGTATCCGGGTGTATGAAGCTTTCGGTGCTCCCAGAGTCCAGCAGGCAAGAGGTCACGTGGCCGTCGATTTTCACCGTTGTGGAAGCGGTGGCCAGGTTGTGTTGACGAGATTGGTCCAGCGTCATCGAGGTGAGCTGCGGGTGGTCGTCAGAGGTGTTGGATGGACTCAGATCATGATGTGTAGTTGGCGTTCCAGCCCCGTGGGGAAGACAGGATGGCGGCGTCTGGAGGTACTGTGAGGAACAAAATAGCGGTGCACATGGGGCGCACATTGAGGGGGGCGGGACAAGATGGCGGCGCCCAGTGGTCGCATGTGGCCCTGGGAGGAGAAGATGGCAGCGGCCACTGGCCGCACGCGGGTCCGGGAGGAGAAGATGGCGGCGCCCACTGGCCGCGCATGGCCCAGGGAGGAGAAGATGGCGGCGCCTACTGGCTGCACGTGGCCCCGGGAGGAGAAGATGGCGGCGCCCATTGTTCGTGCGGCAGGGGGTCAGGGGGCGATTGCGGCCGCGATAGCGGCGACTGCGCGGGCCTGGCACACAGCTGCAAAGTGGCCCTTTTTACTGCAAGACTTGCAAGTGGCGGCATGGGCTGGGCAGCGTTGGCAGGGATGCTTCTGCTGACCGCAGAAGTAGCAGCGAGGACCCCCGGGTGCGCGGGTTGGCGGGCGGCGCAGGCATATTGACTATGAAGGGCCCCAGCCGAGGGGGTCATTTGCGGGGTCCAGGAGGGGTAGGACGGGTGGGCCGCGTGGTGAGCGGGGTAGACCTGAACGTTACGAGATGTGACCGTCATGGAGAGCGCTAAAGTTTTGATCTCCACAAGGTCGCGCGTGGGCCTCTTCCAGTAGTCGTTGTCGAATGGAGTCCGACGCAATCCCTGTTACGAACGCGTCGCGCATGAGGAGATTAGAGTGTTCGGTGGCCGTAACAGCCTGACAGTCACAGTCCCATACGAGTGGGATTAGGGCCCGCCAGAAGTCTTCGATTGACTCACTGGGTAGTTGAGAGCGAGTGGCGAGTACGTGCCTGGCGAAGATTGTGTTTGATTTCTGCGCATTGTTCTCTTTTAGGAGTGCCATTGCTTCCGTGTAATTCGGGGCGTCCTGGATCAACGGGAACATGCTGGAGCTCAACCTGGAGTATAAAACTTGAAACTTCTGAGCTTCCATCGGCGTGGGGGTCACAGCGTTGATGTAGGCCTCAAAACAAGCTAGCCAGTGATTAAAGTCCTTTCTGGCATTGGGCGAGTGCAGATCCAGCTGCAGGCGATCTGGTTTGATTCTGATATTCATGTCTTAGAAAATCTGACTGTAATAAATTGATGCACGATCAATTGCACGAAAGACTCAGATTGATACAACTGTGGCTTTATTACAGTCAGATGCGTGGCCTCCTACTGCAGCTGGTGAAATGGCTGATCAGGAGGAGGACATGCATATTTATACGGTTCCTTGTGGGCGGAGCTAGCCGGCAGGGGTTACCGGTGAACCTGTAGCGCAGGTCCTACCGTACATCCCCTAATACAGGTGCACAGTGGTTCACCACACTCTCTTTCTATGTGTCTCTGTTTACCTCATGCAAACGTGGCAGTATGAGGACCACAGACCTAAACTGCATTCCGTCATCCACTTCACACCAGCAGGAAGAGGCTGCAATAAATCAGCACAGGTTTTATTCGTTTATTTGTTATAAATTTAGAGAACCCAATTATTTATTTTCCAATTATGGGGCAACTTAGCGTGGCCAATCCAACGAACCTACATATCTTTGGGTTGTGGGGTGAAACCTACGCAGACATGGGGAGAATGTGCAAACTTCATACGGACAGTGACCCAGGGCCAGGATTCAAATCCAGGTCCTCAGCGCTGCAGCCCCAGTGCTAACCACTACGCCACATGCCACCCTCAGCACAGGTTTTATGGTGTGAGGATGCTTGTTTTCCACATGCTCCTTGAGGAGTATGGGCTGTCCCGCTAGGAGTGGGGTAACTTACCTGTACATGTATAAAAGGTTGGCCAGTGTGTAACCAACCAACAGGAGAGAATACCCGGTGAGGTTCCACCGGTTCTCATGTATATTACTGTTGTAAAATAAATGTTGTTTACTTTTACACACTTTGGACTCGCTGTCCCTTATTAAAACGGCGGCGAAGGCAAACATGCAACCTATCCAGCTGAGCCACCTCCCGGCGTTGACTTTTTTATCTTCTGAACCTGGTGCCAAGTTGGGTGATTAACAATGCCCCTCTTTAAGGGCAGCATGGTGGCACAGTGGTTAGCATTGCTGCCTCACGGCACCGAGGTGCCAGGTTCAATCCCGGCTCTGGGTCACTGTCAGTGTGGAGTTTGCACATTCTCCCCGTGTTTGTGTGGATTTTGTCCCCACAACCCAAAGATGTGCCGGGTAGGTGGATTGGCCATGCTAAATTGCCCCTTAATTGGAAAAAATGAATTGGGTACTCTAAATTTAACAAAAAAAATAATGCCCCTCTTTAGGCGTTTGGATGCTTTTTTAAATTTAGAGTAGCCAATTATTCTTTTTCCAATGAAGGGGCAATTTGGCGTTGCCAGTCCACCTACCAGCACATCTTTTGGGTTGTAGGGGTTAGATCCACACAAACACGGGGAGAATGTGCAATCTCCACACGGACAGTGACCCGGGGCCGGGATTCGAACCCTGGTCCTCAGCGGCGTCATGCAGCACTGTGCCTCCGTGCCGCCCTGACATTCGGATGCTTTTCACCCCGGTATGGAGACCTGGAATCAGTAAGTAGCGTGAATACCGTTCTTGCTCAGAGCCAATAATATCACAGAAAACCAGCGACAGACTGTAATTCTGCCGGCAGCCTGTGGAGCACACACATTGGAGTGATCTGGGGCCTCACGTTTGGAGAGATCTGGGGCCTCATGTTTGGAGTGATCTAGGGTCTCATGTTTGGAGTGATCTGGGGCCTCACGTTTGGAGAGATCTGGGGCCTCACGTTTGGAGAGATCTGGGGCCTCATGTTTGGAGAGATCTGGGGCCTGACATTTGGAGTGATCTGGGACCTCACGTTTTGAATGATCTGGGGCCTCACGTTTTGAATGATCTGGGGCCTCACGTTTCCGGCGGCACCTGATATGAGGTTGTTCGATCAGCTCAACGTATTGGTGAGACAGCATTTCAATCCAACCCCCTTCATGTAGCGATACAGGTTGAATACGGCAGAAAGGTCCACTGCGGAGTCCATTGCAGAGTTTGTTTCAAGACTCGTTAAAATTGCCGAATACTGTGACTACGGCGCTGTTTTAGTAGATATGCTCCGTGACCGTCCGGCCTGTGGGGTAAATGACAATGTAACAGAGGTGAACCTTCTGGGTGAAAGTTTCCTCATGTTTCAACAGGCGCTACAAATCTCCCTTTCCCATGACTGCGCGGCAAGGGGTGTTCAGGCGTTACAGGGTGCCCGGAGGCGCCCCCTATGTGGTTCCTCTATGGCTCTGAAGGAGCGTTGCGGTGATTCTGGCATTTGGTCAAGGGGCCAGGCGCCACACAACACACCGTCCCTGCACTGACAGCAATTTCCCCCTCGCGGGCCATGCAGACATCGGACAAGGTGTAACTACCGGCAGCAGGAGAGTCGGCCCCCGTGGCAATGCCTTGCATGACCCGAAGAGGCCGAGCAGCATCTAAATTGTGTGTCAGCTCCCCATGTACCCCCAATCCGTATTCCGATGCAGGTCAATGGACATTTGCTCCAGATGGAGTTGGACACAGGAACGGCTGTTTCAGTAGTGGCGCAACACACCTTTGAGCAGATCAAGCGGGAAATTAGTACCTTGTCATTGACGGGTAAGGCAGCTCGGTTGTATGGGTGAACGTTTGAAATTGTGGGATATACTCTCACTACAGTGGCTAGTCCCTGCACCTTCCCCTCATCGTGGTGCAGGGTGATGGCCTAGCTTGTTGGACTATAATTGACTGTGCCACTAGAAGATTGATTGGCGATATCTTTTTCAAGTGTGGATAGGGGGCTTATGATCGGTGTTGAGCAAGTTCCCAGGAGTTTTCCGTCCGGGCTTCGGTACCATTAAGGGTGCAGCTGCTCACCAGGTGGCCCCAGAGGCTCAACCCCAATTCATTCTTCCAATTAAGGGGCAATTTAGTGTGGCCAATTCACCTACCCTGCACACCTTTGGGTTGTGGGGGTGCGACTCAGGCTGACATGGGGAGAATGTGCAAACTTCTCACGGACAGTTTTTACTATGGTTGTTTTGTTAATATTGTTTTGTTTATATTTTGTGAAAATCTTAATAAAAAATCCCTGTGAGGCAGCAAACTGGACCCGGGCCGTCAGGAGGCCATATTCGGAGTGTCAGACCAGCCGGGGTTGGAAACAGGCACGGAGACAGATGTTGTAGCCTTCACCTCGTTGATCACCCGAAGGCAGATCCTATTAGGGTGGAGATCAACCTGTCCACCCTATGCCCTGGCGCGGCAGGGGACCTGCTGAAATTCTTGATGCTTAAAAAGGTCAAATTTGAATTGAGAGGAAGGATGGGGCGGTTCTACAATTCATTGGCGTTATTCATTATGCACTTTCGAGAATTGGATTACATCGAACATTGGGCGGGGTGGCTGGGAGGGTTGGGGGGGAAAGGGACTGTATGTGTTAATGGTGACTATGGGCGATTCCTGATTGTTTTTTGTCATTTGTTTATGTTAACATGTGGGCTAATGTTTGGGGTTTGGTGGGAGAATGGGATCGTTATTAGAACATAGAACATAGAACAGTACAGCACAGAACAGGCCCTTCGGCCCTCAATGTTGTGCCGAGCCATGATCACCCTACTCAACCCACGTATCCACCCTATACCATTAACCCAACAACCCCCCCCCCTTAACCTTACTTTTATTAGGACACTACGGGCAATTTAGCATGGCCAATCCACCTAACCCGCACATCTTTGGACTGTGGGAGGAAACCGGAGCACCCGGAGGAAACCCACGCACACAGGGGGAGGACGTGCAGACTCCACACAGACCATGACCCAGCCGGGAATCGAACCTGGGACCCTGGAGCTGTGAAGCATTTATGCTAACCACCATGCTACCCTGCTGCCCCGTTATTGATATGGGGGTTGACCTAACATTAATTCCTGATTATTGTTTATTCTTGGGTGTAAATTTGGGAGTAAATGTGAAAAAGGAGGAGAATAAAATATTTTAAAAAAAACTTGGTGAGGCAGCTAGGGCGGCATGTGGTGGACTGCGACGCTGAGGACCTGGGTTCGAATCCCGGCCCTGGGTCACTGCCCATGTGGAGTTTGCACATTCTCCCCATGTCTGCGTGGATTTCACCCCCACAACCCAAAGATGTACAGGGTAGGTGGATTTGCCACGCTAAACTGCCCCTTAATTTGAGAAAAAAATAATTGACTAATCTAAATTTATTTTAAAAAACACTGAGGCAGCAGTGCTAACCACTGCCCAACCGTGCCGCCCTGCCCAACCCCAATATTTTCGGGCCTGCCCGGTCCTTGCCATAGGGAAGACCGAGACCAATCTTAGACTTTTTGAAAGTTTGGGTATCATCCGACCAATGCGCTTTTCCGACTGGGCAGCACCGGTGGTCCCAGTGCTGAATTCAGATCGGACAGTTCGCCTTTGTGGAGATTACAAGTTAACAGTGAACACGGTTTCTTGGTTGGACTATTACCCGCTGCCCAGGATAGAGGATCTATACACTACGTTGGCTTGTGGCTTGACATTCACTAAGCTCGACATGAGCAACACTTATTTGCAGCCACGTTTGGATAAGGCCTCACAGCTGTATGTGACTATCAACACACACAGGGGTATACCCGGCTTCTGTTTCACATCCTTGGCGTGTAGGGCAGTACGTTGGCGCAACGGTTAGCATTGCTGCCTCATGGCGCCGAGGTCCCAGGTTCGATCCCGGCTCTGGGTCACTGTCCGTGTGGAGTTTGCACATTCTCCCCGAGTTTGCGTGGGTTTTCGCCCCCACATCTGAAAGATGTGCTGATTAGGTGGATTGGCCATGCTAAATTTTTTTTTTAAAGTTAGAATATCCAATTCTTTTTTTCCAATTAAGGGGCAATTTATCGTGGCCAATCCACCTACCCTGCACATCTTTGGGTTGTGGGGGTGAAACCCACGCAGACACAGGGAGAATGTGCAAACTCCTCACAGACAGTGACCCAGGGCCGGGATTCGAACCCGGGTCCTCAGCGCCGTAGGCAGCAATGCTAACCACTGTGCCACCGTGCCGCCCTTGGCCATGCTAAATTGCCCTTTAATTGGAAAAAATGAATTGGGTATTCTAAATTTATTTTTTTAAATCCTTGCTGTGTGCTGTGTTTCAGCGCGTTATGGATTTTGTGTGGCTTGCGATGTGTTGCCATCGATCTAGATGACGTTTTGTTCACTGGGGCCATGGAGAAGGAACATCTGTGGAACCTCGAGGCTGTGCTCCAGAGGTTCTCCGAGTATGGAGTTCGCCTGCACAGGGAGAAATGCATCTTTCATGCCAAGGAGGTTGTGTATTTGGTCTATCAGATCAATCGTGAAGGGCTGCACCTGATAGCGGATAAGGTACAGGTGATAATGATCGCCCGCGCACCACGAGACACCATGGAGCTCCGTTCTTTTTTGGGGCTGATAAACTATAACCGGCGGTTCATTCTGAACCTGGCTAATGTCTTGGCCCCCCTCCCCCTTCGTTTGCTGTTGAAGAAACGTCATCCCTGGGTTTGGAACATGGCCCAAGCAACAGCCTTTAAGGCAGTAAAGCACCGCTTATCCTCTTCGAAACTGCTGACTGCTTTCGGCTGGTCGAAACCGTTTTGTATGATATATCATATCATGTGCCATACAGCACAGGAGCTGCACTGTCCCATCGTATGGGTGATGGCTGTGACCGTCCGATCGCGCTTACCTCCTGTACGCTAACCCCAACTGAGAGGAACTACGCGCACATTGAGGAGAGGGCCTGGCCATTGTTTTGGCATCAAACGTTTCCACCAATACATCTACGGTTGCCGTTGTGGCATCATAACTGACCAGAAGTCGTTACTCAGCCTCTCTCGTGAGGACATCTGCATGCACTCAGGGCTGGGCTTTGCTGTTAGCTGCATATAAGTGCTCTTTTCAGCACCACCCGTGGACACAACTTGTGAATGCAGATGCATTGAGTCGTCTTCCCCTGCTGGTCATGGCAGCTGAACCGCCCACAGCGGACAGTCATCGCGGTCCTCAACTTCATGGACTCTCTGGCTGTGTACTTCCTGTGTCCGCAAATGGACACAGACCGACCCTATGTTGCGAAGTGACATCTGGCGTTGTATGGTGGGAAATGGCAACAGCTTCCAAGGGAGTTGAAGGCATTCTCCTCCACATTATCAGAACTGACCGTAGCGGACAGTGTCCTCCTGTGGGGCAGGAGGGTTGCCGTCCCTGCAAAAGGGCAGGCTTTGGTTTTTGAAGGATCTTCATGCGGGGCCTCCTGGAGTGTCCAAGATGAAGATGTTGGCCAGAATCTACGTTTGGTGGCCAGGGTTGGACGCAGATATCAAGGTGTTGGCCCAGAAATGCCCCGTTAGTGGGAACATCAGAAGCTCCCTCAACGGCGACCTTACATCCCTGGGAGTGGCCGGGTTGCCTTTGGCTTGTGTCCATGCAGATTTTGCTTGTCCTTTTTTGGGCTCAATGTTTTTGATAATGGTGGATGACCACTCAAAGTGACTGGAAGTCCACAGGATGACATTCATCATATCCCAAGCGACCATAGAGCGCCTGCGTACTTCTTTTTCAGTCCATGGCGCACCTGATGTGCTCGTCACTGATAATGGAACCTCGCTTTTATGAGCGAGGAGTTTGCCACTTTTACAAAGAGCAGTGAGGGCTGAAGAAGCAGACTGCGGGCTCGATCGATACCCGACTGGCAAGATTCCTGTTTTTCTACAAGACCACACCTCACGCGGTGATTGGCATGGCCCCTGCTGAACTGTTAATGGGTCGAATGCTTCGGTCGTGACTGTGTTTGTTGCTGCCTGACATTGACACTAAGGTGCGCCGTAACCAAAAATCGCAGGGGCGTTTGCCAGTCCAACATCGACCTCTTTGATGCTTTATACCTGACGACGCCGTCTATGTTCGTAACTTCGCCAATGGCTCTCACTGGCCCTCTGGGCTCATCGTCCATCAGTCGGGCCTGTGTCTTATCAGGCAGCTTATGTGACGGCACCTGGATCATATCTGCTCCCGGCTGTTTGTTCTATGTGTGATACATCGAAAGAGGTCTCCCCTAAACCTTCAGTTCCATTGCCTGCTGAGACTCCTTTATTTTCTCACAACACTAACATGCCTGGTGTTCTAGGAGCAGCAGGGTGGTTCAGTGGTTAGCACTGCTGCCTCATGGGTACCATCCCAGGTCACTGCCATGTGGAGTTTACACATTCTCCCCGTGTCTGTGTGGGTCCCATCCCCACAACCCAAAGATGTTCAGGGTAGGTGAATTGGCCACGCTAAATTTCCGCTTAATTGGAAAAATAATTAATTGGGTGCTTTAAATGTATTTTTTTTTAAATGCCTGGTGTTCGGTCCTCAGACTCCGACAAGGAGACGCAAACGTCGGCAATCTCCGACACTGACGTTGTGGTTCCACCTTCTTCGGCCAATTGTCTGCCTGGGCATTCCTGCCGTATACCTTGTTCGCCGGCGAGGTACATGCCGGCCAATCCTGCTCATCGTCTCGACGGTGGACTGCCAGAGCCGAAACGTCTCCGTCATCCGGCTGCTGCAAATGCTGCACCGGCTTCTTCTTCTTCTTTGTCACTGATCTTTGCAACTTTGTCACCTTCTCCTCGTCATCATCCTTCAAGAGGGTCTTTGGACTTTGGTGGGGGAGGAATAACCTGCATTGGCCATAAGGTGTGGGGCTGCTTGTTTTCCCCCTGCTCCTGGAGGAGTATGAGCTCCCCGACTAGGAGGGGGGTACCTTACCCATACTTGTAAGGTGGGGGGGGGGGGGGGGGGGGGGAGAATCTCCACAAGGTAAGACATTAAAACAGAAATATACTTAATTTTTAGGCCTCTCCAAGCCCTGACTCCTCTCCCGCTCGGTTGGCCTGGCAGAATGAAATATACACATAGGCCTCTGGTTAAAATAGCAGTGGGGATTCAGTCATCAGAGTCCAATCTTCACAGTTGAAGAAAGATTCTCATTTTTCTGGCAGATGTGCTTCTTTCCTACTCAGACGAACATGTACAAATTGGAACCCATGGGAAGGCAGGTAAGTCCCAAGGGCAATTTTAAATGCACACCCACACAATTTCCACTGGATAGGTCGGGTTAAAATCATCCCTACAGACATTTCACATGAGCAAACTATTGCAGTTTATTAATACTCTCTTTCTTTATTATAATACAACTCCCACTTTCCATTACTCCTCTTTATATTCTCAAGTTAACTGAATAAGCATACACATCTCCAGAAAGAAAAGTGGAATTTCTTCTTGTCGCCTGACAGAATTGAATGAAACCTTTAGCACATGAATCCACATTCATCAGTATAGTTGACATTCGCAGCTTTCAACTGCACATGACATCTCAGGCAACAAGTGAAAAGAAATGCATTATTTCTATTGATGCTTATGTATTCTATTTTGGATTTTAACTTTTGAGGTATTCCATTTATTTGTGACATACCTTATTGAAAGGTGTGCATTTACATAATTATTTCTTATTTCTAAAATTAATTTCCCCACTTGATGTTCAGAATGATTGGACAGGATCCTGCTTTTTGGGATATGTCATACCCCAAATGCATCACCGACCCATCCTTAAGCACTCCCCCTCGCGAGCAAAAAGAACAATTTCTAAAACGGAACGGGCAAGGCATGAACGAACTGATCTACATGGCCTCAGCATTGGAACATCTGGCAAACGTAACGGCAACAGAAGCCAGGGACACTAGACAGGCACTGGCCGAGGTCTCAGCTGAGCTAGTGGCTGTCCGGACCGTGGCATTACAAAATCGACTGGCTTTGGATTATCTGTTAGCCTTGCAGGGAGGAATGTGCGCTATCATAGGCCAAGAGTGCTGTACTTACATTCCAGATGGCTCTGAAAATATCACTAACCTGGCCGACCATATTAAGAGACAGGCTGCTCAAATTCAAGAAATTGGCAGTGAATTTCACGACTATAACCCGCCGGGTTGGCTAGGGTGATTGGGTCATGGATTATTTGACTGGATCTTTAAGGCCTTTCTTCTACTGCTACTAATGCTATTAGGGATAGGATTGCTTTCCTGCTTGTGTAAATGCATTTTCAAACAAATCATGGATATACCTATTTAGCTAGTTGTCATGATATGACAAAAGGGGGGAGTGCGGTATTGTGTGAAGCAAATAATGGCATGATGGGAAAACTAGTCAAGTCTTCTTGGTACAATTGAATTTAACCTAAGACACAGATTCATAATACACATAGACAGCATGTCCTGAGAGTCTAGATAAGGCTTGGAACTAGTAGTCTCAATACATAACAAGCTGAACAAGTGTCTCTCCCTGTATGTAAACAACTTCTTCCCTTTCTTAAAACAAAGACAAGATAATGATATGCGACTCCAGTCCCCTAAAGGTCAGAAGGTGACGCCATTGTAACGATTATTACTTATGTTTTACTTTCGATCAAATTCCTGACCAAGCTGTATTCATGTTATCTTGATCCTATAATGTATAAGAATCGCCTTCTTTTCTGTACTATCGCAGACTTGGGACGGACTCCGCAGTTTGTAATTGACTGCCTTCCGACTTTCCAAGTATCAGCCAATTTCTGCTAGCAGTTCTAATTAGTGAATAAAGTTCAGTTTTGCTTATCTAATGAATGCTGTTTGAATTTCTCTATCACAGTCAAGACGCGGGGAAAATATAAAATACAACAACTAGTAGTAAACTTTATGTTCTCTCTGGTCCATCCAATAAGATTAACAAAGGGATTCTCTGTTGGCCAAAGCCGGAATTGGGAAACGCGATAGGGTAGAGAATTGGTTCTGATGCCAAAATCGTGGCGGGTGCCAATTTCACGCCAAATCGCAATTCTCCGAAGCCTCGACAGCGGGGTCAATGCGTTCCAGAACACGCGTACAGTAATCGCCTATGGCATATCATTTTTTAAATATAAATTTTGAGTACCCAATTCATTTTTTTCCAAGTAAGGGGCAATTTAATGTGGCTAATCCACCTACCCTGCACGTCGTTGGGTTGTGGGAGTTAGCACTGGTACTACGGCGCTGAGGACCTGGGTTCGAATCTCGGCCCTGGGTCATTGTCCTTTTGGAGCTTGCACATTCTCCCCGTGTCTGTGTGGATTTCACCCCCACAACCCAAAGATGTGCAGGTTAGGTGGATTGGCCACGCTAAATTGCCCCTTAATTTGAAAAAAAAAAATTGGGTACTCTAAATTAATTAAAAATACAAATCTTTGGGTTGTGGGGGCGAAACCCACGCAAACACAGGGAGAATGTGCAAACTCCACTCGGACAGTGACCCAGAGCCGGGATCGAACCTGGAATCTTGGCACCGTGAGGCAGCAGTGTTATCCACTGCACCCCTGTGCCGCCCTACCTATGGCATATCATTTGCGGGCCCGACCTGTATTCTCCGGGGTCTCCATGATTCTCCGACTCCAGTGGGCAGAATCCTCGATGACGAGGTTCACTTGTGACAGGCGTCGTGGCTGCTGAGGGAGAGAGAGGGGGTACGAAGAGTGTCCAACATCGCCATAGTTTGCTGACAGTTGTGCTGCTGGCCGGGGGGAGGGGGGAGGGCCTTCTGCCAAGACTGATGGAGTGGTGGGGGGTGGCCAGGAGGAGAGCTGTGGGGTCGGGGTGGACAGCCACCGAACACCATTGCCGCAAACTGCAAGGCAACCATGCAGCTGCACACTGCCCTCTTTGAACTTACTTCCACGGGTCATATGGGTCAGGCCACCAGGCCACCCCCCTCGGTGTCCTCTGGCCCCAGCCATCCCATTAGTTCTATGGCACGCTCCAGCACAACCAGTGCCATCATGTTGGCTGGGATTGTGGGTGGGGAGTGAAATGTGTATATGCGGCAGCAACTTGTCAGCCTCCCGAGTGTCGATCGTGCATCCGGCGAATCCGGCACCATTTCTCATTGGAATCAATTGAGTTCCAAACACAAACACAGTCACTGAATCGGTCCAGGTGCGGCGCCAGTGTTGCTGTCGTGGAAGTCCTGCTCCAGCTTTGTCTGAGGAACGGAGAACCAGCCGAAGGTCAGTCAATGGTAATTTGAAAGTCATATTTTGTGCCAATTAGGAAAACTAAGCAAGTGATTAAGGTACATTTCATGTATGACATTGCCTCATCCTATTTATTTATTTATTAAATTTAGAGTACCCAATTCATTTTTTTCCAATGAAGGGGCAATTTAACGTGGCTAATCCACCTACCCTGCACATCTTTGGCTTGTGGGGGTGAAACCCATGCAAACACGGGAGAATGTGCAAACTCCACACAGACAGTGATCCAGAGCCGGGATCGAACCTGGGAACTCGGTGCCGTGAGGCAGCAGTGCTAACCACTGCACTACCGTTCTGCCCTGCCTCATCCTATTTATATACAAAATCATTTTTTAAAAACACATTTAAAGTACCCAACTGTTTTTTTTTCCAGTTAAGGGGCAATTTAGTGTGGCCAATCCACCTACCTTACACATCTTTTCGGTTGTGGGGGTGAGGCCCACGCAGGCACTGGAAGAATGTGTAAACTCCACACGGACAGTGTCCCGGGGCCGGGATCGACCCGGGTCCTCGGTGTCGTGAGGCAGCAGTGCTAACCACTGCACCACTATGCCCCCTTATCTACAAAATAGTAATTGTTTCATAATTTCCTCAATTGCCAGCCATAGCTTAGCAGTGACCCCTTGTCTCTCAGTCAGCAGATTGAGCACAAAATCTAGGCTGATGCTCCAGTGTAGTTCTGAGGGAGTGCTACTCTGTCAGAGATGCATTCTTTTTGATGAGATATTAAACCGAGTATCTAGCTGTCCTGAATGTGACTGGTCCCATGGCACTTTTCCTTTTTTAAATTTAGAGTACCCAAATGACTGAGGTTCATTGTTTTTTTTTTCCAATTAAGGGGCAATTTAGCGTGGCCAACCCACCTATCTTTCAGTTGTGGGGGTGAGAATGTGCCGGAGAATGTGCAACCTCCACACGGTCCGTGACCCAGGGCCGGGATCAAACCCGGGTCCTTGGTGTCGTGAGGCAGCAGTGCAAACCACTGCACCACCCTGCCGCCCCCATGGCACTTTTCAAAGAAGAACAGGGGAGTGCTTCCCGGTGTCCTGGACTTTTCAATTACTTAAAATGAAACCGGTTATCTCATAATTCTTACAGTACTATTTGTGAATTGTGAACTTTATGAAAATGAAAATCACTCAATATCACAAGTAGGCTTCAATGAAGTTACTGTGAAAAGCCCCTAGTCGCCACATTCCGGCGCCTGTTCGGGGAGGCTGGCATGGGAATTGAACCCACGCTGCTGGCAATGTTCTACATTACAAGTCAGCTATTTAGCCCACTGTGCTAAACCAGACCCAGATTTATGCCCTCTTTCCTACATCAAAATGGTGTCAACACTTTGGCACATCATCAAGTCTTTCTTTTTTCTCACATCAGCATTGCATGAGGGCGGAAGGTCGTCTTAATGTTCTTGTCAGTGACAGTGAAAAGTTATTATACCTGCTCACTTTCTTTTAGCTTCGTGGGAGGGTTCATAATCCACTCCCTCATATCTTGACTTAAATTCTGATTAGGCACCATAAACAAATAACACGTAGAAAGAAACCTTTGAACCTTGGAACTTCTCATTTTACAGGTTTCAAACCAGTCAATTCAGAAGATACTGAAACCATATAGTATTACTTGGCAACAGTGATGGATGATAAGAACCCATGCCATGGTGCTATCATTGCGCTAAAACATGTGATTAGTCAATAAGAAAGTTTTGTTTCTGTTTCCATGTTTCCGAACTTCAGCAAAATGGAAATAAATGCAATGAGGGTTTAAATAGTGATATCATCACATTGAAACGCATGCTTTACATTTGAATCCTAGCTTTATTTCACCACCATCTCTTCCAGTTGCTCCACTGTCACTAAATTGTCAGACTGCTTGCTCAGCATCCAGAACTCTATGAACAAAAGTTACCGCCAACTAAATATTGAGAACATGGAATTCTCTGGCTATTGTGATTCTCTGTTTCCACCGACAGTGCACCCCAGTCTGTGGGTTTCCCAGCGGCAAGGCTTGGTTCAATGGGAAATCCCTTGATAAGCGGCAGGAAGAGAGAATCCCGTTGCCAGCGAATGGCGCACAGCCGAGAAACACGCGGCTGGGGGACCAGAGAAACCAATCCATTGTCTTTAATTCCTTCCACAAACACCATGGGCGGGTTTCTCCATCCGGTGTGGCACGCCATTGGGATTCTCCATTTCGCCGGCTAGTCAATGGGGTTTCCCATTGTGGGACAGCCCTACACTGTCGGGAAACGCCCGGGCTGCCGGGAAAATGGAGAATCCCGATGGCGGCAAATTCAACCTATATTCTAGCCAATGACTTCATCCCTCTCCCTATTTGGCATCTGTCACTGGCTAAACCAGACCGTTCACAACTTTGGTGTCATATTTGACCCCCAAGATGCTCTTCTGATCCTACATAAGCACTATAACTAAGACCAGCTATTTATATTTCCCTAACATTGTCTGATTCACTCATCCATGCTTTCATTACTTCTGGACTTGACCATTCCAATGCACTCCAGAACAGCCTCCCACATTCTACCTTCTGTAAACTTGAGGGCATCTAAACCTCTGCTGCATGGGTTCTAACTTACACTAATTTAATTCACTCATCGCCATTGTGTTTGCAGACCTACACTGGTTTCCAGTCAAGCAACACCTCAACTTTAAAATTTTCATCCTCGTCTTCCAATGACTCAATGGACTTTTCCCTGCCTCTGTCTGTAATCTCCTCCAGCCCTACAAAACTCCAAGATATTTTTCCTCCTTCAAATTTGTCCTTATGAACATCCTTGATATTATTCCCTCCATCATTAGCAGCCTGCCTTCAGCCACCAAGATCCTAAGCTCTGGAATTCACTTCCTAAACCTCTCCACTTCTCTATGTGTTCTCCAATAAGATGCTCCTTAAAACCTATTTCTTTGAAGAATCTTTGGCTACCTGACTTAATATCTTCTGAAGAGGCTCAGTGCCAAATCCAGTTTGATAATGCTCCTGTGAAGTGCTTTTGGATGTTTCACTACCTTAAAAGTGCTATATAAATACAAGTTGTTGTTGCCCATGTACACAATTAAGATCACTACATTTGATGTTTGTGTTTTACCGTTTGCTCTAGCTGTCTCCTGAAGGCATGGAGTCATACTGTGACTGAAGTTCCCCCAGTACCTCGTTGAAGTGTTCATCCTTTGTATGTGAGCTCAATAGTTGAAATGCACTATGGGAGCATCACAGCTGAGCCCAGATCTGAGAAGGTTGAGCTGAGAGTGTGTGCCGTAAACCTGAGTAGCTTTATAATTGAGCAACTTTGCGGGGTTGACAGGGCATGAAAACGCAGTGAAAACTGATATAAAATCACATGGAACAATGGTTAGCAATGTTTCTGACTTTCTTTCAAGAGGCAGGGTTAAGTTAGCAGCAAATCTTTACTATAAACTGGGTATATGAACAAATTAAATTAAATAGTACACCATTGAGAATTCCCTAAGGACACTAAGGGCTCTGTATAAAAAGACACCAGACCTTGGGAACAAATATTCCTTTTATTTGTAATCACAGGGTGGAAAGACCAGTCTCCTCACTTTATTACTTGCAGTGGTGTATTTAAAAAAATGATTTTTTTTTGTTCATCTGATACACTTTACATGTATTGAATTGACCATCTGCTAATAGTCCCCGATGTATCTGCAAAGAAATGCGAACCAATCTTGAGATGACTCCAAATTCTGAATGACTTAACGTAAAACATGAAATTAATGTTCAAGAGTCAATTTTTCCATGTCTCTATTGAATTAGCTAATCTCAGTCAGTATACCATGTCTCAGGATCCCAGTTTAGAGAGGGTAAAATCAGCCAAGTTTCCTGCTGCTGATCCTATTCAGCAATCCTGTGAATGAAAGTCATGTGGGTGGATGTCAGGAGAGGATTCGATTGGGCTTTCTATGATTCCCTTTATAGTTGAATAGCCTACTGACATGCACTCCAGGCTCACATGCAAATAATTAAATAGGCAAAACATGCAACTGGCTATTTACTATCTGATTCCTAACCTCCCCTTTCTAACTTGCCCCACCCTCTACACATACACACACAAAGACAAACAACACAGAAGGGAAAGGGTGGTAGGAAGGGTAGATAAATAATAATAAAATGAAAGGATAAGGATCTTTGATTCAGATGGATGTCTTCCAGTTAGTTTATTTGTCAAGATGTGGAAATGCCAGCATTGGACTGGGGTGGATGTCTTACAACACCAGGTTAAAGCTGCGCTCCGAAAGCTAGTGATTCCAAACAAATCTGTTGGACTTTAACCTGGTGTTGTAAGACTTATTACTTTATTTGTCAAGGTTAGGCCCTCAATTGAGTACTTTCTTTTCCTTCAAATTGTAATGATCCTTACTGCAGACTCATATAGACAGCAGGCAACTGGCAGCAGAGAGACGGAGAATCACAGCTCCTCTTCTTTCAAGGATTTAGAAGCTTCTGGGAGGTTCTCTCCGAAGAAGACACCTGGTAGGAACCAATTGCTGACTGTTGTCAGGCAGAAAATTGTCCCTGGCCAATCAATGGTTGCCAGTTAACTAATTTAACCAATTCCCTCCAGTCTGCTGGGTAGCAAAAAGTCTGAGTTCTCCCTTCCCGAATACAAAATAGTGTTCCAGTAAGTAAGCTGTTTGAAACTTTGAGTCCTCTGCTTCCTCCGCTCAACTTAAAGGTATATCTCAATTATCAACCATGGATCAAAAATAAAAAAAGATAAAATAAAAGAAAGGGAACAAAGGAAATAACAGGAAGCACTCTTACAATGGATTCTGCATTGTAATCAGGAACAAAATTGTTGCCCAATTTGGCCATTTATTTTGGCTGCAATATTAACTTGTCACCCAAAATTCTAAGTTTAATGACATGTTATGAAACAAATCTGCTGCACCGTTGATCAATAATCGGGATATTTCGAAATCAAAGTAACAACGTTATTTAATAGTAAACTGAGGTGAGATCTGAATATTAAAGCGAGCCATTCATTCACTTGTGCAGAAATCTGTCAGAGCTCAAATACATGAGAATTCAGTTATGTAATGTTGGATGTGAGAACCTGTATTTATTCCATATGAAGATTGTCAATAATTTCGCTGCTCCCAACATGATAATTTGCTGTAGTGAAATTAAAAACAATAATTCACTGAACCAAATAATGCTGTTAATCATTTCACATACTGTCAACATTTATAAATTGTTAGTAAATTATGGGTTTTTACGTTTGTGAAATAGAAACAGTAATATACATCTACCACGATTTGCTTTCATTGGAGCCTCATTGTTGTACAGTATTGTTTAAATAATTCTGGCCACTATGGAACTAAAGGCGCAATCCAAGTTAGAAATGTTTTTAAATGGGGAAAGTGCTTGAACTATTCCAGTTGCCAGTGACAGACAGTGTCAGGTAAGATTTTATTATCATTATGTATGTTAATGCCAAGTCTTATTACTAATGACCCTTAATGTCATGGTGGCAGTTTTATTTGTAATTTATGGTTTTACTTTAATTTTAATTCTATCCATGTCATATTACAAACTTCAACAGAGTTACCAATGGGTAAGAAGGTATCCATCTATGATTTTTGCAATTAACATTACTGTTTGAGAGGACTCTCAGCAATGTATCCTCAGAATTCTGCTCTATTAGGGCAGCACGGTGGCGCAGTGGGTTAGCCCTGCAGCCTCAGTGCCAAGGTCCCAGGTTCGATCCTGGCTCTGGGTCACTGTCCGTGTGGAATTTGCACATTCTCCCCGTATTTGCGTGGGTTTCTCCCCCACAACCCAAAGATGTGCAGGCTAGGTGGATTGAACACGCCAAATTGCCCCTTAATTGGAAAAAATGAATTGGGCACTCTAAATTAAAAACAAAGAATTCTCCTCTATGGATTAGTTACTGACTTACACTTTGTACATGCTGTAATAACATGTCTGATGTATGGGACTAAGTGGGGGAACACACCGGCCTAAACATCCCAATTGCTATGTATTGGAACTGCCCTGCATTATCAAAATAAAAGTTATCCCCAGAAAGTGTGCCTGTGTAAGTGCTGAGCAAGGCCAGAATTGGGCTTGAATATAATTGGCCTCTAATGCAAGTCAGGTCTGAAACCTGAGCAAATAAGTAATTCCTAACACTCCTTAAATCAGCAATTTGTCACCATCATTTTTGTGTATTTACTTCCAAAGGTAGTCACTCAACTCTCTTTTCACATTGTGCTCGAGTTCAACAAAGCTAATAACCAAAGGCTGAATGTATTTGTGTGCTGATGAAAGATATACAATGTGAAACATTAACCTGTCTTTCTCCTTTACACATGCTGACCTGCATGAATTCCAGTTGATTTGCTGCTTCCCATCAGAAGGAGGTAGCCTAAATGTTCTGAATTTATGCTGGAACCTGCAATCTTGTAATCAATGAAAATCATTGATGCACTACAATTTTCTGACTTGCTCTGGCAGCAGGCAAGGCCTTATATTTGGTGTGAATATGGAATGAGCTGGATGCAGTATTTGAGTAATATATGTTCATGCTACAGGTGTCAACCATGGCTCTGTGGCAACAGTCATTGCCTCCGAGTCAGAAGATCGAGCCTTCAAGTCCAGCACCAGAGACTGGAGGACACAAATCTATGCTATCTGACAGGTCAGTGCAGTAATGAGGGTGCTGCTATCTTTTAGACGCATCATTAAACCGAGGCCCCTGTCAGTTGTTTCTCATGGTGTTAAAAAAGAAAACCGTGGCACCACTTCCAAGAAGGGCAAGGGTGCTCTACCCAGCATATGTCCCTCAACCAGCATCGCGGCGGAAGACACTGAATGATCTGGCCGTCATCGCATGGGATCTTGCTGTGCATTGCCCGCAACTGCACTTCAACAGCAACAAAAAGTGGCCCGTCGCCGGCAAAGTGCATTGTGGATATGCTGAGGTTGTGGAAGGCCCCCTGTGTCAATGCGGGTCCTTCGATCTGTCCTTCTCTTTCAGGGTGCGCACAGATGATATACGGAGGGGTTGGAGGAGTGGAGAGAGAGAGAGAGAGAGAGAGACAGTAAAAGGGAAGTCCCAACCAATACTGCAGCTCTTGAGCTTTCCGGCAGGGGCTATGCTGAGTGTGCGTGGCCGGGAGCGTCCTAACGTAGCCATTTAAAGTTAAAGGGATGTGATTGGTGGGAGTGTGAGTATGAGCCTGACTTGTGTGTGTTTGAGACTCTGTCTGTCTCTCTGCACAGAACGTGACTACATTATTTTATCCCCCTTCTCTCTCTCTTTCCCCCATGTTTTTTTTCCTCTTATTCAAGATGTAACTTCACCACACCACGTAGCTTATTTTTTTCCACTTCGTCCGTTTCGTGTCGCTCGGGAGCAGTAACTGTACTTGGTGTCGACGAGCGAGCTTTTCTTTTACATCAAAAAAAAATGTTTTATTGAAGTGAATTATTTATTCCCCCCCCCCCCCCCGGTCCTCCCTCCTCCTCTCCTTCCCTCCCAACTTCGGATTTAATCAAAAGGCGAAGAGGCACGGCCAGCACGGAGAGAGGGGAGCTTTTGTAAATACAGACCAGCCAGGGCTTATCCACATCGACGAGATTGATTCATGTGGAATTTTCTCCTCTTCGCAAAGAAAATTGGAACAACAGGATGACCAGAGAAAGACCCAAGAGGAACATAATTCAGAAAAGATTAGTAAGTGACTTGAGAAGTTTAAAAAAAATCTCCCTTTCCTTGTCTCTTCCTCCCCCCCCCCCCCCCCCCCCAGAAGGAGGTCGCCGGGGCTTCAACGTTTTCCCCCTTTTCGCGCTGAAGCATATGTATTTTTTTTTGTTGTTGTTTGTTTATGATTTCTTTGGCTGCAAACACTGCCAGGTATCCCCCTTTGTACGGGCTCTCGTTTTATTTTCACGGTCGCAGGGACGACGATCGTTTGTTTTTATTTTAATGGGTGATCTCTTTTATGTCGCTGTTCACAAGAGGAGAAGTGTGTGTGTGTGAGAGATTCGGTGACGACAAGTCTGGCCCCGTCCGTCCCTTAACCGGATCGCATCTAATTTAGTGGTCGTTGATCCGGCCTGGTTTGTTGTATTTGCAGAGCTGCTTCTACCGGGAGAGGAAAGGGAAGCGATCCTCTTTCTCTCTTATCCCCCCCCCCCCCCCCTCCTCCCCTCCCCCCCCTCCTCCCCTCCCCCCCCCCCCCCCCCCTCCTCCCCTCCCCCCCTCCCCTCCCCTCCTCCCCCCCTCCCCTCCCCTCCATACTCGAGCCTGCTCATCCAGCGACGCCACACTCTTGCTCCCCTGGAGGATTCCCCCCCCCCCCCCCCGTCTCTCCTCTCCTCTCCTCTCCTCTCCTCTCCTATCCTCTTTTGACCCCCCATTTTGGATCTTTCTGCCGCCACCGTTTGGTTCTGCTTGGATTAATGGCAACCTGCATTGCCTTGTTGTTGAACTCTTATTTCCAAGCCGGTTTCTCTTCTCTCTTTTTTTTCTCTCTCGACAAACCCCCCCCCCCCCCCTCTTTTTAAACATCTGGACTACATTTTTTCCACCATATCTCTCTCTCAGCCTTGCAACTCCCTATCTTTTGTAAAATTTTGTTTGAGATCTCGTGGCGAGTCGCAACAATAAAACATGTTTATAAGATAGTTCGTTTACCCCCCCCCCCCGGTTTGTCGCTTGCCACATGGTCACGCTGTAATCTTGTGGTAATGTTTGCATTCTCTCCTTCTCCCCCCCCCCCCCCCCTTCCCTTCTCCAACCACCATTCTTCAAAGAAAGGTTTACTGTCTGCAGTCGGCGGATGTGAATTATTCAGGGGCTTTTAGGTAATGGAGAGATTGCAGATGTTTGAAAAGGTTTCCACTGCAATTTCGGATTGGGAAGAAGGTTTCTCTTCATTTACTAAGTCGTCGTCCCCGGTCAGTTTATTTTCTGGATTCGCGGTGACCTCTGACTCGGCAGACGGCAGTGTTTAAGTGAGGGAAGGTGACACGTTAGCCACACTCACGACACAACAAACTCGGTCCCGTGTAACGACTTTGACCAGCCTTCCCCCCCCCCCCCCCGGACAATCCCTACCCCGCCGTCAAAAAACGATAGCCCGCTCACTCCCCGGCTCCCTCCCTCCTGGATTTCCTTATTGTCCATCTGGAACTTGTCAAACCGCTGAATCGGTAAGAAAGCCACCGTCAGCATTCATGTGGCACTCGGAGCAGCAGCAGCAACAACAAAAAAAAAACACAAACTGGAGTGTATTTTTTTTAAAAGGACATCTGACGCATTGCAGGGATATACTCGAAGTTTATGGAGGGGGAGGGAATTCTCTTGTGCTTTAAAAACCTTTTTTATGTGCGATGTTTTTGTTTGACCCGATCTCTCAACATGGCTTTTTTAAAAAGCTTCAGAACAAAAGGGGGGGGTGTGTGTGGAAAGTTTTTTTTAAATGTTGAGGTGTATTGTCCGAGGGCAGTTGCCCGCTCTTGGGGGCGGGGCACGAGGGGGGGTGAGTGTGTGTGGTGGGGGGGGAGGAAAGGGAGACGGTTGTTGTCCGGAGCGACCTGCGGCCGCGAGGCTGCAACAGGTCCAGCACGCGGGGCCGCTCCGAGTGCCGTGTCGGCCGCGAGCCGTGTGTGACGTCAGCGCGATCCGGAACCGGGGGGGGAAGAGGGAGCTGCCCCGTGACGTCACAATGGATAGGGGCGGGGCTGACCCTCGCGGAAGCGGTGGCCGCTCCACGTGACCAGCTGCGTTTTAATTCACAAAAATAAGTTACCTCCTGAAAGTCTATTCCTTCCTGCCGGCGCCCGAGCACTGCAGCAGATTGCTTGCTTGTATATCATATGCACACATGCCATGCTAGTTCTGAATTTTGCTGCGCGTCACACATAGTTGGAGATCTATTTTACGTAGACCGCGTCCTTAATGACGAACGTCCTTTCTCCCCCCCCCCCCCCAAAAGGGTAAATGCAGTGAGAGAAGTGCCTCCTGGCAGACAAACTTCGTGACTTGCACTGTTGCAAGTACTTATCTGAAGGCTGGAGCTCTGAATCAGGTCGCGGAGCTTTGTTTTTTAGATAATTGTTTGGGAAAGTATTGAAGCGACTTGAGAGCCACTAGCTGTCTCCCCCCCCCCCCCCCCAACTGCAACATGACGTACAACAGCAGTAGGTGTACAATTCTAATCCAGTCTTTCGATTTGGTTCTCTGCCACCTTACCCTTTAACCAAGCGTTCGTCCTCTTCTGGCCTCGTTGCTTTTCCCTTTCGCCCCAGCACATTTATTTTGTTGATCATTTGCTGTCCATTGTCCCAAAACGTGCTTCAATATGTTTTTTTAAACACGGAAATGAGTGCTATTGAAATGTAAATGGTAGTAAGCACATATCCCATGTGCTTCTGGCTTCACTATGATACGGAAGTTAGATTCACCGTTTTTTTTCGAGAGGCAGCAGAGATTGTTCTAACTTGCTGTACAATTAGCAGCCAGATTCTGTTAGTTTGTTTACTGTGTTGCTGTCCGTGGCAACTCCAACTCTCAAAGCAATTTAAATAATTTTCACTCCAGCATCTTTGAAAGTCCTTTCAAAAAAAAGTGATGGCAGTACTGTATTACCCTGATGTGGAGATGCCTGCGTTGGACTGGGGTGAGCACAGTAAGAAGTCTTACAACACCACCAAGTTAAAGTCCAACATGTTTGTTTCAAACACTAGCTTTAGGAGCAGGGTTCCTTCCTCAGGAGCAGTGCTCCAAAAGCTAGTGTTTGAAACAAACATGTTGAACTTTAACCTGGTGGTGTTGTAAGACTTCTTACAGTATTACCCTGATCAATGTATAAATAGGAAACTGACTGGCAGAGATTTTTTTGTAGATTTAGATTTATTGTCATGTGTACTGAGGTACAGTGAAAAGTATTGTTCTGCGTACAGTCCAGGCAGATCGTTCCATACATGTATAATTATAGGACATAGACATAGGGTGAAGGATATGGAGTATAGTGCTACAACAGTAGAGAAGATGCCTGGAGAGATCAGTTTAGTCCATAAGAGGGTCATTTAGGAGTCTGGTAACAATGAGGAAGAAGCTGTTTTTGAATCTGTTGGTGTGTGTTCTCAGACATTTGTATATTCTGCTTGGTGGAAGAGAGAATAACTTGGGTGGGAGGGGTCTTTAATTATGCAGCCCGATTTCCCAAGTCAGCGGGAGATGTAGACAGGCGGGTTCGAGTGATGGACTGGACTGTGTTAACATCTTTCTGTAGTTTCTTAGGGTCTTGGGCCGAGCAGTTGCCATACCAGATTGTGATGCAACCAAATAGAATGCTTTCTATGGTGCATCTGTAAAAGTTGGTAAGAGCTCAACGTGGACGTGCAGAATTTCCTCAATTGCCTGAGGAAGTATAAGCGCTGTTGAGCTTTCTTGTTCGTAGTGTTGACGTGGGTGGACCAGGATGGATTGTTGGTGATGTGTACACCCAGGAATTTGAAGCTGTCGACCATCTCTCACCTCCTACCATTGATGCAGACAGGGGTGTGAACGACACTTTGCTTCCTGAAGTCAGTGACCAGCTCCATAGTTTTGCTGACATTGAGGGAGAGATTGTTCTCATTGCACCATGCCACTAGATTCTCAATCTCCCTCCTGTACCCTGATCACCGGCAGGCTTCTTGTTCAGTCATGCAAGGAGGTTTCACCCCACAAACCTAATTTCACGATTGAAAATGTTCTTGCCCTTTTTTATGGCTGTAGATATTGCAATAGAGATGTGCATTCCACCACACTGCAACTCATTTAGCAGTTGTCGGAACCATCCATCCTTCCTGTGAGAAGGAAGAAGTCTCTCACGTGAACGTCCTGATGTGGCTCCACTAAATGCAAGTCCAGTAACAAAGGGAGAGGGAACGCCATATTTGAAGGAGATCTTTGCTAATGAAACTTTGGGCATCAGAGCAGTGTGAAATAAATTTGCCCCAAGTACAGACAAGGGGATGAGAGATAAACGGGTAGACAAGCAACAAAACTAGCTTATCATGTTTAATCTTTTGAGCAGGGGGCGACACGGTGGCGCCGATGACCTGAATTCAATCCTGGCCCTGGGTCACTGTCCATGTGGAGTTTGCACATTCTCCCTGTGTCTGCTTGGGTCTCGCCCCACAACCCAAAGATGTGCAGGGTAGGTAGATTGGTCATGTTAAATTGCCCCTGAATTGGAGAACAAAAAAATAATTTGGCACTCTAAATTTACAGGGGAAAAAAAATCTTTTGAGCATATATAAATGCCTGGAAAAATAGTTTGTAGTTTATTTATGGTAAGTGTTTGGGTGAGAAATGCTTGTTGTGCTGCACGCTGCTATCAGTTGTAAAAAGTGATCTTTAGGTACAGGTCCAGAGGTTGCCAACTTAATGTTGAAAATAATTATTTATCTCACAATACCAAATTGGTATCATTTTGTTTAAAGATGCCCCTCAAGCAGCATGGTAGCACAGTGGGTAGCACAAATAGGTTAGGCGGGGTAATTGGGTTACGGGGATAGGGTGGAAGTTATTATTTTTCCGTTTTGACAGTTCTGCATTGTGAAGATATTATGACTGCTATACTTAAGAGTTTGCAATTTTGAGAATATTAGACTTGCCCGTATAACTTTTTGTTATTCCATGTCAAAACAAACTCCTCAGCAACGTACTTCATGAGGTGCAGATGCTCAAGCCTTAAGAACTACCCAGCTCTTGCCATTGTCTACTTGACTGCAGATTGCACCAGTATGGTATAACTCATTCCATACCAGTCTTGTCAATACTTGGCTTAACACAATGCACATCATCTTGAGTACCCTCCGATCAACTCTGCTCCCCGGAGCCCAGTCCTGAGGAACATCCTGCCCTCTCACGTAAGGAGGGAAATTACAACAAGAAAACTCATGAAGAAGGTTTGCATCAACCCAAGCCTGATGCAGCACCAGGACCTTACTAATCCATCTGTTGCTCGCCTCCCATCATGACAGGTTGTATGGCTAAGACCACTTGTGTTAAGGAATAACAGCAGAGACCCTATGACAGGAATGGATCCAAACACCGCCATTAAAAGCACATCGCAGATCCCACAGCCCGCCTACTCGACTTCAACCTGCCATGTAAACATTGGCTACTCCCCAACCATTTCAGCGTAGGCCAAGGCCTTTTGTGCAGCAAATCTGCCCAAGTGGGGCCTTGCAGGCACCCTGGACTGCAGCTGTGGTGCATCCCAGTCTTATCATAGAATTTACAGTGCAGAAGGAGGCCATTCAGCCCATCGAGTCTGCACCGGCTCTTGGAAAGAGCACCCTACCCAAGGTCAACAACTCCACCCAAACCCCATAACCGAGTAACCCCACCCAACACTAAGGGCAATTTTGGACACTAAGGGCAATTTATCATGGCCAATCCACCTAACCTGCACATCTTTGGACTGTGGGAGGAAACCGGAGCACCCGGAGGAAACCCACGCACACACGGGGAGGATGTGCAGACTCCGCACAGACAGTGACCCAAGCTGGAATCGAACCTGGGACCCTGGAGCTGTGAAGCGATTGTGCTATCCACAATGCTACCGTGCTGCCCTACATGCAGTCAATGACCTACATCATTAAAGACTGCCCCCTGACAAAATTCAGCGGAGAACTCAGAGCTCCATTTAGCCACTAGCTGGTGCTATTTCTGAAAAAATGTCAATTTGCCTCTGATAGCACCTTTAAGTCCGAAGGTTGAGAATTTAAGGCCCAGTCCAGAACTTCACAATCTAGTCTTAAGCCACTGCTTCAGTGTAATGTTGAATGAGTACTGCATTGTCAGAGGTGCGTTTCTTCAGACACGGCATTACAATGAAGCCCCACTTACCTGTTCACATGGTCGTAAAAGAACTCCAGGAAGAATTCAAAGTTCAGGGTGATGTTCTAGACTCTTGACAGCGTTTCCTCTATCTAGTGTGGCTCAGTTGCCGCTCTTTGCTTCTGAGTCAGAAGGTTGTGGGTTCAAGTTCCAGTCCAGGACTTGAGCTTAAAAATCATAACTGACACCCCAGCTGTAGAATTTGGCAGTGCTGTTTTTCAGAGGGTCCCATGGCAATAGAATAGGGGAATTACCTCTGGTGCTCTGACCAATATTTGTCAATCAATGTCACAAAAAACAGATGACCTTATTATCATATTGCTGTTTATGGGGACCATGCTAAGCCCAGACAGACTGCTGTGTTTCTGGCATTATAGCAGTGACTACACTTCAAAAGAGAAAGTACTTTGTTGGCTATAAAGTGCTTTGGGACATCCTGTGGTTATGAAAGGCACTATGCAAATGCAAATATCTTTCTGTTTCAACCAGTATCAACAAAACGGATTAATTGGTCATTTATTTTGATTGTACTGATTGACTACGTAGTTTGCCAACATAATAGAGTGCACTTCAAATGCTGTGAAGGACATGGCACATTGTGAGCATGTGAAAGATACCCCTTGAGTCTGGATTACTTTGTTAAAGCAGTGTTGGCTCTATTCTCTCTCCACAGATGCTGTCAGACCTGCTGATATTATCCAACATTTTAAATGCGTTTCAGATCCAGCATTCTCAATAATTTACTTTTACCTTTGCTTTAATATAGTGCCATTTATGGTATCAGAATGTCCTGAAGTCCTTTGCAACCAGAGTACTACTGAAGTATGATCACTATGACACTATGACACTCCTGCTAACAATGCTGAGATAAATGACTAGATAATCTGTTTTGGTAATGTTGACAGGTGATTGGTATTATATTTTTCAAAAAGTAAATGACAAATAAATGTAAGACTGCATGGTGTGCGGTAACATATTCATTTGGACAGAGGATTAGTTAACAGGAAACAGTAGGCATAAATGAGTAATTTTTTGGTTGGCAAGATGTAACAAATGGTGTACCACAGGGATCAGTGCTGGGGACCTCAGCTATTTGCAATCTGTAGCAATGACTTTATGGTTGCTAAGTTTGCTGATGAGACAAAGATGGATAGGAAAGTATGATGTGAGGAAGATGTGAGAGGAATCCTCAAAGGAATATAGATTGGTTAAGAAATTGGCAGATGGAATATTATGTGGTAAAATGTGAACTTGTCCACTTTGGAGAAAGAATAGAAAAGCAGCATATTATTTAAATGGAGGGAGATTGTAAAGCGCATTGGTACAGAGGAATCTGGGTGTCTTGGTACATGACTCTCAATTATAGTATGCCAGTATGGAAAAAATATAGAAACAGGAGTCCGCTGTTCGGCCCTTCAAGTCTGCTCCGCCTCAATCAAATTTTTATTTTTTTATTTCAAAAAATTTAGACTACCCAATTCATTGTTTCCAATTAAGGGGCAATTTAGCGTGGCCAATCTGCCTACTTTGTGCATCTTTGAGTTGTGGGGGAAAACCCACGCAAACACAGGGAGAATATGCAAACTCCACACGGACAGCGACCCAGAGCCGGGATCGAACCTGGGACCTTGGTGCTGTGAGGCAGCAGTGCTAACCATTGTGCCACCGTGCTGCCCTGCCTCAATCAAATTATGATTGATCTGGAGTAGTCTCAATTCCATCTACTTGCCTGCCTTCCATAAATTTGGGTCCCTTGTCTGTCAAAAATATAACTCTGCGTTGAATAAATTCCGTGACCCGGCCTTCAATGTTCTCTGGGGAAGAGAACCTTTTGTTCTTAAACAGTGTCCCCAGTTCTAGTCTCTCCCGCAACTGGAAACATCCTCCCAGGATCCACCCTATCAAGTCCCCTCAGGATCATATATGTTTCAGTAAGCTCACTTCTCATTCTTCTAAATTCCAATAGGTTCAGGCCCAACCTGTTCAACCTTTCTTTATAAGATAGGCTCTTCACCACAGGAATGTGTTGAGTCAACCTTCTCATAATTGCCTTTAGAAGCAGTTCAATCCTTTCTCATAAAAGGAGACTGTTGGGAAGGGAAATGGAGTGTTGTTTATTGTAAGGAGGCTGGAATATAAAAGTTGTTTGTTTCTTTTTTGCTATGGTTGTAGTGGGCATTTGAGGGACTGCAACTACTGTGTGCAGTTTTGGTCTCCTTATTTAAGAAAGGAAATAATTGAGCAATTCAGCTGACTCCCGGAATGAGGAGGCTATCTTATGATGACAGGTTGGACCTGTCTTCATTGGTGTTCAGAAGAATGAGAGGTGATAGTATTGAAATATATGATCCTGAGGGGACTTGAAAAGGTGGATGCTGAGAGGATGTTTCATCTTGAGGAGTTTAAAAATAAGGTGTCTCCCACTTAAGATGGAGATGAGAACTTTTTTTCACTGACGGTTGAGAGTCTGTGGAACTCTTCAGAGAGCATTTGGAGGTAAGGTAATTGAATATTTTAAGGCAGAGGTGGATAAAAGTAAAGTCACCATAGTCCCAGATGACCATAGGCTGCTTTCCCCTTTTTGAAGGGAAGAGCTGGCAGGTGGTGATTTAACTTGAGGATCACTGCACCTCAAGCGAGGGGCAAGGTCGAGAAGGTGGGCCTTCATGAATAACCTCAGGTGGTATGGGGATTGAACCCGTGTTGCTGCTCTCGCTTTGCATCACAAACCAGCTGTCTAACCAACTGAACTAAACCGGAAGGGATTCAAAGGGTATTGGGGGTAGGCAGGAAAGTAGAGTTGAGGCTACAATCAGATCAGCCACTATCTTAGTGAATGGTGGCAGGCTTGAGGGACCAAATGGCCTACTCTGCTCCTAATTCTTATGTTCATAAAACACTGAACATAGGAAGGGAAATTCCATTAACAGTGGTAAAATAGATCAGATAAATTTAAAGACCTATGAGGCTTGGTAAACTTGACAGTTGACATGTCCATCTAATACACAACAACAATTTACAGTACTATTGGAACACTGAACTATTTAGCCAAAACAGAATACAAACCAGTGACCGTTATAACCAAACTCTACATTGCTATAGCCCAATCACACTCTCTCTCATGTTCTGGTAGCTGAGAAAATCAAAGAACACATTCAAGTTCTGAATGCACTGCCAAGAGGCTGATTTCAGATTTCGAGAGTCTCTGCCTGCAAAGGAAGTTTGGGAATAGATGACCAAATGCAGACATATAGTGACCCAGAGCTGGGATCAAACTCGGGGCCTCAGTGCCGTGAGGCAGCAGAGCTAACCACTGCGCCACCGTGCCGCCCTGAGTGAGGACAAGGTGCCATGAGTTTAAACTAGTAAAAGGTAATTTTAGGACTGTTGCTACTACTTCACACTGTTCAAACTTGAAATGGAGAAATCCTGGAATTAAGAATGATTAGGTCTAGTGATGATGGGCCATTTTGGATAGATTAATTGAAGATGGGTTGAATGACCTTCATCATCCATATGTAACTTGTAACAGTGCTTACTTTGGGAACACTTGCCATGTTTCAAAGTTGCACCATTAATGTTCATGATTATGAGGCTTAATTTATTTTTTCATTTTAATTTATCTTTTACAATTGTTGAACCATTTTTTGTTATTTTTAAAGGAACATTGTCATTGGTTTTACTGCAGTTTAAGCCCTGTCACTGTTTCTTAAATTGTTTTCTCCTGTAATACTTGCAACATTTTCCTCACCAAAACAGGTTCTTTACTCGTCACCGGTCTTGACCTGTCTGAGGAGACATGAGCAGTGAATGATTTGCTTTGGATAAATATATATATTCTTTCTTTTGGGGAGCCATTACGGTCCACTGCCTCAAATATGGAAGCTTCTGTAAGGAACTATGGTAGAAAGCTTTATACATTTGTCACTATATGCTGTATACGGTAGCACAAGTGGTTAGCTTCACAGCTCCAGGGCCCCAGGTTCGATTCCCAGCCTGGGTCATTGTCTGTGAAGAGTCTGCACGTTCTCCCTGTGTCTGCGTGCGTTTCCTCCCGGTGCTCCAGTTTCCTCCCACAGTTCAAAGATGTGCAGGGTGGGTGGATTGGCCATGCTAAATTGCCCTTCGTGTCTAAAAGGTTTAGGTGGGGTTACTGGGTTATGGGGTAGGTTGGAAGTGTGAACTTATCTAGGGTGCTCCTTCCAAGGGCCGGGCAGACTTGATGGGCTGAATTGCTTCCTTCTGCACTGTAAATTCTATGTCGACTACCAGCAGGCTATACTAGTGTTGCAGCTGCTTGTTTGGTGGTGATAATCTGGAAATGGATTATATCCCTGATCCTTCTACATATTAAAAGGGAGAGAATGTTTGAGAACGTAGATGCATTCCATTTTTAGATTATTATCTTTTTTTTTCTCTTTCGGGTATTTAATTTAGAGTATCCAATTCATTTTTTCCAATTAAGGGGCAATTTAGCGTGGCCAATCCACCCACCCTGACCATCTTTGGGTTGTGGGGGCGAAACCCACGCAAACATGGGGAGAATGTGAAAACTCCACACGGACAGTGACCCAGAGCCGGGATCGAACCTGGGACCTTGGTGCTGTGAGGCAGCAATGCTAACCATTGCGCCACCGTGCCACCCCCATTCTGAGGTTTTGCCAATGGCTCAATATGTTTCTGGTGAGTAACAAGATCCCAAGTCCCATCTCTGAGTTACCATATCTTGGTGGGATGGTAGGATTTGATTTAAAGACGGGAACCAGGGTTGTCACTTTTCATTAATGACCTATGCAAGAAAAATGTAGGGGAATGGGGTTCAGCTGTGATGTCCTTGTGATTCAATGGCTCGATGTTTACATTCAGGATGCTTGGGAGGGTAACTGGATGTCGCACATCCAGTGAGGAGTCAAATTGCATTGAGAGGAAAAGATTTGTTGGGAGTGGGGAAGGAAAGTATTCTATTTATGCAAGCTTCAAAGCAAGCTAGGAAATTTAGTCCAGAGGACACAAATGGAAATTAGTGAGCTGTAAACTAAAAACCAGTGCCAGGAAGCACTTAGTTAAGCAAATAAGTGATAAATGTTTGAAATGCTTTGTCAGGCAGGATTGTAAAAGTGCAGTAAACGATGCTTATAACTTTGTGGAAAATGGCTGCCTTTCCAATGATGGAATAAATATTTGCTCTTTCTTAATAAGGATGAAATATCCATATGAAGCCAGTATGAGAGACTATTTTATGCAGAGCCACTTTGATCTCTTCTGCCTCGTATTCAGAAGGCCATATGTAAACTCTGAAGTTTTTCAGAGTAATTAATTTGCTTTTGCTTACATTTATAAAATGGGGAATGGCGCTCTTGTTGGGTCAGGTGAGGTACGTTAACATGATTCAAAGTCTCTTGTGATGATTGAGATTGCTGTCACTTTGTTTTTCCAGTGGGAGAGAACTTGCCTGCAGGGTGAGAATTAAAATGTTTTCCCACACATCTGTATGTTACTCTGTTTGAAATGTTGGCCGTACAATAAAATCCATGAGTTCAATCCAAATTTTTAAATTCAGAAATGAAAATTTGATTTTCTTTTTGTCCATCATTTATTGTTAGGGAATTCAAATTTATGACTTGAGAGATGACCTCAGAACATTCAAATCACTTAATTGTAAATAGTGCTTTATAGTAGGTAAAACTTGCCAAATTGGGCATCCACTTCTCATATATGCCCTCAATAGTCACCATGGAATTTTTTAGGAGGTTCCGCATTTTGGTAAATTTAACTCTTTTTTCCTATCGTGCCGGTGATGTCTTCCACTTTAGTGTGACTGGAAAGTGAAATTGAGGTCCTTGATTTCATTTTTGTGAAGCAAAGTGCTATTATGACTCATGGATATTATAAGTCATGGATATTATTTGCAGATAGGGTAATTGATTCATTGTGGGTGGATCTTGATTGCACCAGTTTTATTTTGCCTAGTACATCACCTACCAAATTAGTCACATCTGCTTAGTTGTTAAACATCCTGCTCAGCAATGAAAGGCATGTGAGCACAGTATAATTCTATAATTATTATCACAGGCAAATTCTATAATTATTCCTAATATTTTTATTTGCAGGGCAAATGTATATATTTTTTAAAATTTAGAGTACCCAATTAATTTTTTTTCCAATTAAGGGGCAATTTAACGTGGCCAGTCTACCTACCCTGCACATCTTCGGGTTGTGGGGGGAAACTCACGCAAACATGGGGAGAATGTGCAAACTCCACACAGACAGTGACCCAGAGCCAGGATCGAACCTGGAACCTCGGCGCCGTGAGGCCGCAGTGCTAACCCACTGCGTCACCGTGCTGCCGACCCTACAATAGTTAATGTTATTTTTATATTTAGAATACACAATTTTTTTTTTCCCCAATTAAGGGGCAATTTAGCATGGCCAATCCATCTATCCTGCGCATCTTTGGGTTGTGGGGTCGAGAACCAGGCAGACACAGGGAGAATGTGCAAACTCCACACACAGCGACCTGGGACCGGCATCGAACCCGGGACCTCGGTGCCATGAGGAAGCAGTGCTAACCACTGTGCCACCGTGCCGCCCCTAAAAAAACAATCGTTAATGTAAGAATTCTTAAGAGCAGTAGCTGTAGCAGTAGTCTCCGTTAATGCTGAGTTTGTGCTCCTAAGTTCAAATTACAGATATCACAGCCAGGATGGAATGCTGCACATACAGTCATAGACAGAATATTAGCATTCAAATATCTTTCTCCAACCACGCAGACACAATTCTCTATCGTCCTGCACTTACATTGAGCATGAAATCTGTCTTTGAATGTTTAATTATTTTGACCATTACAAAAGCGGCCCAACAAATGTTTAATTATTTTGACCATTACAAAAGTGGCCCAACCTGGTGAGCTTGACTCCACCATCTTCCCTGCCGACGCACCTTTCCCTGTGCTCGACCCTGCCGGTGGACTGGCACTCTAATCCTTCCTCCCAGCAGCTTTTCGTTGGCCCTTGGACATTCTTCACCTACTAAGTCTCCCTGGGGACAGAGTTTCTTATGATTGCCCCTGCGCCCCAAAAAATGAGTGGAAAGTACCAAAAACCCAGGACTCTTGGTGGGAGCTATCCAACTTGCAACCTCCTCGCACATTTCGCCACTGGAAGTCGCATGTTTTAATAATTTCTAAGTTTTAAAAAAGGGTGCCTGCACACTCTTTCAACCTAGTGTATGATTGCCTCCTTGAAGCTGGCACTGGAAGGTGTGGTCTCCTTACTTGCCTCCTGGAGTGTTTAGAATCCCACTCTGGAGTTATTGTATTGGCAACGCCAAAAAAGTAACGTGTACTTTAATGAGGCTATATTTATAGATAGCACTCTAACTTGGGCATCTCTGGACATTTGGCTTTGTGTACTGCACAGGTACACCGGTCAGAGCCTCTACAGATGGAGAAAAGAATGTCCATCGTACAAAGCTTAAATTGCTAATCCTGTTACCATATATCTAAATCTCAAACTGCTGACGCTAGCTAATATTCGTTTTCTCCGACAATTTACAATGTTCGTCACAACTCTGTCTGAGTCTCTACGCTCAATTGATAAGACAAACCAGCAAATTGGCAATAAAGCTAGGTTTTGAGGTTTCGGTTGGGTCCCGAAGTCCTAGCAATGTAAATAGACACCCGGCCTGCCATAAGTCTTTCAGATGGAGTATTAACGTTCTACTTGAGAACGTAAGCCTTGCGATGAGTTCAAAATCAGAACTTGTAGAAAATGTTGATACAATGACTTGCATTTATTGAACTAATTTTTCAGGCAGCTCTAATCAATCTTTTGCTTTCGCCTTCTAACTTATCATGCATGCATCGCAAACTATTATGTCACTTAATATAACAAATTAATAATAATAATCGCTTATTGTCTCAAATAGGCTTCAATGAAGTTGCTGTGAAAAGCCCTTCGTCGCCACATTCTGGGGCCTGTTCGGGGAGGCTGGTACGGGAATTGAACCCGTGCTGCTGCCTTGTTCTGCATTGCTATGCAAGTTCCCCCAATGGCTTGGACTGTGAATGGCCAAGTCATGTAGATCATAAAGGCGCCCGGTTTTGCCTTTAGTAAGCATCGAGTTAATGGACCTCCGGACAGGACAGTTGTTGTTGTTATTGGCCTCTGTATTCCAGGTTAGGGAATAGATAGAAAAAGAAAAATCAAGATTCCTGCTCCTCATCAACTATCCAGCCACTTTTACTGGAAACATTTACTGGAAGCATGCATATGCCAATACAAGATGGAGGCAGGATTAAAATGCTCTAGAATACATCAGAGGTGCATTATTAAGCAGAATAAAAGACCATCCATGGGCATTCTATGGCTCTGACAAAGGGTCATCTGGACTCAAAACGTTAGCTCTTTTCTCTCACTATAGATGCAGCCAGACCTGCTGAGATTTTCCAGCATTTTCTCTTTGGTTTCAGATTCCAGTATCTGCTGTAATTTGCTTTTATCATGGGCATTCTATGCCAGTTTTGTTTTTAGGAGAACTGTATTTTATCTTGCCATGTTGTGCTTGTGTAATGTTGCCAGGCAGTTCTACCAGAGGGGCATTGCAAGTTAACTCAATCCTGCCTTCATCTCATATTGGCATATGCATGCTTCCAGTAGATATGCCTGGACAGTGATGAGAAGCAGGAACCTTGATTTTTCTTTTTCACTCTCTATTCCCTAGCTTGGGATACTGAGCCCAGTAACAGGACTTGCTGTCCTGAGATCTGCTAACTCTAAATAGAGATAGAACCTGGAATATTTATCGCCTATATGACTTGGCCGTTCACAGCCCGAACCATTGGGGAAATTTGCACAGTTATGTTGAGTGATGTAATAGTTTGTGATGCATGTATGATAAGCTGCAGAAGGTGAAAGCAAAAGATTGATTAGAGCTGCCTGAACTTGCATAAGCTGAATATTGCCCCTGTTTTAGATTTTCTGCACATCAATCTTTTTATCACTCGAATATTTTTATCACTCGAATATTTTTATCACTCGAATATTTTCAGGTTGTAGATTGTGGTTGGCTATTTCTCTTTGTATATATTACAAGAAGAGAAGGACTCTTATTAAGTTTCTGGCTTGTATAGTATTTTCTGGCTCTCATGGAGTCCCGTGTAGTTTTTATTTGTTCATGGGGTGTGGGTGTTGCTGGCTAGACCAGCATTTATTGCCCATCCATAACTCTCCTCAAGATGATAGTGGTGTGCAGGCTTCATGAACTGCTGCAGTCCACGTGATGCAGGTACACCCACAGTCCTATTAAGGAGAATCCTATTAAGCATGATTTTGATCCAATGATAGTGAAGGAATAGTTCCAAGTTAGGATGGTGTGTTATTTGAAAGGGAACTTGCAGGTGGTGGTATTCCCTTGCATTTGCTGCCTTTTGTCCTTCAAGGTGATAGAGTTTGTGGGTTTTGAAGTGCTGTTGAAGGAGGCTTGGTGAGTTGTCACAGTGCATCTTGTAGATGGCATATACTGCTGCCAGTGTATTGGTGATGGAGGGAGTGGAGTAAATGTTGAAGGTGGTGGGCTGTTTTTTTTTTCCTGGATGGTGTCAAGGTTCGAGAGTGTTGATGGAGCTGCACTCATCCAGGCAGTTGGGAGTAGTCCATTACACTCCTGACTTGTGCGTTTTTAATTGGTGGGCAGGATTTGGGAAGTCAGCAGGTTGATTACTGACTGTATGATGGAGGAAAGGCCATTGATGAAATATAGCTGAAGATGGATGGGCCCAGAGGAACTCCTGCAGTGATGTCCTGGGACTGAGATGGTTGACTTCCAACAACCACAACCACCTTCCATTGTGCTAGGTATGACTGCAAACAATGGAAAGTGTTCTCCCTGATTCCCATTGACTCTAGTTTTGCTAGGGCCTCATTCTGTCAAATGCTGCCTTGATGTCAAAAGCAGTTACTCTTGCCTCTTGAATTCAGCTCTTGTCTATGTTTAGACCAATGCTGTACTGAGGCGAGGAACTGAGTGGGCCTGGTGGAACCCAACTGAGCATCAGAGAGCAGGTTATTGCTGAGTAAGTGCAGTTTGATAGCATTGTGGAGCGACACTTTCCATTGCTTTGCTGATCTTTAGAAAACATTTTTACAATTAAGGTGCAATTTAGCGTGGCCAATCCACCTACTGTGCATATCTTTCGGTTGTGGGGGCGAGACCCACGCAGACACTGGGGGGGGGAATGTGCAAACCCCACATGGGCAATGACCCAGAGCTGGGATTGAACCGTGCCACCAGCTTTGCTGATGTTTGGGAGTAGACTGACTGGGTTTGTTTTGCTTTTTTGTGGTCAGGACATATCTGGGCAATTTGCCGCATTGCCAGGTGGATGTCAGTTGTAATGGCACTGCTTGGCTAGGGGCTTGGATAGTTCCGGAGCATAAGCCTTTGGCACTTTTTTGCCGGAATGTTGTTGGGGTGCATAGTCTTTGCAGTATCCTGTGTCTTCAGCTTGATATCATGTGGAGTGAATAGAATTGGCTAAATGCTGGCATTATGTGCTGTTTGGAGCTTTCAATGCTAAATCATCAGGCTGCTTATCTTTTTTTTATAAATTTGGAATACCCAATTTCTTCCCAGTAAGAGGCAATTTAGCGTGGCCAATCCACCACTCTGCACATTTTTTGGGGGGGATCGGGTGAAACCCAGGCAGACACTGAGAGAATATGCAAACTCCACATGGACAGTGACCCAGAACCGGGATCGAACCTGGGACCTCGGAGCCGTGAGGCAGCAGGGCTAACCCACTGTGCCACCGTACTGCCCCCATTTGTTCCTAACAACCACCCAACTCCACCCCGTCTCAGCTTTTTTATTGCTAAAGTCTCATCCATGTCTTTGCTTCCTCTAGACTTGGCTACCCTCATGTGCTCATGGCTGGTCTCCCACATTCTGCCCTCTAAACATGAGGATGTGCAATACTCTTCTGCCATCACCCCTGTGTCACTGAATTACAATGGCTCCTATAGGCAACACTAATTTTAAAATTCTCAATCATGTTTTCAAATCTCACTGACCTGGCCCCTCCCTATCTCCCTCAACTTCCTTAGACTTGCACCTCTTGGACAACTGGACTCTTCTAATTCAGTCCTTCTAAAGGTTCACCAATTTCAATTTCTCCACGATTAGTGAGCGTCCCTTTAGATGTCAAGGCCCAATTTTAGTAAGGAATGTGATTGAATTATTATGTTTTAAAATTAAGTGGCAATTTAACATGGCCAATCTACCTAGCCAGCACATCTTTTGGGTTGTGGTGGCAAAGCCCACGCGGACACGGGGAGAATGTGCAAACTACAAATTCTTTAGTTGGGGAACAGACAGGCATTTCTGTGGCCATAAACATGACTCCAGGATGGTATGTTGCCTCCCTAATGTTGGGATCATTGAGGCAGGACATTCTTCTGGGTGAGGGTGAACAACCCGAGATTGTGGTCCACATTGGTAACAAAGACTTGGGTAGGAAGGGGGATGGGGTCCTGCAATCAGAATTTGGGGAACTAGGCAGAAAATTAGCAAGCAGGATCTCAATCGCTGGATTACTCCCAGTGCCACGTGCAAGTGAGTACAAAATAGGAGGATAAAGCCGATGAATGTGTGGCTGGAAAGGTGGTGCAGATTCCTGGGACATTGGCTCTAGGGGAGATGGCACCTGTACAAGCCAGACAGTTGCGCCTGAAGAGAGCTGGACTGAGTTCTTTCCTTTTGAGTTTTGCTAGTGCTGTCTAGGTGGCTTTAAACCCATTCAACAGGGGCCTGGGAATCAAGAGGAAATATTACCGAGGAATGCCAGGATATGCAAAATATTGGGTGGGACATAAAGCATTAATATAGAGAATAGTAAGTTGGTGAAATCAGAGTAAGGGAGAAGGTAATGATGTCTAAACCAGGGTTACTGTGCATTTATATGAATGCACAAAGTATAGCAAATAAGATTGAGGAGTTACAGGCACAATTTGTATTGTGGAAATGCAGATGCATGGGAACGCCACCACCTTCATTGTTCTCCAAGCTACACATCATCCTGACTTGGAACTATATCGCCATTCCTTCACTGTCGCTAGGTCAAAATCCTGGCAGTCTCTCCCAAACAGCCCTGTGGATGTACCTGAACCACATGGTCGACAGCGGTTTAAGAAGGCGGCTCATCAAGGGGCTGGTTTAGCTCACCAGGCTAAATCGCTGGCTTTTAAAAAGCAGACCAAGCAGGCCAGCAGCACGGTTCGATTCCCGTACCAGCCTCCCCGGACAGGTGCCGGAATATGGCGACTAGGGGCTTTTCACAGTAACTTCATTGAAGCCTACTCGTGACAATAAGTGATTTTCATTTTTCATTTCATTTCAATGTCTTCCTTTTTTTAAACCGCATTTTATTCAAACTTGTATCAAAGTAGTTACAGCAAATAAACACCTGGGAAACATTCTTCCCAATAATCAACTATACAGTTTGTACAGATTTTCCTCCTTTTTCACCCTCCTCCCACACGATGAACAGCTCCTCAAACATGGTCACAAACATCCCCCACCTTTTCTCAAACTCCCCTGCTGAGCCCCTAAACTCGTACTTTATCATCTCTAACCGCAGGAAGTCGTACAGGTCACCCAACCATGCTGCTACCCCTGGTGGCGATGCCGACCACCACTCCAGCAAAATACGTCGCCGTGCAATCAGAGAGGCGAAGGCCAAGACATCTGCCTTCCTCCTCTCCATGAGCTCCGGCTTCTCTGAAACCCCAAATATAGCCACCAAAGGGTCCGGGTCCACCTCCTCCACTGTCCTGGCTAACACTCCCGCCCAAAATCTTCCCAATTTTTCACAACCCCAAAACATGTGCGTGTGATTCGCTGGCCCCCGCCCACACCTCTCTCACTCATCTGCTATCCCCTGAAAGAACCCACTCATTCTCGCCTGAGTCACATGCACTCTCTGCACCACCTTGAACTCTATCAGGCTCATCCTTGCACAAGAGGAGGTCCCGTTTACAGTTCGCAGTGCCTCACTCCATACTCCCCAATTGATTTCCATTCCCAACTCCGCTTCCCATTTCTCCTTGATCTTCACCACCCGCTCGCCTCCCTGCTCCCCCCAGCCACTTTGTATATATCACCAATTCTTCCCTCCCCTTCCACATCCGGAAGCAGCAGTCGCTACAGCAGGGTGTATCCCGGCAATATAGGGAATCCCTTCCAGACCTTTCTATCCTAACACACTGTACCGCTTCTTCCCACCACTGCCGCACCTTGTCCACATTTGCTGCCCAATAAGAATGAAGCAGGTTTGGCAACGCCAACCCCTCCTGCTGCCTCTGCCTCTGTAGCGGGGTCCTCCCCACCCCCGGCACCTTCCCCACCCAAACAAAGTCAGAGATGATTGTGTTCACTTTCCGAAAAAAGGCCTTTGGTATAAAGATCGGGAGAGCCTGAAAGATAAGCAAGAACCTCGACAGAATATTTATTTTCACCACTTGGACCCTCCCTGCCAGCATTATGTGCAGTGTATCCGACCTCTTAAGATCCTCGCTGACCTCCTCCACCAGCTTTGTTAAATTCCACTATGGAGCCCCCTCCATTCCCTCGCTACCTGAATCCCCAAGTACCTAAACCTATCCCTTGCTACCGGACCATGGCATCCCCCCTAAATTAGCCCGCTGTGCCAGCTCATTCACCGGGAATACCTCACTTTTCCCTACATTCAGCTTATATCCCGAGAGCCCTCCAAACCTCCCCAACAGGCCCATAATCCTTCCCGTACTCTCCAACGGATCCAAAACATGCAGCAAGAGGTTATTGGCATAGAGCGACACCCGATGCTCCCTCTGTCCCCTCATTATCCCCTGCCACTCTGCCGACCCCCCTGCCTTGTACCCCTGTGTAAGTCAAAGCTTTGTGAGCTCATATCATTCGTCCTCGCTTTTGGCACCACATACAGCAACCGCACCCATGCCACAAAGCTCGGCCCAAACCCAAACCGTCCCAAAACTTCGAACAAGTACCGCCACTCCACCTGTTCAAATGCTTTCTCTGTGTCCAAGGACACCACCACCTCCGGTACCAGAGCTCTCGACGGATTCATCACCACATTCAACAGCCATCTTTATATTACTCGCGAGCTGCCTGCCCTTCACGAAGTCTGTTTGATCTTCTGTAACCAACCCCGGGACACAATCCTCCATACTCCCCGCCAACAACTTAGCCAATACTTTCACATCCGTGTTCAATAGTGATATAGGTCTATACGACCCACATTCCACCGGATCCTTCCCTTTTTTTGGGATTAGTATGATTACCGCCTGCTTCTCGTCTCCGGCAACTCTCTGTTCTCTAGTGCTTCATGAAACGCCCCCAACAGATGTGGCGCCAGGTCCGCTCAAAATTCCTTATAAAATTCTGCCGGGTACCCATCCCGCCCAGGGGCCTTCCCCGACTTCATACCCCTGATACTTTCCAGCACCTCCCTCAGCCCCAGGGGCTCCTCCAATGCCTGCCTCTTTGCTTCCTCCACCTGGGGAAATCCCAGCTCGTCCAGAAACCGCCCCATGTCCCCCTCTTCTCCTCCTGGGTCTGCCTCATAAAGTCCCTGGTAATACTCTCTAAATGCCTAATTTATTTTCCCTGGCTCTGACACCACATCCCCAGCCCCAGCCCCAGCCCGGATCTTCAATATGTCCCTGGACGCAACCTGCCTCCGCAGTTGGTGTGCCAGCATGCGGCTCACCTTCACCCCATACTCGTGCTGCACCCCTCTTGCCCTACGCAGTTGCCCTACCATCCTCCCCGTTGTCAGCCTATCAAATTGCCCCTGCAACTTTTTCCTCCTCGCCAATCCCTCCACGGTGGGCACCCTCGAGTATTCCCTGTCCACCTCCACTATCTCGCTCACTAGACGGTAATGTTCTGCCCTCCTTTCCTTATTCGCCCGAACCGTAAAAGAATTTCTCCCCAGACCACTGCCTTCAGTGCTTCCCAAAAAATGCCCGCTGACACCTCCCCATTCTTATTGAACTCCACGTAATCCCTAATTGCCAGCCGCACCTTATCACAAAAACCTCCATCCGCCAACAACCCCGAGTCAAACCTCCACCCCGGCCTCTGCTCTCGTCCCGTACTGAACCGCTTAGCCAGCCAGTGGGGTGCATGGTCCGAGATAACTATCCCTGCATACTCTGACCCCTCCACCCCAACCAAAATCTCCTGACTCAATACAAAGTAATCAATCCTCGAATACACCTTATAGACATGTGAAAAGAAGGAATACTCCCTTCCCCTGGGTTCTGAAAGCGCCATGGATCCACCATACCCATCCTCTCCATAAACCCCCCCCCCAAGCTCCCTTGCCATTTGTACCCTACCCATCGGCCTGGGGCGTCGATCAATCCACCCTCGACTCCAGGACACAGTTAAAATTTCCTCCCATGATCAACTGGTGCGTGGCCAAATCCGGGATTGCTGCCAGCAACCCCTCATAAAACCCACATCATCCCAATTTGGGGCATACACATTTACCAACACTACTGGTGCCCCTTCCAATACCCACTCACAATCACATACCTCCCACCTGGATCCCTCACCTCCTTCGCACTCGCGAATCTCATTTTTTTGCTCATTAAAATTGCCACACCCCTCGATGTCAAATCAAACCCTGAGTGAAAAACCTGCCCAACCCACCCCTTCCTTAACCTCACCTGGTCCTTCACACGGAGGTGTGTCTCCTGCAAAAAGACCACCCCGCTTTCAAGCTCCTGAGGTGTGTGAACACCCGCGACCTTTTAACCGGCCCATTCAGTCCCCGCTTATCCAGCCAGTGGGGTGCATGGTCCGAGATAACTATCCCTGCATACTCTGACCCCTCCACCCCAACCAAAATCTCCTGACTCAATACAAAGTAATCAATCCTCGAATACACCTTATAGACATGTGAAAAGAAGGAATACTCCCTTCCCCTGGGTTCTGAAAGCGCCATGGATCCACCATACCCATCCTCTCCATAAACCACCCCCCCCCCCTCAACCTTACCGGAGGCTTGCGCCTCCAATCCCCTCTACCGTCCGTCATCGTCCCCACTTAACTCCTGCCCCTTTAGTTCCACGCTGTATCTAGCCCATCCGAGATGGCCCATTTATTCGCCCATGACCATGTCATCTCTCATCTCCTGCCGCATTGCAGAAACCCCCCCCCCCTGCTTTTCCCCCTCCCCTTCCCCCCCCCCCCCCCCTTCGCAGCCAACCCCCTTGACCTTTTCCCCCCCACCACCTCCGTTCCGTTCACCAGCATAACCTACTAGTGTGGCTGCCCCTGCCCAAAGGCACATCCAAATGACCACTCCCCTCCCCAACTCAGCCCAAAGAAGACGGCCTCCTGCTGGCCTTGCCCTCCCCCACCCAAACAAGGACTTCTGAACTCCAGGTAGTCTTCTCCAAAAGCAAACAAACGGATGTTAAACACAAACAGTCCCATAAAACAGGAGGGGGGATGGGAACATCTATCTCCACATAAACGTTTCACCCCAACAACTCCTTACAATCTCAACATTGAACAGAAACTAACCCCCTACAAAAAAAGGTGAAAATCCCCCACTCCCTACACCCACTTCAAACATACTCCCGACCATTACATAGTGCAAGCAGCCCGGTTCCCAAGCGTTGTCTGATTTCCCCCAGTTTATGCTCCTTAATGAAGTCTTCGACCGCTTCTGGGGTCTCAAAATAATACTCCCGGTATTCGGACGTCACCCATAATTTCGCCGGGTAGAGCACCCCAAACTTGATCTGCTGCCGGTACAGCACCGCCTTGGCCTTGTTGAAACCTGCCTGCCGATTTGCCAATTCGGCTCCGATGTCCTGATAAATGCGGACGTTATTTCCCTCCCAGCCGCAGCTATGCTTCTCCCTGGCCCACTGTAGAATTTTCTCTTTCTCCACAAAATTATGGAGTCTCACGATCATCGCCCGCGGCTGCTCCCCAGTTCTGGCTTCTGCCTCAGAGACCTATGCGCTCGGTCCACTTCAGGTGCCTTATCCAGCACCCCTTCTGCCACCAGTCCCGCCAGCATCCTCGAGATGTATCTCGTGGCACTCATACCGTCCATTCCTTCAGGCAGGCCCACTATTCGCAGGTTCTGTCAAGTTGAGGTATTCTCCTGCTCCTTGACCTTTGCTCTCAGCGTTTTACAAAGGTCACCTAGGAGCCCCACTTCCGCCTCCAGAGCCACCACACGATCGCTGTGGTCCGAGATCACTCCTTCGATCTCCCGAATCTGTGACCCCTGCACCTCCAAGCACCTCTCCATCTGCTCCAAAGTACTCTCCAGGGGTGCCAGAGCTTCTGCAGTGGCCTTTGCATGATCCTCACGCATTTCTTTCCTCTGTTTATGGAATTCCTCCTTGATAAAAGTCATCAGCTCCTGTATCTGGGGCCTTACAGCTTGCCCCTCCCCCACCTGCATGCTGGAAGAGACTGTCTGTGAAGCACAACACTGTTTCAACTTTCCAGCCAAATCTCTCACTGCTTTCTGCCGGGTCTGGCGATCAGAAGACATACCATTCCAGGGGTAAACTACTCCTCTAACGTTCACCTATGCTTTTTCATCAAAATTCCACCCGGATCGGTGTGAAAAGATGTGTGACTTTAAGCAGGAACAGCCCTGTATGTGACCACTCACTCCATGGTCACAACCGGAAGTCATCAATGCCTTCCTGAGGGCAATTGGAAATGGGCAAAAGATGCTGGCCTAGCCAGTGATGCCTATATCCTGTGAAATAATAAAAATAATCTGAAATACCCTGGCGATTGACCTCCTAGTTGATGTATCAAACTGCTACTGAGAGTATCACACTAGTGTTAGATGGTTGGCCAATAGCCAAAATTTTTTCAAGTCCCATCAGTATTGCATGTTGGAGCCTAGAGATAGAAGTCCAGAAATTGCTGAGTTTGCTATTTGAAAAAGAGATTGCATTTCACAAACCATGTTTCACGACCAATAAAGTCATTTTGAAGCGTAGTTGCTTTAGTAATGGGAAACATGGCAGCCAATTTGCACACAGCAAAGCTGAGCAAACCACAATGAGGTGATGACCAGAAATCTCTCGCTTGAGGCTATATATTGACCAGAACACCGGGGAGAATTTCTCTGCTCTTCGAATTGTGTCGAAGAATGTCGTGTCCACTGGAGGGGGCAGACAGGCTCGGGCTCCAGTTTAACATTGTCTAAAAGTCAGCAACCCTGACAGTGAAATGCTCCCTTAATGCTACATTGAGGTGTTAACCGGGATTGTGGACGTGGGTATTCACAGTGGAACTTCAATCCACATCGCCTAGTAAGGATGAATCAAGGCTGGCAGCTATGTGGGTTACAAAAATATTTTGAGAGAATGTACACTTGGTTTGCAGATTTTTATGTTTTCAGTCAAAGTTTTAAAAGTGTGTTATGGGCCAGCCAATGTGATGTGTATATTTTTGTTTAATTTGGAGTACCCAATTTTTGTCTCCAATTAAGGGGCATTTAGTGTGGCCAATCTACTTACCCTGCACATATTTGTGTTGTGGGGGTGAGACCCACGCAGACGTGGGCAGCAGTGCTAACCTTTTCACTACTGTGCTGCCCCAGCCAATGTGATATTAGCAGTTAGGCGCCGCAGCTGGGACTGAAGGTACGAGTATGAACAGTACATCTTTCAAGGTGCAAGGACATGCAGTACTCTCCTGCTTGCTCTCTCGCTGCTAAATCAACTCAATTTGAAGCATGGAAAGCAATTATTCTTATAGTGGACTTACTGGCAAGAGAAAAGGTATGGCGAAAATTCCATTCCACTCCACTGTTCTAAGTGACTGGTCCTTGGCTGGAGGTCTGACAGCAGAGGTAATCAAACTGAAGCATTTAATTATTTTTCTCACTCTCCAAATGCTGCCTTATCTGCTGTGTATTCCCAACATTTTCAGTTTTCATTTGAAAGCTGGCATGGGTGCAGTAAGCCTAAAGGCTTCTTCTATGCAGCTAAAAATCTATAAACCTGACGACATGTAACAGTGCTTTGCAGAATCCTGACATGGGAGTCCAGTCATAATGTCTAATTTTTATGAGCAGTAGGAGTGGATTGTGCATAGTGTGTGAATGCTGGAAATTATCTGAGACATAATCAGCTCCTTAAGGCTGAGATGCAGTGATGTGTGCAAAATTAAATTTTAACACGAACTTTAGGCCAGGGAGAAACTGAGCCTCCCCGCCCGCACACTATAGTGGATTCCCCACGTTGTAGGCCATTATTGCATATTTGCTGCCGGTTGAAGGTTTATTGCCAACACAATTTCTGTCATCCTTGAACTATTTTCAGAAATGCAGATTCCATTCGTTTTACAAGCTGCATCAGTCTAATCATGATTGATGTTGGTGATCTATAAATAATGGATATGAAAGCTGCTTGGGAACCCAGTGGAGCACTCTGGACCCTATGAAAGGTAACTGAAAACTAATATGTTTTGGAAAATCAAAACATAGGTTCATAGTAGAAGCAGCAGGATCTGTTTTCTGCCCCCCAGTGGAAGTTCTCTGGGTGTTGAGATTTATAGGGTAAGATTGAAAAACTAAACCTCGTCACACACTAATCTACCTAAAGAGATGGTGACTTCAGTCAGTCAAGTTTATCCTGGGTCTTGTACAAGTTTTGATTAAACCTGCTTTAAAACACAGTACGTTATTGAAAAGGCTGAGAAACTAGAAATAATTGTTTAGATTAAAGTTGTTGAACATGAATTCCTGACGGGGTGTGAAGGCTGGAAGGGAATACAGTTTTGTATCTTGGGGGAAAAAAAGATGACTGATGTATTTTTTTGCACTTTGATCAATAAAGACAAAAAGCACGTTCTGTTCAATGTTTTTATCCTCTTGTTTCCCCTTTATGCCCTCCCTTTATTATAGCGCCAATGCACTGTAATGGGAGCAGTTCAAATCTCATTCTAAACTTGTAGTGTTTTATCTCCTGTTTACTTGCTACTGCTCCAGGGTGCAGTTGTAAGTAATTTGCCACAGGAGGGACAGAGTGTTGAAAAGACACTGGCAGCATCTGTGGAGCGAGAAACAGTTCATGTTTTGAGTCCATATGACTTTTCTTCGGTCATACACTCAAAATGTTAACTCTGATTCTCTCTCCACAGATGTCAGACCTGCTGAATCTTTCCAACATTTTCTGTTTATATTTCAGATTTCCAGCATCCGCAGTATTTGCTTTGATTATATATGCCGAAGCTTCAACAAAATGTTTCTTTCAGCAATGCTCTAGTTGCATCCTACCGAATGACTTTATGGAATAAAGCTGGATCTGGATAATTGTACTTGCCATTACTGCAGCAGCCCCGTGACATTCCACTTTATGGCTCTTAAACACATCCTACTTTTATACTGTTTAATTGTAACTCAATTTTATCGTCATTTGCTGAATTATTCTTCCATCGCAATATCCAAACACATTTTGTAAACTGCATCAATTGAGTGCATGATTAATAGAAGGAAACAGATGAGTGACATGGTGTGACTACCCCTCAGTGTGAATGGGTAGGTTAATCTGGGTAGTTTAATTTTTTTTGCTTCTCCCATGAGTTTACATGCTGTGATTGGGCCTGTCATGGGGGTGGGGTAATTGACTAGTCATGGCACTGTGACTAGCATGATATTGGTAGTCTTACTGGACAATGTTATATTTTCTTGCTCGACCGTTTTGTGTGTTTACTTCCAGAACTAACTATCCTTTTGTTTTAATTTATTGCTGGTGTCGCAGTTGTTAGATTCTTTGTCCAAGTGTTTATCAAATCTGTGGGCAATGCATATAGGGTCATCACAGTGTAAACCAATCCCCTTTTCATCTAATGTCCACATATATAATCAACCTTTAACGTTAGTCATTGGGTAGCAATCAGAAGTGGGATTCATATTTCATTTTACCCTGTGATGTTGAAGCCAATTATATAGCAGCTCTACTGTCATAGGTACAATTGGATATTCTATTTAAAGTACAAAAATTTTAGCGTAACCCCTTTCCCACCATCAGCCTGAAATTGTCTTGAAAGTTATTGCACCTGAGGAATTTTAAAGTAAATTTCTGCCTTTCCCTTTTATGCAAACAATGTTTCTTTTTAAAAAAAAAATAAAAATAAATTCGGAGTACCCAATTATTTTTTTTCCAATTAAGGGGCAATTTAGTGTTCTCAATCCACCTGTACTGCACATCTTTGGGTTGTGGGGGCGTAACCCACGCAAACACGGGGAGAATGTGTAAGCTCCACACGGACAGTGACCCAGAGCTGGGATCGAACCTGGGACCTCGGCGCCATGAGGCAGCAGCACTAACCACTGTGCCACCGTGCTGCCCGCTTTTTAAAAATAAATTTAGATTACCCAATTATTTTCTCCAATTAAGGGCCAATTTAGTTTGGCCAGTCCACCTACTCTGCACATTTTTGGGTTGTGGGGGCAAAACCCACGCAGACACGGGGAGACTGTGCAAACTCCACACGGACAGTGACCCAGAGCCGGGATGGAACCTGGGACCTCGGCGCTAACCACTAGGCCACCGTGCTGCCCCCTTTTATGCAAACAATGTTAACTGTAATAATCCAGGTGGCATGGCGGCACAGTGGTTAGCACTGCTGCATCACGTCGCTGAAGACCTGTGTTCGAACCCGGCCCGAGGTCACTATCCGTGTGGAGTTTGCACATTCTCCCCTTGTTTGCGTCGGTGTCGCCCCCATAAACACAAAGATGTGCAGGCTAGGTGGATTGGCCGCGCTAAACTGCCCCTTAATTGGCAAAAAAAAATTAGGTACAAATAATCCACCAGAAAGGTGCCAGATTCAATCTCATTCTGTGTTTGTTCATTTCAGCTGAGGTAGTTACACAAGGTGTGCATGGCATCAACACTCCCAGACACTTCCTGCTGGAATTGGGTTTCGGAATCATGGCCCATGCTATCTCACCCATGATAAAATGGACATTTGTGCCACGGTTTTTGACACCAGTTTGTATTGTGCAATGCTAATATGCTTTAAAGATTATTTTAAAGATTAAAAATATACAGAAAGCAAGCCACGTAGTGAAATTGGAACTGATTGAATTTATTTGCAAAAGAAGAAAAGTATTTTCTATTTGCAATTGTTCTTTTTTTTTAATGAAAAGTAAAAGAAGACGACTTTGCACATTAACATACTGTTCTTTATACTGCATCACCTTTATGCCTTTATGGTGATTGTTCTAACGTGCAATTTCTTGAAGTGTACGCTGGACATATTTCAAAATCGTTCTATCAGTAATAAATATTGTTTTACATGTTTCAATGTTATCAATCCTAAAGACTTTGCCTTCTCTCGGCAGAAGGCTGTCTGTTATTAAAATTGGACACTACGTCTAGATCATTCGTGTTTGTACTTTTTTTTAATGGTAAGCATGCATTTCAAAAATGGAAGTACTTGTGTTTCATTCAACATTGTAGCTGTGATTCTGCCTTGTATTGGCACATTTTCTTTTGCACGTCTTTATTTATTTGAGAAAAAGGAACTTGTGTCAATATCAAGTAAACCAGCGTACAGCTAGATAGGGTCTTGACTGGTGTTTGGAGCCTTTGTACTTCTAAATCTCCTCTAAAATATAAATATCATCTGGGTTAATTGTATAAAGAACATTGTTTTAGTCCAAACTTTTGAAAAATGTCATTGCAAATAAATGTATATATGGCACAGAATAGATATGACTGGGTAATTTGGTCAATCACATCTGGGGACAGCTGTTGCATAAGCGACTGGCATTGATTTTGTGCACATAATTTATATATAACTATCCTCCACTCAATGCATTTTGCTGGAGAAATCGTGTTTTTATTAGAAGACATTAGTATAACTTTGGTCAGGAGTGTTCTGTTTGTTACAGACCCTGTTTAAATAGTCTTGTTTTGGGCTGCAACATTCCAAGACAGAATGGGGGATGATGAACTCAAAACATCCCCTGGAGACTGCTGTAAATGCAGCCAACCCCTGATTAATCTTTGCACTAGAGGATGAACTGTATTATCCAATGCATTGAACTAAGCAATGGAAATAACAAAGTGAGAACATATTGCTTTTAAAGTGAATTAAGGTTGAGTATGCAATATTTAATTTTCTTTTTCTTTACTCTATCCTTTTTTGTGCTTTGGATATTGTTGTTGTTTTGCAAATGTGCAGATTTATTGTTTTGGATTGGGAACGTTTTTAATGCTGCCACACTTGTGATCCAGCATAATGGCCCTAATGTTTAGAACTTCATTTTGTTCTCTGAAAGACTTTGATTTAAAGTTCTCTGCTGGATTATTTTTGAACTTTTAATTCAGAACCTCAAACCTGTCTGTCTACATTAGGAGATTGTGCATTTGAAATGTGACCATAAAAGTCAGCAATGTGACATTATGGCTGGTACACAAACCTTGCTGCCTACTGATGAATTTATTTTTGTTCCAAATATTAGTACTGATGTTTTGTGACGTTTTAATTCTCTGAGGGTTGGTTCTAAGTGGCGACTTGATGCCTGACAACCCAGGTACTTTCCTTTTTAAAATATTGGGACTAACTTAATCAGAGGCATTTCTGGAAACACTTTTTGTGTCAATTTGCTTTGAACAGGGGTGTGATGTGATGTGAAATGGAAATTGCAGATGTACAAGACCTTGCTTGTGCCTAATAAGTTAAACTTGACTGTATTGTCATGACATGATGGGCTAGTATGGGGTCAATTCCAGCTCCACTTGACCTGAAGTCACAGCACAAATGAAATTAGATGTTATTTTAAAATACCCAAGGACCTTGGCCCAATAAACTGCAATCACCAGGTTTCAAACCCATGACATGAGTGAGTTGGAAGATTCTGGCAACAGAACTTTGAACATCAGTTTATATAGGGTGGAAGATGGGAGTCGACCAAGAGAGTTTTGAAATCGTAGCAAGGGTGTGGATGAGGGCTTCAGCAGCAGATGGGCTGAAATGGGATTGATTAGCTTGGGACAGTTGCCAAGGATGGATATTATGCACAAAGAATGGAGTTTGTGGCAAGGACCAATATTTATTTGAAGGAAATTTCTGTTCATTCAATATTGGATGCTGGACAAGTAGTGTGACAAATAAAAGTAATCTTTATTAGTGTCACAAGTAGGCTTACATTAACACTGCAATGAGTTACTGTGAAAATTCCCTAGCCGCCACACTACGGCGCCTGTTTGGGTACACCGAGGGAAAATTCAAAATGTCCAATTCACCTGATAAGCACGTCTTTTTGGACTTGTGTAAGAAAACTGGAACACCTGGAAGAAACCCATGCAGACACGGGAGAATGTGCAGACTCAGCACAGTGACTCAAGCTGGGAAACAGAACCCGGGTCCCTGGCGCTGTGAAACAACAGTGCTAACCACTGTGCCCCCTTTATCCGAGACGGTCGTGTTCGCGAGGTGGTAATAAGAAATAGAAATAAATGACTGTTGCCGGCATACATGTGGAACCTGATGGTATATCTTTAGATGTAATCATCACGGAATGATATATAATTTTGAAATAGAAAGGGTCAAGAGCCTTGGGGAGGGCGGGGGGGGGGGGGGGGGGGGGGGGGGTCCTTGAGAGAGTGATTTGGTTGTGATTAAGTAAGAATGGAACCAGTCTAGGGCACTTCCATCCAACTGGACAATAGAGGAGAGATGTTGAAAAGAGACGTTGGAGAAAGATTGTGTGATTACTTGTGCAGATAGGGGGAAATGTGATTGTTGATCACACTCAAAATTATCATTAAGTACACAGGCCAGAAATCTGATTTGCTGGATTGTAACATGAAACTTTGGGAAAGATGAACATGGATTTTGAAAGTGACCGCATGTTCAAGGACGTTGGAAACGGGTGGAGGTTTGCAGGTATCGAGGGGTCAAGAGTAGAGGTAATGATAGCAGATTTGAAGAGAGGGAGTGAACCATTAACATCACTTCCTGTGCCTCATGTTAGCTGATAAGATTACATAGTCAACAGTTTGGTTGGAATAGGATTGAAGGAGCAGACAGTAGGTATCATGAACGTGAGGTCAGGGGGATAGAATCTAGAAAAAGACATGAATTCAGGGCTGGGGCATATTTTGTCCTGATGGACTGGGAAGAAAATGATAAAGACAGCTGAATCGATTTGTCTTGGTGACAAACAGCCCACACGCTCCTTTCATGTATTGGTTGAGATGAGTGTAGAGGAGGCGGGGAGCGTGGCTTAAGGCGATTTGTTTGTGGAGAAAAGAAAGTGGGGATTATCTTTTGCCTTCCTGAGTGATCTTTGAAAAATAATTTTTCATATTGGAGAACATTAAACTGATATTTTTGAAGTGGTTTAGCCAAATTTGACAATGAATGGTTAAACCAATTCCCAAAAGTGTTGAAGTCTGCATCTCTTGGACCTGAGGGAGATGAGATGAGGGATGTAATGGGGAACAATTGAGGGAGAAAGAGTAATAGGTCTAATGAGGGTGAGGGCATTAAAGGTGGTGGAGAGATTGTAGCTGCAGAAACGTTATAAATAGTAGTCCAACAGTTAGGTAGTTGGAAATGCATCTAAAGATTCTGTACAATGAAAACATTTTCCTCATTTAGACCTATGTAGTGCCACAGAGGGATTTAAAAGCTATTAATGCTACTTAAGTTCTTGTAAAATAAATTCCTGCCTTTTGTAAGTCTACAAAATCAATTTTTGTTTTGTCTACTGTGACCAACTAGAACAGCCTGTACATCAGATTAGGCCATGCAAAACTTGGTTGACAGTATTGTGGTTGGCAGCTTTGTGGTTAAGTTGGCCTGATCTACAATTGGGATGTTACAAAGATATAGTCCAGGTACTCACAGGCTTAGTTCCAATAAATTCAAGTACCTTATCAAATGCTCTGAAGTGGTCTAAATGCACATTCAGTGACTGTGGACGTGATGTATGTAGCAATGCACTTTATTGGGTTGTAAAAATGTTGAAAGCAGACGTGGGTTTTAAATGCCATTTTGTTAAACTGGGTGTGACAATAAAACCAAAGTAACATGGATAATGTTGCTGTTTTGTGCAGAGCAGGCTTCTATTTAGACTCTGCTAGGTTTCAGACTTAATTCATTGCTCTTTGGTGGGATAACCACAGCTGCTGTGGGCCCTTTACAAATGCAAAAAAGCTGTCAGTGGTTGTTTCATCAGGCGCACAACTGATGAGGCCAGTCCAGGAATCCAAAGCAGTGTGTAAATAGAAAAGACATTGGTTTGCAGCTATAAAATATTTGTGAAAGCACTTTGTGAAGCAAAGAGTATTCTAAACCTTTCTTTGCCACTGATGCCAACAATAAAAATGACACTGCCCGGCTCCAATTCCCCATATATAGCAGTCTGATCGTAGAGAATGTTGCAGACTGCATTACTTGCATCGATATTAGTTTTTAAAAATGTATTGTCTGGCAGTAAATTTGAGTGCGCTATTTTGAGGAAGGACTGAAGAATAAAATGAATTGACCTTGAGAAATGTCCAAAAATCCTTCAGGGATGAGCAGTAACTCCTAAATCCTTTTTATTTTCTTCCGAAATTCTAATTGTGGTATCTCTGGCAGTTGAATCAATTTTGCGTTTCATTGTGACTAGTTGATGTAGCCTGCAGCTCATGCATGGTTCATGAGGTCACTGCTCTGGCATGTTGAAGAGGCTGTGGTCACTGACAGTCTTTGGTTAAATGGGTGTGAAAAATGTACCCACATTGCGTCTCTGCATTCTAAAAGAGTCTGGAACCCAGGAGAAATATAAACTGCACATTTTGCTTCCTAGGCTGCTATGAATTTAAAGATGTTCCATTTTTGCCTGATTTAAGCTACTGTGAAGCACGTTTAAATTTTACCACATTAAAAGGACTATGTAAATCCAAGGTATTGTATTTACTGCATCAGTAGTTTGGATTGTGGAAGACCTGTCGGTGCTCATTCTTCCACTGTTCTTACTTTGCTAAACTACTTCCTTTTATCCTGGGTGTTGGCCTATATTTTGTGTCCGAGATTCTGTTGTTCGTGTAGGAAGGGTAGTTTAAAGACAAGGAGCTGACATGGACACCATTCTCCCATGCTCAAAAGTGACAAATGTAAAAGCTCATAAAATTGTAAGCTTTGTTGTCTAGCTAATCTACTGGGAGCTGTTAGCAAAGTCACTTTGGATAAATAGACACCACTTTAATATATCAGTCAATATTCTTTGAGCATCTGTCAATTTTCCTCATTGTTTTTTGTTCCTCTGCTTTCTAATTGGTTAATTCCTACGTTTTTAACCTCGCCAATTATATTGCATGTGACATTTTTCTCTGAAATTGGCTTATGTTTAAAGTAAATTCTCAGCAGAAAAATAAATTCTCCTGAATCACATTGGAAGAAAAACAATTCTGACTTGTCACTGTCACTGCTTTACCCGCCCCAGAATACACAACTTAATATGAAAGTTTTGAACAAAACAAATGCAAGAGATACAATAATAGGAAGAAAGCAGCACTGATTTTCTCATACCACTACCAGAATTACTTTACCCATGAACTAGGCCTCAAAGTATCACCAATCTTCTTACCTAGCTGAGCCCTAACACTCTGAGCTTTGATTGTTAAATATCCAGGTGCCTTTGTCCACTAGCTCCATTCTGAGATTTTGGGTGCCTCCTAACTTTGGCCCCAGCTAGGGTGAGGGATTAATAAAGTTATGGCTATTAATGTAAATATTTCATCTCTAAAGGAGCTGAGCTGGTTGGAAATAAAATAAGACATTAATTTTAACCTTGGTGAGACCATGCAGATTTTCATCAGTCCCTTGGAGTTGACTTCATCTTGAAATCAATTGAGCCTTGGACCATGCAATTGAACAGTTCTTTCAACTACTTCTGACTGAAGCTGTCTCTCCCCAGCTTTGTGATGTGGTTGTCTCTACATAAAGTTGAAACTTAAGATGGCACTTGAAGGCAGTACTGAAGAGCTGTTGAATCGTGAGGATGGTCATGCTTCAAAATGAAATGCTAAACGGAAGAACAGCTTGTCTGATCCGGTTGTTCACACAGACATTAATACTGATATGGCACTGCTCAATGAAGAACAGGAAGTCTTGACCAGCATTCCTTCCTCACAGCAACATTACATGACTGATCATTCATCTCACTGTTTGTGGAATCTTGCGTAAGTAACTTGTGGAGACCTGCATGTGGCATATGGAGAAATTAAGCAATTTCTTTTATCATGCATCTACTCTGCTTATCCCGGCTACCATCAACAGGAAAGCTCTCTGGCTACCATCAACAGGAAAGCTCTCTGAATCTCTATTCTGAAGCACCAAGTCTCAATTTCATTCTGGCTAAACCATGGAACAGTTGAATGAGCAGAAACAGAATGAAAGGCAAGTCTCGAGAGGAACTAAAAATGAACTTGGCATAATTATGAATTTAAAGATGTTCACAGTGCAGAATGAGACCATTTGGCCCATGGGGTCTGCACCGACCCTCCAGAAGGGCACCATACCTAGACCCAATCCCTGTAACCCCACCTAACCTTTGGACACTAAGGGGAAATTTTTAACGGCTAATCCACCTAACCTACACATCTTTGGACTGTGGGAGGTATCTGGAGCACCCGGAGGAAGCCCACCCAGACACACGGTCACCCAAGGCTGGAATGGAACCCGAGTCCCTAGTGCTGTGAGGCAGCAGTGCTAATCACTCTGCCACTCCGCAAGATGACAAATATGATCTGATCTGATAAAGAGACAAGCATACTGGAGGTTGACTCCACTCAAGCTTGCAGTCAAAGCACAGCAATGTTTGGGAGATGTGACCTGGATTCAAGGAGAGGAGTGTGAAAATTAATACATTAACACATTTGGAGTAATTTTTAAAAATAAATTTAGAGTACCCAATTCATTTTTTCCAATTAGGGGGCAAGTCAGCACGGTCAATCCACCTACCTTGCACATCTTTGGGTTGTGGGAGCGAAACCCACGCGAACACGGGGAGAATGTGCAAACACCACATGGACAGTGACCGAGAGCCGGGATCGAACCTGGGACCTTGGCGCCATCACATTGCAGTGCTACCACTACGCCACCGTGCTGCCCACTTTTGGAGTAATTGGGGCAGCACGGTGGCGCAGTGGGTTAGCCCTGTTGTCTCACGGCACCGAGGTCCCAGGTTCTATCCCGTCTCTGGGTCACTGTCCATGTGGAGTTTGCACATTCTCCCCGTGTTTGCGTGGGTTTCACCCCCACAACCAAAGATGTGCAGGGTAGGTGGATTGACCACGCTGAATTGCCCCTTAATTGGAAAAAAATAATTAGGTACTCTAAATTTATTTTAAAAACTTTTGGAGTAATTAACCGCAGTTATTGAAAATGAGTTAGCCCTTCCCCTCTGGATTGTTATGCCACCAAAAATGAAAACCATTTGGGTTTAGTGATGACTAAATAAAATGTGACATTGCTTGATGCGCAGAAAGACTACAAAGTTTTGTTGTGGTAACGGCAAAGAGGCATGTAATAATCTTTTTTTATTGCCACATGTAGACTTCCATTTAACACTGGAGTGAAGTTACTGTGAAAAGCCCCTAGTCGCCTGTTTGGGTACAGGGGGAGAATTCGGAATTCTCAGCTGGTACGGGAATTGAACCTGTGTTGCTGGCCTTGTTCTGCATCACAAATCAGCTGTCTAGCCCACTGAGCTAAACCAGCCCTTGCATTTCTCTATCAAAATGAAATGTTTTCAGCTAAGGACTTGTATTCTAAAAATTCAATAAATTGTGAAGCAGTTTTTCATAGATCCCTGCCAAATTGTATGCCATTGAGGCACAAAGTTGTGACACTGAGAAGGCAGTGGGAGCGTAGTTACTTAAATGTGCCTAGGAATTACATCTATGTTTTAAAAAAGAAAAGGCTCAACCATTGGATAAAAGTTTTGGTTGTTAGTGTGTACAAAGAGTTTCACTGCCTTAACATTTTAAAAATATATTCGTTCATGGGGTATGAGTATCACTGGCAAGTTTGGAATTTGTTTTCTACCCCTGCGGCGGTAGTGATGATGGTGGTGAGCTGCTGCATTCCATGTTGTTGAGGTGGGAGTTCCAGGGTTTTTGACCCAGCAATATGATGTAATAGTGATATATTTCCAAATTAGGATAGCCTGTGACTTGGAGGGAACTTGCATTTGGTGTTCCCTTACGTCTGCTGTCCTTGCCCTTGGGTGGTAGTGGTTGCAAATTTAGAAGGTGCTGTGAAGGAACCTTGGTGAGTTGCTGCAATGCATTGTGGAGATGGTACACACTACTGCCACTGACAGTGGTGGAAGGAGTGAATGTTGAAGGTGGTGGATGGGATGCCAATCAAGCAAGCTTGTTTAGTCCCGAACATGTTGTTGGAGCCACACATCCAGGCAAGTGGCGAGTATTGCATCAGACTTTTTCCCCCTTAAAATTTTTTTTAAAAATTATAAATTAAAATTACCCAATTCAGTTTTTTCCAATTTAAGTGGCATTTTAGCGTGGCCAATCCACCTACCCTGCGCATCTTTTGGGTGTGGGGGCGAAACCCACGCAAACACGGGAAGAATGTGCAAACTCCACCCAGAGCCTGCCTAACTGTCTATAGTACATTCTTTCCCTGCATCCAAATCATTAATATAGATTGTAAATAGTTGGAGTCTGGGAACCGAACCCTGTGGCACACCACTAGTTACAGCTTGTCACCCAGAAAAACACTCATTTATCTCCACTCTCTGCTTTCTGTTGGTCAGATGATCCTCTATCCAAACTAATATTACCCCCAACTCTGTGGGATCCTACATTGTGTATTAACCATTGGTATGGCACCTTTATCAAATGCCTTCTGGAGTTCCAAATACAATAAAACTACAAGACCCGCCGTGTCCACTTTGCTTGTTACATCTTCGAGGAACTTCAAATTAGTAAAACACTATTTATCCTTAAAGCCATGCTGACTCGATGGATTGAGTTTTGACTTTCAAAATGTCCCATTACTACTTCCTTAATAATGGATTCCAACAGTTTCCCAACAAATAAGTAAGGTTAGAGGGGGGGTTGTTGGGTTACGGGTATAGGGTGGATCCGTGGGTTTGAGTAGGGTGATCATTTGCTCGGCACAACATCGAGGGCAGAAGGGCCTGTTCTGTGCTGTACTGTTCTATGTAAAAAAAATGTTAAACTAACTGGTCTATAGTTTCCTACTTTTTGTTTTTCTTTTTGAACGGGGTGGGGGTTTATGTTAGCCTTTTTCCAATCCATTGGAATCCTTCCATAATCCAGAGAATTTTGGAATATTATAACTAATCCCTCCACTATCGCTGCTGCCACTTCCCTTAAGACCCTAGGACGTAGGCCATCAGGCCCTGGGGACTTGTCTGCCTTTAATCCCAATAGTTTGCTCAGTACTTTTTCCTCTAGTGATGCCGATTGCTTTAAGTACCTCTTTTCAACATCCTCTGCATTACCTGTATCTACTTCTGATCTGTTTTGACACTGATGAGAAGTGGGAAGAAAATGGATATTAACTTGATATTAACTAATACCTTTTGTTCCATTTTTATGTGTTTTTTTGCGAGACGAAACATTTTTATCCTCTGTTATGTGCTTGCCATTGTGGCATTGCGACCTTGAAGTTTGAAGAGGGCTAAGTTAAGCGCTTGGTGAGCATGCCAAGATCTGTTCATATTAGCAAATATGCGCTATATGCAAGTTAATGGGAAGGTGCTTTTAAACTTTTATTGTGGCATTGCTCAACACAGCCTTCCTATTTTTAACTCTTGGTAACTTGGCTATGTTTCATGATTCCTGTATTTAGTCTGAGTGAGCAAGCTCTCCTTCAATCCTATGGCCCACGTCCATAACAATTTCATGATATGACGACCTCCGCACCAACCTTGCACAAAGCATTTGTAGTCTCGCAGAAGTACCTGAGAGAGTCGGGAAGAAAGAACTTGCGTTTGTAATGTGCCTTACATATTTTTGGTGCTCATAAGAACTCTTTTTGAAACGCAATCACTGTTGTGTAATCAAACAAGGCAGCCAATTTATGTACAGATGCTTGAATCATCCAGCTTTTAGTGGTGTCTGCTGAGGCAGAAATGTTGGTCAGGACACTAGGAGAACTCATTACATTTTGTCAGTGATCTTTTGCATCCACTTGATGTCTCATCTGAAGAACAACAACTAACAATAGAACTAAACTGAAATGTTGACCTAGATTCTGCATTCTGGTCTACATGGCTTGAAACCACAACGTTCTATCTCTTTTTAAAAGATTTTTGGTGCCCAATTCTTTTTTTTCCCAATTTGAGGAGCAATTAGTGTGGCCAATCCACCTACACTGCACATCTTTGGGTTGTGGGGTGAGACCCACGCAGACACTGGGAGAATATGCAAACTCCACGCCAACAATGATTCTGGCCCAGGATCGAATCCGGGTCCTTGGTGCCATGAGGCAACAGTGCTAACCACTGTGCCGCCCATCTAACTCCGAAGCAAATGTGTTGCGACTGGACCAAGAAACCAAAATTGCCAAAGATATTGATAGCTCCTTTTAATGATAAGGCACCCATGTTTTTAAAAAAAATAACCTATAATCTCAATGTCATAATGGATATAAAACTGGTTGAGTGAAGTTTATCTTTAGATACAGAAACATAGATTAATGGTAGAAAGCCTTGGGTGCAGGTTAGCAGAGGTTTAGATGAGCTTGGAGTTAGGAAGTTTAATGTGTTATGCCAAAAGAGTTGTTTTTGGGCTGCTGATTAGGTTGTTGAGATAAAGCTAAGATCTACCCCTGGTATAATACGCCCAAATATGAAAACTAACATTCTGCAGCTTCACTTTGGTATCCTCTAGCTTGTCTCAACCATTCTTCTGTGCCCACTCCCTCACCCTCCCCCCTGAACCCCAGGCAGCTAAACACTTTCACATGGGAATATTTAGAAAGAGACATTTGAGAGATGCTTTATAGATATAAACAAGGATTTTAATATGAAAAAGACAAATCCAGAAAATTACTTTAATATGAACTCCGATTAGGTTAATGGGGCATAGGTTCAAGTTAGCAAAAAAGTAAATGCAGGCCTGATACACGGAAGTATGCCGTGACACAATAACCATTGAATACTGTGGACCCCAAGATAGTGGTGGATGTAAAAACAGAACATTGGGATATTTTAAAATATAATTGAATGTAGCAATGGGAGACTTTAAATCTCTGGATGATTGTTTTTCTTCATCTGTTGCAAATATCTTGTAATTTTCACATCATTGCTCCTGGTTTGACCTCCCTATGCAATGTTTCACTTTGACTGTTTACTTTGGTAAAGAGATGAGTTAAGAGCACCTTGTCTCGTACTTGGGAGTGGTTGAAAATTTAAATGCTGTATGAATGGATATTTCCCACCCACTTACTCCTACTCCCCCCGCCCCAAATCAGTCTCCCCAATAAAAAGTCATTAGCACTTAATGAATTTTTTTTTTTCTTTCTCCAGTCGTTTGAAGAAATGTAATTTTTGGTAACTGGGAAATCAAGATGTCATGCCAGATGTTAAATTCTGGCTTCAGTGAACTGTCTGTAAAAGCCATTCCCACCTCGCTTATGCAGATCTAAAGGGCTTCTCGCTTAACCCTATCCACAATTCCTTTCTTTCCCAAATAACAAAGTCATTGGAGGAATTTTTTTGTGTGGCTAACGGTAGTAGGTCACCTTACAGTAGTAATGCAATGCAGTTAGTTTGTTATCTTTCTGTTCAAAATGTAATTTTTGTTTTAAAAATAATAATTGCCTAAAATAGAGGGCAAAACCTTTTATTTCCCTTTAATTTTAATTGACATGATTTACATAATGTTTTACATAATGTAAGGGCTGCCTTTTATTTCATGTAACACCCAACTATGGCAGTTTAAATTTCGACAGGTAAATTATGAAATATCAGTTGCTGAATCATATAGTAGGAGATATGCAACCATGTCTCACTTTAGCAGTGGTGCAAGATGAGTGGTTTCATTCTGTATCAATGCAAGGACAGCATGGTAGCACAATGGGTAGCACTGTTGCTTCACACCTCCAGGGTCTCCGGTTCGAGTCCTGACTTGGGTCACTGTCTGTGTGGAGTCTGCATGCTCTCCCTGTGTCTGCATGGGTTTCCTCTGGGTGCTCCGGTTTCCTCCCACAAGTCCTGAAAGATGTGCTATTTGGACATTCTCCCTGTGCACCCGAACAGGCGCCGGAATGTGGTGATTAGGGGCTTTTCACAGTAATTTCATGGCAGTGTTAATGTAAGCCTACTTGTGAAAATAAAAGTTTATTATTAAGTTTTATAACTGCACTACAGTATTCAAACATGTAGTCCTAGGGTCTTATTTGTGCATCAGCTTCAGTGTCTAGTCTCTTTGGGTTTTGCAGACTCATGGTTTGGAAAGGGTTTTCTTTAATGTGTGGGGTTGTGGGGTATGGTCTGTTAGCTCAGCTGGCTGGATGGCTGGTTCTTTACGCAGAGTGACTCCAACAGCATGGGTTCAATTTATGAAGGCCCCACTATCTCAACCTTGTCCCTCGCCTGAGGTGTAGTGATCTGCCAAATAAATCAGCTCCTAAAGGGGAGAACAGCTCTCTTGGCATGTGGTGACATTTACTCGATCAGAACCCAAAGATCTCTTGGCACTTGCAACTTGATAAATGCGCAAGTTGAATAAAACCATTGAAACAAGTTCCAGACGGTCCTATTAATACCCATTCCAGTTTGTTATTTATTTATTTTTTTAAAATTTATTTGTCTAATTTGCTGCTTTTGGGGAAGCCTTCTAAAGTTTATATTTTGTGTCATGAATAACGCCAAAATCTTTGAAGTTTAGTTTTTGTAGCCTCATAAAATGGGGAATGCAGTCAGAATTTATGACTAAAAATATTCCTTTTGTGACTTTATACATTTAATTCCTCCAGCCGTAGCTCAGTTGGTGAATCTCAAGTTTCCAGGTCAAGTTCCACTGCAGGATTTGAGCTAAGAAATGCTGACATTTCCTATCTGACAGAAGTGCCGGAACTGAGGGAGTCCTGCACAGTTCGAGGTCCAGTCTGCCCTTCTCACATAGACATCAGAATGGCACAGTGGGATTTTTAAGACAACTATGGCAGTTTACATTTCGATCAGTTATCCCTGGTGTCCAGCCGATATTTATCCCTCAAATCACCATTGCAAAAATAGATTATCTGGTCATTATCACATTGTTGTTTGTGGGAGGTACTGTGTGAAAATTGGCTGCTGCATTTCCTACATTACAAAGGTGACCACTTCAAAATAAATCTTCATTGGCTGTAAATCACTTTGGAAATGTCTGGTGGTTGTGAAAACGCTATATATAAATCCAGATCTGTTCTTCCTACTTCAGAGACATGAGCACAAAGTTTAGGTTGACACTTTAGTTCAGTACTTAAATAAGTAAAGTTGCCATAGTCCTAGATGACCATAGGCCGCTTTGCGCTATTGAGGGGGAAGAGCTAACTGGCGGTGAATTAACCTGGGGATCACCTCACCCCGGGCAAGGTTGAGAAGGAAGGCCATCATGAATAACCTCAGCCAGTGTGGGAATTGAACTTGCGGTGTTGGCCTCGCTCTGCATCACAAATCAGCTGTCCAGCCAATGGAGCTAAACCAGCCCCCAGTATTGAGGGAGTGTTAAAAAGCGCTGTATTTCAGAAGACATTAAATGGAGACCCATCTTCCCTCGGATAGATATTAAAAATTCCATGGCACGATTTTGAAAGAGCTTGCTGTGAGTAAAATTCTCTCGTCATGTTCCTATGTTAGTGGTGACACTACAAAAGTACTTAATTTGCTCTCAAATGCCTGGCAATGTCCTGGAATCGTGGGTGCTAAATAAATGCAAATTTTTATTTACTCTAAAACATTTTTACTCAAAGCATTTGAGCTACAGATAAGCATTTGAGTTTATACTAAATGCTACTTTGAAAAGTTAACTTGTTTGTTTATTTTGCTGCAAGATTTAAAAAAAATCAATTTTATTGAGGTATTTTTTGGCATTGTAAACAGTAACAATATACATTAGTGTGCAGATACCAATGACCTCTTTCACAAATAGACCCGCTTATTCTACCCCCCCCCCCCCCCCCCCCACTCTACGCTATTCTTACCCCCCCCCTCTGCTAACGATTAGTTCCCTGCGAAGACGTCGATGAATGGTTGCCGCCTCCGGGCGAACCCCAATAGTGATCCTCGTAAGGCGAACTTGATTTTTTTCCAAGCCGAGAAAGCTTGCCATGTCTGACAGCCATACTTCGGTCCTTGGGGGCTTTCAGTCCCTCCAGGCCAGCAGTATTTGTCACCGGCCTACCAGGGAAGCAAAGGTCACAACGTCGGCCTCTATCCCCTCCTGGACTCCCGGGTCTTCCGACACCCCAAAAATTGCCACCTCTGGATTCATCGCCACCCTTGTTTTCAGTACGCGGGATATGACGTCCACAAATCCCTGCCAGTATCCCCTGAGTTTCGGACACGCCCAGAACATGTGGACATGGTTAGCTGGTCCTCCCCCACATCTAGCACACTTGTCCTCCAGCCCAAAGAATTTGCTCATCCGGGCCACTCTCCTATGGGCCCGGTGAACTACCTTGAACTGAATCAGGCCGAGCCTGGCACATGTTGCGGTTGCATTTACCCTCCTCGGAGTGTCTGCCCATACGCCTCCCTCCAACTCCCCACCAAGCCCCTCTTCCCACTTGAGTTTCAGTTCCTCGGTCCCTGTGTACTCCGCTCCCATAAGCTCCTTATAAATATCCGAGACTCTCCGCTCTCCTACCTCACCCCTGGAAACTACCCTGTCCTGGATCCCCCTTGGAGGAAGGCGTGGAAAGGACGGGACCTGTCTACATACGAAATCCTGCACCTGCAAGTACCGAAGGTCATTCCCCCTCGCCAGCCCGAACTTCTCCTCCAGCGCCCTCATGTTCGCGAAGCTCCCTTCCAGGAATAAGTCGCCCATCCTTCCCACCTCCGCCACGCTAGAAACCCGCCATCCATCTTCCCCGGGACAAATCGGTGGTTGCCACATATTGGGGACCAGACCGACGCTCCCACTTCCCCCGCATGCTTCCTCCATTGGCCCCAAATCCGCAGAGCCGCCACCGCTATAGAGCTGGTGGAGTACCTGGCCGGCGGGAGCGGCAGGGGAGCCGTGACCAGGGCTGCCAAGCTGGTGCCCCTGCACGAAGCAGCCTCCACCCGCTCCCAAATGGACCCCGTACCAACCACCCATTTCCTTATCATGGCTATGTTAGCCGCCCAGTAGTAGTTGCTGAGGTTCAGCAACGCCAGTCCCCCCTCACTACGGTTCCGTTCCAGCCCAAACTTCCCCACCCAAACAAATCCCAGGATGATTTTATTGATTCTTTTAAAGAATTTTAAAGACACTGAAAAATAAACAGGGACCTCGGGAGGATCGTCATCTTCACCGTCTGTACTCTCCCTGCTAGTGACAGCGGGAGCGCATCCCACCTCCGAAACCCGCTCCTCATTTGCTCCACCAGCCTAGACAAGTTCAACTTATGCATCTTGCCCCACTCACGCGCCACTTGTATCCCTAAACACCTAAAACTTTCCCCAACCAGCCTAAACGGTAGCTCCCTCGGCCTATTCTCCTGACCCCTCGCCTGCACCACAAATATCTCGCTTTTTGCCATGTTCAACTTGTAGTCTGAAAGCCGGCCAAATTCCCCAAGGATTTCCATAATCCCGTCTATCCTTGACGCTGGATCCGACACATGTAAAAGCAGGTCATCTGCGTAGAGCGAGACCTTGTGTTCTATCCCCCCCCCCCGACCATTCCCTTCCATCCCCTTGCCGCTCTCGGAGCAATTGCCAACGGTTCTATGGCCAATGCAAACAGCAGTGGAGAGAGGGGGCATCCCTGTCTTGTCCCGCAGTGTAGTCTAAAATACTCAGATGCCGTCCTGTTTGTCCTTACACTAGCCTCTGGGGCCTGATATAGCAGTTTAACCCAGTCCACAAAGCCTTCTCCAAACCCAAACCGTCCCAACACCTCCCATAAATAGTCCCACGCCATCCAGTCAAAAGCCTTTTCGGCATCCATTGCCACCACTACCTCCGCCTCTCTGCCCTCCGGGGGCATCATAATCACATTGAGTAGCCTTCTTAGATTGACTACCAGCTGCCTGCCCTTAACAAACCCCGTTTGGTCCTCCACAATCACGTCCGGTACGCAGTCTTCGATTCTGGATGCCAGGATCTTGGCCAGCAGTTTATCGTCCACATTAATTGGGGAGATTGGCCTATAGGACCCACAAGCTTCCAGATCTTTATCCCTTTTTAATATCAACGAGATGGTGTCTTGCAATATCGTCGGGGGTAGCACCCCATTGTCCCTCGCCTCGTTAAACACCCTAACCAGCACCGGCCCCACTATAATCGAGAACTTTTTGTGGAACTCCACTGGATACCCGTCCGGCCCCGGGGCTTTACCCGACTGCATGGCCTTCAGGCCCCCCATTGCTTCTTCAGCTCTAATCGGGGCCCCCAGCCCCTCTATCATCCCCCTACTCACCTTTGGGAAGGTCAGCCCATCTAAGAAGCGCCTCATCCCCTCCGGCCTGGTGGGGGGTTCTGAGATATACAGCTTGCTGTAAAAGTCCCTGAATACCCTGTTCAATCCTGCCGGGTCTCCAACCCGGTTCCCTGCCCCGTCCATTACCGTCCCTATTTCCCTGGCCGCCTCCCTCTTCCTAAGTTGCTGTGCAAGCATTCTGCTGGCTTTCTTCCCATACTCTTACATCGCGCCCCTGGCCTTTCTGAGCTGCTCTACGTCCTTCCCCGTGGATAGCACCCCCAGCTCTGCCTGCAGTCTCCGTTGTTCCCTAAGTAGCTCTGCCCTCAGGGACTCCGCATATTCCCTATCCGTCCGCATCATCTCCTGCACCAGTCTGTCCATCTCCGCCCTGTCCGTTCTGTCCCTATGGACTCGGATTGAGATCAGTTCCCCTCTCACTACCGCCTTCAGCGCCTCACAGAGCACCACTGCTGAGACTTCCCCTGTATCTTTGACCTGCAGGTAGTCCTGCAAGCATTTCCCCATTCTCTCACACACCCTTTCCTCTGCCAACAATCCCACCTCTAACCTCCATTGTGGGCGCTGGTAACTTTCTTTGCAGACCTGCAGGTCGACCCAATGTGGAGCATGGTCCGAAATAGTGATCACCGAGTATTCTGTATCCCTCATCCCCTCCAAAAAGTCCCTACTCATAATAAAGAAGTCAATACGAGAATAAACCTTGTGAACATGTGAATAGAACGAGAACTCCTTCCCCGTCGGCCGGCTGATTCTCCAGGGGTCTCTTCTCCCGCCCCCCCCCCCCCCCCCCCCCCCCCCCCCCCCCATTTGTTCCATGAACCCATCTCAGTTCCCTTGCCATTGCCGGGACCTGCCCGTTCGAGGACTGTATTAAAGTTCCCATAATCAACTTGTGCGAATCCGGGGGCAGCACGGTGGCCAAGTGGTTAGCACAACCGCCTCACAGCGCTGAGGTCCCAGGTTCGATCCCGGCTCTGGGTCACTGTCTGTGTGGAGTTTGCACATTCTCCCCGTGTCTGCGTGGGTTTCGCCCCCACAACCCAAAAATGTGCAGAGTAGGTGGATTGGCCACGCTAAATTGCCCCTTAATTGGAAAAAATAATTGGGTAATCTAAATTTATTAAAAAAAAACTTGTGCGAATCCAAGTCGGGGATTTCCCCCAGCAGCCTTTTTGATTAAATCTACATCATCCCAGTTTAGAGTGTAAACATTCACTAGGACCACCCTCACCCCCTCAAGCTTGCCCCAGACCATGAGAAATCTACCACCCCCATCCGCAACTGTGCTGTCCGCCTCAAATTTAACCCGTTTGTTAATCATGATCGCGACCCCTCTGGTCTTCGCATCAAGCCCCGAATGGAAGACCTGGCTAACTCAGCCCTTCCGTAATCTAACCTGATCCGCCATTTTCAAACGTGTCTCCTGCAGCAACATAACATCCGCCTTCAGAGCCCGTAGGTGCGTGAACACACGTGCCCTCTTGGCCGGCCCGTTTAATCCTCTAACATTCCAGGTGATCAGCCTGGTTGGAGGGCACCCCCCACGCAGATCAGCCATCCCCTTCTTGGGCCCACCCCCTGCCCATGTGCCGCGCCTCCCCTGGTCCGCCTCCTGGAAGCTCCCACCCCCGACCCCTTCCCTGTTACCTGGTTCAGTTCCCTCCCTTGTCAGCAGATCATTTTCTTTCTCCCCCCCAGCAACAACCCCATGTATCCTAACCCCTGCCATATACTGGTTGTATACGCACCCTCCACCTCGCTCCCATTGGCTAGCTCAAAGCAGCTAGCCTGGTGGCTCTCAACTCCGGTGCCACCATGTCTCCCACCTATTGTTCTCCCCCCCCCCCCCCCCCCCCCCCCAATCAACACCACCTCCCCAGAACAGCCCTGTTCAAGCAATCGCTCTGGGACCGAAACAGATAGAAAACAAACAAAGAACAAAGCTCGCCCCCACAATAGTGCAATTCAAACTGTGTAATGAGGTGAGCGCTACCGCCCACCCCCCTCCGAACATTCCCAGAAAAATAGCAAAAAGAACCCGAACAGCCCCCCAGCACCCAATAACTTAAATTTGAACTATAACTTTGCCTTTAACTTTAAAACTTTAAAACAGGCAAACACAAACACAAGAACACCCCCAATTTTAAGTAAGAGAGCATGCCGGACGACATCGCTAACATGAAGGGCAATCTGCGAACAAATGCAAACATCCCTTAATATACTCTAACTTGAGTCCATGGGTCCTCAGTTCGGCACCAGACCATGCCTTAGCGAAGTCCATCCTTCCTCCGGGCCCTCAAAATATTGTTGCTGTTCCCGGTATGTGAACCAAAGCCGCGCTGGGAAAAGTAGCCTGAACTTGACCTTTTTTTAAACAGGATCTCTTTAATTTGTCTGTAGGCTTGTCAGCTCCAACAGACGTGGGAAGAAATCATCCCCCACCAGCTTCTGCAGCAAGTCTGCCACATATGCCGTGGCATTCACTCCCTTGGCCTCTTCCGGGAGCCCAATGATTCTCAGATACTGCCGGCGAGACCTGCTTTCCAGGTCCTCCAGCTTGTCCATCAGCCTTGATTGTTGCTCCTTCAACTTTCTAATTTCCACATCCACTACCATTTGGAAATCCGCCTGCTCTCACTGTCTTCTCCAGTGCCTGGACCTTCTTATCCTGAGCGTCCAGCCTCTGGTCCAGTCGCTCCACCGCTTTCTGGAGCGGTTCCAAATGATCCCGCTTCAGTGCTATGATGCTCTCTTTCATGTCCTTCAGCATGTTGTCCAGTGCTGTCTGGACCGTCCGTTCCGTGGTCCGTTCATCGGCCATCTTTCCTCCCACTTGAGCTTCCATGCCACCTTTGTTCAGCCCCTTCTTCGCCTGTTTTCGCTCCCTTCTGCTCCTTAAGTCCATACAATTCTGTATGGATTCAGATCTAGAGTGCTATTGTTTTTCACTCCAGCGCTCAAAAGTTCAAAAAAGTCAGGGGAAAAGGTCTTAAAGTCTGACCGGAGCGAGAGCCACCAAATGCGCGACTTACTCCCTCGTAGCCGCCACCGGAAGTCCATTTTGCTGCAAGATTAGCCAATGGCTAGGTAGAGTAAATGAAGCTCTGATCTGTTAACTCTTTTATCAGGATGTAATTGTCCAGATCACCAGAAGGGAGACATACACTGAGATTCCAAAAGAAGTCTAGCCCTTTGAAGACTTAATGTCTGTAAATAGCATTTTTGAAACTGTAGTTTTATGAGCCTTAGCAGTTGTTCTGAATCTCTCATTAGTTCCTTGTTTCTGTAATTCATTACATGAATAGAATTGAGATAATTGCATTCAAGATTTTAGCTTAATGCTGGAAGGCAACATATTTGCAAATAGGCAGACATGGTAGCAATTTTTTCAGGTGGTTTCAGGGGAGGGGGGGCTAATCTATCAATGCTGTAGAGTCCTGCTTGAGAGTATGCAGGCTACTGCTGCTCTTGTTCTCAAAGGTAATGTGAGATCATGTAACCACAAGGGAGTCTGGCACTGCCCTGTACAATTAATAACACAGGCCTGCTTTTTGTGCTTGGTACTGTAAGTGGGAAGGCTAACATTACACAGATCACCATCTTTCTTAAAAACAGTTAACCCCTAGAGTACTAAACCTTTTTCTTATCAGGCTCACAAATTTAGCTTCCTTTCCAACCTATTTGTCTTACCCTCCTCACACCCTGGAATGAATCATCTCTGTAAGACGTTTTGACTTGGCAAAAGATTGGTGTGCTGCAAGTACACAATGTCTGTTGTGCTTTGCGCAAGCAAAAGAAAGTACAACCTTGATATTCCCTTAAATCTTGTGTTTCTGTTTTGCCATTGTTATTTAAAATCTGTCGAACATATTTGCAGTGCTTTCTTTTTACAGAAATATAATTGTATTCTATTGAGCATTTTGTACATCGTCTTTCACTCCTATTGTGTAGTTATTATTTTAGGCTAACAATAATAATTGTCACAAGTACACTTACATTAACAATTAATGAAGTTACTGTGAAATTCGCCATACTCCGACGCCTGTTCGGGTACACAGAGAATTCAAAACATCCAAGTCACCTAACAAGCACGTCTTTCAGGACTTGTGGGAGGAAACCGGAGCACCTGGAGGAAACCCACGCAGACACGGGGAGAATGTGCAGACTCTGCACAGACAGTGACCCAAGCCGGGAATCTAACCCGGGACCCTGGTGCCGTGAAGCAACAATGCTAACAACGGTGCTAGCGTGCTCCCCCCGTTATAAGTACAACAAATACTGAAAAGGTGAAATTTCTGATGTTCGGCAAAAGTGACCATCTTTTAGTCTTGTATAGATTATTGTATCAGTGCACATAGCTTTTTGAAAGTTGAGGGTCATATTCTACTGTCCGGTGAAATGTAAAGTATCACCTCCCCCCACCCTGCCTATCTTTCTTCCTGTTAAAATTAGAGCTGTATGCTGGAGTACAGTTCAATAATTTGAGATGTGTAAGGACTGGAAGAGCAAATGGCTGCTGTTGATATGTGATGCTTGGACACCAAATGCCAGTGGGCTGAGTCAGAAATGTACTTCCTGTATTGAGGTGGTTGGCAGCAGATGGCTTGCAGATGCTGAATTCTAAGTAATAAATAATGATTGATTCAGGATTATGTACTAGAATCACCATGTTCATTTTTCTGTATCTTTGAGATGGTGTCTACTGCTACTTATTGCTGTCTTTTATGCAAGTCATGAGGTTTAAAACATGGCTACAATCTTAACCAGTTCTCAAGAGGAGGAAAGTGCCTGAGGAGGACATTGAGCCAGGCAGTCAGCAGCACCGAGAGAACGCGAGGAAGACATTGGCCAGGCAGTCAGCAGCACCGAGAGAACGCGAGGAAGACATTGAGCCAGGCAGTCAGCAGCACCGAGAGAAAGTGAGGAGGACATTGAGCCAGGCAGTCAGCAGCACCGAGTGAACGTGAGGAGGACCCCGAGCCAGGCAGTCAGCAACACCGAGAGAACATGAGGAGGACCCCGAGCCAGGCAGTCCGCAGCACTGAGAGAACGTGAGGAGGACCCCGAGCCAGGCAGTCAGCAGCACCTAACATCACCAGCGAAACATAAGTTTATTAGTTGGCGAGAAACTGCTGTTAGGGAGATTATCAAGTAGCTGAGAATGAGGAAACACTTTATTTTTTAAATATGGGGCTACTTGCATTTCAGTAAAAAGCACAAGCAATTGGGAAGTAAAGTTGAGGCCAGGTAAGTTGCATAAGTAAACCAAAGTAAAATAATGATAATGGAAGAAGTAAATTGAAGCCATGGCAGGTCGGCTTGGCCATGTGGAATGTGTGTATTTGAAGTCATGGACACTCTTGGTGTCCTGGATGTGCAGAAAGTGTCACCAACTACGGAGCCTTGAGCTCTGGGTTTCGGACCTCAAGCAGCTGCTGGTGTCGTGAGGCTGAGAGCTATGTGGATACAGTAGTATGTTCACTCACCCACTGCAGCTTAGGAGCCTGGAGGCAGATGGGGAATGGGTGATCAGAACACAGTCCAAGAAAACTGGGCAGGTATTGCAGGAGTCCCCTGGGCCCCACTCATCAACATATTCTGATTTGCATACCAGTTGTAGCCAGAGCCAAATTTGTGGCACCACAGCTGGTTCTGCTGTATAGGAGGGGAGAAAGAAAAGGGGGAAGAGCAGTGGTGATAGGGGTCCATTAGTTAGGGGAACAGATCTGTGGCTGTAGATGTGACTCCAGCAGAGTGTGTTGCCTCTCTGGTACCACAGTCAAGGATGTCATGGTGTAGCTGCATACATTCTTGTGGTGATCAGCCAGACATTGTTGTCCACATTGGTAACCAATGACTTGGGTAGGAAGGGGGATGAGGTCCTGAAAGCAGATTTTGGGGAGCTAGGAAGGACTTCTAAAGCAATAAACTTGAATACTCCCAGTCCCATGTGCAAGTGAGTATAGAAATAGGAGAATTGAGTGAACACATGGCTGAAAAGCTGGTGTAGAACAGAGGACATCAGATTTCTGGGGCACTGGCTCATGGGAAGGTGGGACCTATCGAGCTGGACAGTCTACACCTGAAAAGGAATGGTACGAATATCCCCACAGGGAGATTTGCTGATGTTGTTGGGTAGGGGTTATACTAGATTGACAGGGAAATGAGAACCTGAGGAAAAATTCAAAGCAGGGAATGGGAGATGGCAAATTAGTGAGCGACTCTTAAAACTTGTGCTGCTTTGGTCTTTCACAGGAATTTGCCAGTATTAAAAGATATTTATGAAAATGCAAGGAGCACAGTAAATAAAGCCAATAAATTAAGCCAATGAGCTGAGGGCACAGATACACACATGATGTCATTGCGATAATGGAAACTTGGCTTAAGGAGAGCAAAATGGCAGTTCAGCATCCCTGGATGTAAGGTTTTCAGGCAGGATAGGGAGGGGGTTAAAAACGGTAGGAGTGTAGCACAATTCATTAAATAATCAATTACAGCCGTGTGGACTGATGACCTATTAAATGAGGCCATATGGGTTGAGCTTAGCAATAAAGGGGTAGCCACATTGCTAAGAGTGTAACATAGATACAAAATAATGGAAGGGAGTTAGAGAAAATGTGTAGATAGATTTGAGTACAAAAACAATAGGACAGTAATTGTTGGACATTTAACTACCCTAATATCAATTGGGATACGAACAGTATGAAGGGCATAAGAGGGTGCAAAATTCTTGAACTTGCAAGAGAAATGTTTTCACAAGCCCAATGAAAGCGGGCACAATCCTAGATTGGGAAATTGAATGGAGCAACTGACAGTAGCAGTGGGGGAGCATTTTAGAGATCGTAACCATGATATAGTAAAGTACAAAGATGGAACAGGAGTCAAAGTTCTAAATTGGGGAAGACAAATGCTACAAAGCTGAGGTAAACTGGCAGATGTGGGCCAGATGCAGCAATTGGAAGGAAAAACTGTCAAATCAGGCACAGTGGTTAGCACTGCCGCTTCACGGCTCCAGGGACCCAGGTTCAATTCCAGCCTCTGGTGACTGGGTGGAGTTTGCACTTTCTCCCTGTGTCTGCATTTTTCTCCGGGTGCTCCGGTTCCTCCCACAATCCAAAGATGTGCAGGTTAGGTGGACTGGCCGTGCTAAATTGCCCCTCAGTGTCCAAAAGGTTAGGTGGGCTTACTGGGTTACGGGGATGGGGTCGGGGAGTGGGCCTAGGTAGGGTATTCTTTCCAAGAGTCGGTGCAGATTCGATGGGCCAAATGGCCTTTTGCACTGGAGGGATTCTATGAAAGGTGAGATTCTATATGCATAGTGTAGACATGTCCACACATCTTAAGAGTGGTACTGCAAAATCCAGAGCCCCTTGGTTGTCCAGAAGCATACAGGCCAAGATAAAGCAGAAAAAGAAAGCTTATGACTTAATACTGTGGAAAGCTCAGAGGAGTATATTTTTCAATCCTCATTAGATACAGGTGAGGACCCAGAGGATTAGAGGTCTGCGGATGTTACCATTAATTTATTTTTAAAAATAAATTTAGAATACCCAATTCATTTTCTCCAATTAAGGGGCAATTTAATGTGGCCAATTGACCTACCCTGCACATCTTTGGGTTGTGGGGGCGAAACCCACGCAGACATGGGGAGAATGTGCAAACTCCACACGGACAGTGACCCAGAGCCGGGATCGAACCTGGGACCTCGGCGCTGTGAGGCAGCAGGGCTAACCCACTGCGCCACCGTGCTGCCCCGTTACCATTATTTATAAAGTGCACGCAGGATAGGCCAGAAAACTAAACGTCGGTCAGTCTTATTTCAATGGTGGACAAAGTATAGGAAACTATTCTGAGAGACATTAGAATGGTTTTGTTAAGGAAAGCTTATGTCTTACTAATTTAATAGACTTTTTTGAGGCAATAATAAGAAGGATTGATTAGGATAGTGCAGTGGATGTTGTCCACATGGATTTCAGTAAGACATTTGACAAGGTCCTATATTCTGACCAGGCACACTGGTCAGAAGAGCGAGATCTCCTGGGATCAGGGGAAAGTGGCAGGTTAGATATAAAATTGGCTGTGATAGGAAACAAAGGGTAATGATCGATAGATGATTTTGCAAATGAAAAAGGGGTTCCAGTACGGGCAGCACGGTAGCATTGTGGATAGCACAATCGCTTCACAGCTCCAGGGTCCCAGGTTCGATTCCGGCTTGGGTCACTGTCTGTGCGGAGTCTGCACATCCTCCCCGTGTGTGCGTGGGTTTCCTCCGGGTGCTCCGGTTTCCTCCCACAGTCCAAAGATGTGCAAGTTAGGTGGATTGGCCATGATAAATTGCCCTTAGTGTCCAAAATTGCCCTTAGTGTTGGGTGGGGCTACTGGGTTATGGGGATAGGGTGGAGGTGTTAACCTTGGGTAGGGTGCTCTTTCTAGGAGCCGGTGCAGACTCGATGGGCCGAATGGCCTCCTTCTGCACTGTAAATTCTATGTAAACTATGTAGTAGTGTTCCACAGAGTTCAGTGTTGTGGCCCTTGCTGTTTGTGTATATTAATGATTTAGACTTTAAATGCAGGAGGCATGCTTGGGAAATTTGCAGATGACACAAAAATTGGCTATGTAGTTGATAGTGAAGAGGATAACTGGACTCCAGAATATCAATTGTAGAGTGGGTGGAGAAGTGACAAATTCAATTCAAGCTGGAAAAGTGTGAGGTAATGCATTTGGGGAAGGCAAACAAAGCAAGGGAAAACTCCATAAATGTTAAGATATTGAGAGAGGTTGAGGAAATCCGACACCTTGGATTACATGTCCACGGGTCCCTGGCAAGACAAATGGATAAGGTGGTCAAGAAAACCTATAGAGATTTGTAAGAATATTGCCAGGCATTAAATTGCAGCTATGAGGAGAGATTGGATAGGCAAAGATTGTTTTCCTTCGAACAGAGAAGCTGTTAATTAAGGTCTGCAAAATTATTAGGGGCCTTGATAGGGTAGACAGAAAAATGTCCCCAAACTGAGGTGGTATAGATTTAAGATGATTTATAGAATGATTAGAGAGGACATGAGGAAAAGCTTATAACCTAGACTCTGGTGGGCGTCTTGAAATTCACTGCCTAAGTTGGTTGAGGCTGAAACGCTCAATTCATTTAAAAGGCACCTGGATATGCATCTAAAGTGCTGTAACCTGCAAGGCTACGGACCAGCTGCTGGAAAGTGGGATTAAAATGATCGGCTACTTTTTCTTTTCGGCTGGCACAGACACAATGGGCTGAATAGCCTCTTTCTGCACTAACTTTTAAGATTCTATGACATATATCCACATATGAAAACTGTAGATACCTGCAATTTTGACCTAGTATCATTCTCCATAAGTTAAATTTCACACTGTCTTGTCTTGTCTCCTTCCTACTTGCTAGTTTTGGGATTGTTGAGGTAGTCGTGATCCAAACTGAGGCTATGGTAGTTGAAACGTTTTGGCAATATTACCTCAAATGCTGGACCAGAACAGGAACAAAACCATAAGTTACAGGATGTAGAAACAAAACTGGACTACAAATATTCTTTTTGAAACGGAGAAGGAAGTCGCTATGCCTAATTTGAACTCTTCTGTGTATGACTCTGTGTGCTTAACTCAACACCTAAAGTCACCAAGGAAGTGAATCACCGACTTGTATAAACTATGGCTAGCAGCTGGGAACAAGCAACAAATGTGACCTTGCCAGTACTCTCCCATATCCCACAAACACATAAGATAAAGGATTTCTACTGCTTCAGAAAATGACAATTGACTAACTGCTGACCCGTTTTCTCTAAAGTGGCATCTTTTGAGATTGAGTCTTTTTATGAATTTGGTTGGCATACTGCTACGCTGACAGAAAATCTTTTCATTAGGTAATGTCTGTATCTGCCTAGTGGAAAAATAGTTTATCTGCTAGACTTGCTGCTGTCTTGGCTGAAGTGTCTTGCTAAGGGGTGGAGGAGATGTGGAAGGTTACTGTAACAAGTATTTGTGCTGCATTTGTCTCTTCCCTCTTCTCTTCCCCACCCCACCTCAATCATCTCCATTACTGATACATTTTAGTACACAATTAGCCATCTAGAAGATTATGTAGAGTGAAGGGATTATGCATGTATGTACAAAAAGGTATGACATTTTTCAGTGTTTAGACCTGCCTCCTGAGATTAATGTTTGAGGCTCTTTTTTCATTAATGCATTAATGATGAAGATTTTGATGAGTGTTCTGAAAAATCTCAAGACATGTAATTGAATTTATCTTTGTGACTTGTCCAGTTTCTCAAGAAATCTAGGATTTTGACCGTGTGGTATTATGTGTCTTTTTTGAAATTGTTTGCTCCACTTTTGTTGTTGTTGCTCCAGCCAAAATGCCCGTTGTTTTCGTCAAGTAACAGTGACCCGGGCTGGGTTCTTACCCGGGTCCTCGATGCCTTGAGGCAGCAGTGCTTTCGGAGCTCCGAAAGTTAGTGTTTGAAACAAACCTGTTGGACTTTAACCTGGTGTTGTAAGATTTCTTACTGTCCTTTTGTCTTGGCAAAGCACATTAGGAAATTTCTTTTTTAAAAATGCTTTGAATTAATTGACTTGTACTAGAATTTATGGCTCTTAAAGAGGACTGAATTGTCGTGTGATCCCTGAATTGTCGTATGATCCTAACAGTTTGGAAGGCGATGCAGATACACTAGTCGAGTGTACATGTTCTTGTTCCCATGCTCAGCTGGTCAGATGCAGCCTGGGAACAGTGTCTCTCTAGGATTTATTTGCTGCTGCGACCTCGTGAGTGGAGTGGATCCCAGATTGAGTTTTTGGCACCCTATCCTCTTTTTAAGTTGGGACTAAAGTGGGAACATCCTGAATGTTTTTTTTTGTGCAACAAATCTCATGTTCACATATATCTAAAATAGTTTTGCTCCCCCACCGCTCTCCCCACACACACAATGGCGAACACTGCTGGATAACTGATTATGCTACTGAATTAATAATCCTGAGAAAATGCATTAAAACCCCACCATAACATTTTAGACTTTGTGCTGTTATCAGTGAAAAATGATCATGAAGTTCTTGGATTGTCGTTAAAATTCATTTGCTTAATTATTGTTCTATGGGGACGGAGACGTGCTGTCCTTAGCCAATCTAGTCTGTGTCAGCTTCGGATCTTGCATCACTGTAGTTAACCCTTAACTATCTCTGGGGTTGCCCAGCAAACTTATTTTTTAAAAAAGTATTTTTATTCAGGTTTTGCAGACTTTTTCATAAAAGAACAGTAATAACAATAATAACAAAACTAACTAGAGTGAATATTAACATAGTGTAAAAAGAGAATATAGAATAACAATTAAATAGACATTACCCCACGCGACCCAGTCTTCCCACATCATCCCAATGAAGCACTCGCCCCCTACGGTGCCTAGCTCTATCTTTGTAAAAAAAATATTTTTTTGAAGTAATTTTTATTCAAGTTTTCAACAACAAATTTTATCACAACAGAGAAAAACAGTAACCCCTCCAATACAAAAACAATAAATTAACAAGAAAAAGAAATAAGCATAAAACTATGAGAACAAACCCCCATAACGAACCCGTACCCCCCCCCCCCCCCCCGGGCTACCTTCCCCCGATTCCCATCCATTTTCCCCTGATTCATGGCCACCCGGCTATTCTTCCTCTTGTTCGTTGGCCACAACCAGGCAAACAGGTTCCGGAACAGTTGCATGAATGGCTCCCACGTTCTGTGGAAGCCGTCGTCTGACCCTCGGATGGCGAATTTGATTTTCTCCATTTGGAGAGATTCCGAGAGGTCGGACAGCAAGTCTGCAGCTCTGGGTGGTGCTGCTGACCGCCAGCCAAACAGGATTCTACGGCGGGCGATCAGGGAGGCAAAGGCAAGGGCGTCCGCCCTCCTCTCCAGGAATAGATCTGGCTGGTCTGAAACCCTGAAGATCGCCACTATCGGGCATGGCTCCACCCTCGCCCCCACCACTTTGGACATAGCCTCGAAGAAGGCTGTCCAGTACTCCACAAGTCTGGGGCAAGACCAGAACATGTGTGCGTGGTTGGCCGGGCCTCTTTGGCACCATTCACATCTATCCTCCACCTCCGGGAAGAACCTACTCATACGGTTTCTTGTTAAGTGGGCTCTATGTACCACTTTTAGTTGCGTCAGGCTGAGCCTTGTGCACGTGGCGTTGGAGTTGACCCTATGCAGTGCTTCGCTCCAGAGTCCCCACCCTATCTCAATCCCCAGGTCATCCTCCCATTTCTTTCTTGTTGCGTCCAGTACGGTGTCGGCCCTTTTCTACCAGTCGGTCATACATGTTGCTACAGTTCCCTTTATCTGGGATACTTGCGTCCAGTAGGTCTTCCAGTAGTGTCTGTCGTGGCGGTTGTGGGTACGTCCTTATCTCCTTGCGTAAGAAGTTTTTGAGCTGCAGATACCGTAGCTAGCCAAAATTTCTCTGTCAGTTCGTCCAGTGTTGCGATCCTGCCGTCCGTGTATAGGTCCCTGACTGTCAGTGTCCCTCCGTCCTGCCTCCACCTTTTGAAGGTGGCGTCAGTCAGTGCTGGTGTGAACCTATGGTTGTTGCAGATGGGAGCCTTGTCCGACATTTTGGTCAGGCCAAATTGCTGCCGCAGTTGGTTCCAGGATTGGAGGGTAGCTGTCACCACTGGGCTGCTGGAGTGTTTTTTGGGTGGGGATGGGAGTGCTGCCGTGGTGCGCACCCACTCGGCCTCTGGCTCCTGGATCCATCCCCTTACTCGCTCGGCTGTTGCCACCCAGTGGTAGAATTGTAGGTTTGGGAGGGCTAGCCCCCCCCCCTGGATTTTGTTTTTTGTAGGACCTTCTTTGGGATCCTAGCATTTTTAACCCCCCCCCCCCCCCCCCCCCCCCCCCCAAACGAACGCCATGATTAGTTTGTCCAGCGCTTTGAAAAAGGTCTTGGGGATGTAGATCGGAATGGATCTAAACAGGAAGAGGAACCTGGGCAGTATGTTCATTTTGATCGTCTGGACTCTCCCCACGAGGGAGAGTGGGAGTGTGTTCCATCTTTGCAGGTCCTTTTTTACTTCCTCCGTCAGACTGGTGAGGTTCCATTTGTGGATCCCTTTCCAGTCATGGGCTATTTGGATCCCCAGGTAGCGGAATTTGTGTCGGGCTTGTTTGAACGGCAGCCCCTTTAGTGCTGCTGCTCCCAACCCCCCCCACCCCCCTTTGCGGGTGTACTGGCCCAGCAAACTTATTAATTGTATAAGTGGATTTTCAGAGCAACTAAGGATGGGCAATACATACTGACCTTGTCAGTGGTGTGCACCTCCTGAGAATGGGAAGGTAGGAGAGAGGGTGGCCAGAGATAAATGATTTGAGGGTTGCAATGGGGGGGAGTTGGCTAGATAATGGGAACCAGCAAAATGTGGGGAAGCAAAGAATCATGGTAGATGGTTGTGGAGGTTGACAAGTCTGTTGTCATTTAGTCCTTTAGTAGTGCATTTGCATGCAACAATCTGCGCAATTTTGTGTTTCAACCCCCAGTTAATTTTTTGCCAGTCATTAATTGATTCATTCAGCTAGACTAGTAGCAAATGGTCAGATTTTAGGACTGTTTAATGTGATCTCTAATCCTCTCTGTAAGTGTGTTTATTCGTGGGTTTAATGACTTCTCGCTTTCTCCTTTTTGCTTCAAATCCCTAAAAATGGGTGTTGTATGCCCTACCAAATTCTGGTCATACATTATCAGTACAGCATGCTGGTAGAATTTTAATTTCAAATTTTAATTTCAAATTCGGGGCAGCTTGTTTCTTTGATAATACATGGCACCATCTTTTGTTTCACACAACGCGTCAATAGCTGAATTGGTAAATGCTTCCTTCATGAATTTCTCAAATGTATGCAGTCAAATTTTTAAAATATAAATCTCCTTGCCAGGTATTTTCTGATGGGGCATCGGTGAACCTTTTTACATTTAGCATAATACAGGATTTGCATGCACAATTCTTAAAACTCATGTTTGCTCGTGTGTGGTTTTATACTGATCCAAGCATATGGCAGCGCAGGCTAAATCTTTGCTAAAGGATTACTTCAGTCTGTGTGTGCTTAAAATGGTATTATAACAACATCTTGTTCTAAACTGAATTCTCAACTGTAAAATGGTACATAATCAAAGAGCCAACATGAGAGGTTCTCTAGCCTTGATCTGAAATATACAGACTTGTATCCCACCAGACTTGTCTTTAATTTTGCATTGGACCTGAATTAGCATTGTTGCACACTGCTGGCCAGTATTGTAGACTAACCAGAAAATACGGTTTGATATAGCATTGCTTTGTACTGCACCCGAGCAGCCATTTTTAATGCTGTCAACTGTATAAACTGCAGCCGGTGTATTCCCATGTATTGTAGTCTTCCCTCTGTGTCAGAAGGGGAGGCGGAGGAGTTGTGGTATTGTCATTAGACTCAATCTAGAGACCCAGGGTAATGCTCATGGCAGATGCTGAAATTTGAATTCGATAAATTGTTGATTGTCGTAAATGCCCTTTAGGGAACGAAACCTGCTCTCCTTACCTAGTCTGGCCTACATGTGACTCCAGATCCACAGCAATGTGATTGACTCTTAAATGCCCTCTGGAGTTGAAGGGCAATTAGAAATAGGCAATAAATGCCCAAGTAGTGCCCCCCACCCACATCTCAAGAAAGAATTTAAAAAACAGGATCAGATGGCCAATATACCATCTGTTACTCCAGTTGACTTGATAATGTGTTATAGAAGGCAGAGGTAGGCTCCCAATTCCCCAGTTAAGGTACCTGTATGTTGGAAAGAAAAATGTATAGCTTACTAATGTGAATGTTACCAACTTCATGTTCCTTATTTCCTAAAGTGCCAGATTTGCTGAGACCGAGATCAATGTTTAAGAGTTGATTAATAATGTTCACTGCTAACGCTTTGGTTCGGTTCGACTTGGTTGTTGCACAGTTCTGTTGCTGGAATTGAAGAACATCTGTGTATTTTTTGGGTGAGTATTTTAACCGAGGGTACAGAGGTACATTGTGTAAAGCAGGGACCCATCAGACTGCAGTGGAGTCAACAGTGGGCAGCACAGTAGCACAAGTGGATAGCACTGTGGCTTCACAGCGCCAGGGTCCCAGGTTTGATTCCCTGCTGGGTCACTGTCTGTGTGGAGTCTGCACGTTCTCCCCGTGTCTGTGTGGGTTTCTTCTGGGTGCTCCGGTTTCCTCCCACAGTCCAAAGATGTGCAGGTTAGGTACATTGGCCATGATAAATTGCCCTTAGTGACCAAAAAGGTTAGGAGGGGTTATTGGGTTACGGGGATCGGGTGGAAGTGGGTCGGTGCAGACTCGATAGGCCGAATGGCCTCCTTCTGCACTGTATATTCTATGTTCTAGCGTAATTTTTTCTTTGCTGCAACAGGGGCTTTTCACAGTAACTTCATTTGAAGCCTACTTCTGGCAATAAGCGATTTTCATTTCATTTTGCTGGCCTATTATCAAAATCTGTATAATGACAGAAGATTGGAGAGGTAGCAGGGATGAGTCCCAGGGAAATGGCTTGTTCATGCCCCTTTAAGATTAAGCTGTTTGGTGTCATGTCTGGGGCTATTGTGTGAATGCAATTGTTTGAAATTCCTCATTTGTGGCTTTGTTTCTGGTTGTTGAACCTGCTGTTTGTAAAGTTATGCTTTGAACAAATGCCTACTGCAATTTCAGAACAATTTTAAACATTTGAAAATGAATGTGATAAGAGAATGTCCTTTATAAATTTGAGGTATTGGGGTTTTTATAGTAATTAAAGCTGGTCAGCTGACTTTGGAGCATGAATTCACTCAGTTTCCACATACATTTGCTCATCTTTTGTATATTTTCCCTTTAAGAGGTGATGTGTTTTGATATGCCTACATCACCTATATTTTCTTCTTAGGTTTTCGACAAAACTATCATTCCAAAAACCAAATTCAGTGTTCGTATCCTGTCCATTCTCTGAGACTGGTGTGCTGGTGTCAGGCTATCCTGACCATCTGCAACAGACGCATTTATTTATTTATTTTTTTTTTTTTTTAAATTTAGATTAGCCAATTATTTTTTCCAATTAAGGGGCAATTTAGCATGGCCAATCCACCTACTCTTGCACATTTTTGGGTTGTGGGGGCGAAACCCACGCAGACACGGGGAGAATGTGCAAACTCCACACGGACAGTGACCCAGAGCTGGGATCGAACCTGGAACCTCAGCGCCGTGAGGCGGTTGTGCTAACCACTAGGCCACCGTGCTGCCCAGACGCATTTATGAAATGAAATGAAAATCGCTTCTTGTCACAAGTAGGCTTCAAATTAAGTTACTGTGAAAAGCCCCTTGTCGCCACATTCCGGCGCCTGTTCGGGGAGGCTGGTACGGGAATTGAACCGTGCTGCTGGCCTGCCTGGGTCTGCTTTCAAAGCCAGTGATTTAGCTGTGTGCTAAACCAAACCCTGGGTCCCTATGATCAAGCAACCAACTATATCAAATGGGTTTAAGTATTCTGATGGTCATAAAATGGGATCAGCAAGAAGTCTAGTTTACTCATTTTATTCCGCCCCTCCTTATTACCTTGATTACAGAAGAACATGCTACTTTTTTGCATTAGTTTAGCAGGTTAGTTTTTCTTTCTTCAAATCCCATGCTACTCTCGTTTAACTACGCATATTGCAAACTTTTTTTCAGGTGCACCAGTTATAATTGAAACTGAGCAAAATTGTATAATTTATACAATATCACTGGTTATGGAAAATAATTTTCAAAATATAATTGCTATTGAATTTCAGGCTGATCATTGCAGCAGTCACCAGCATGGGTTATTTTGGGTGTGCCAGTAATGACATTGAACATTTTTTTCCTTCTCTTATAACTGATAATGTCAACTGAAACTTCTGCAATTGGATGGCAGCCACATACCCAGTGAGTTGTTGGAAGTTACAAAGGCAGTTCTGGTGTCACACTGGTCTTTATCACCTCTGCAAGCGTGGCAGTCTGTTAGATGAAATGTTGCAACACACAATAGAGAGATTCCTGTATTCCTTGTACTCGTCTATTAAACCTCTTCTGCAGGGTATATTTTTTTCATTGAAAGATCTAATATCTGAATGCCATTAAAGCTCCTTTGTCTTGTCTGTAGTTGTTATGGGGGACTTTAACTTTCCAAATATTGACTGGAAATACTGTAGTTCGAGTACTATAGATGGGTCAGTTTTTGTGCAGTGTGTGCAGGAGGGTTTTCTGACACAGTATGTAGACAGGCCAACAAGGGGCGAGGCCACATTGGATTTGGTACTGGGTAATGAACCCGGCCAGGTGTTAGATTTAGATGTAGGTGAGCACTTTGGTGATAGTGATCACAACTCGGTTATGTTTACTTTAGCAATGGGCAGGGATAGGTATATACCGCAAGGCAAGAATTATAGCTGGGGGAAAGGCAATTATGATGCTATTCGGCAAGATTTAGGAGGTATAGGATGGGGAAGGAAACTGCAGGGGATGGGTACAATCGAAATGTGGAGCTTTTTCAAGGAACAGCTACTGCGTGTCCTTGATAAGTATGTACCAGTCAGGCAGGGAGGAAGTTGTCGAGCAAGGGAGCCGTGGTTTACTAAGGAAGTTGAAGCACTTGTCAAGAGGAAGAAGAAGGCTTATGTTAGGATGAGACATGAAGGCTCAGTTAGGGCACTTGAGAGTTACAAGTTAGCCAGGAAGGACCTAAAGGGAGAGTTAAGAAGAGCGAGGAGAGGACACGAAAAGTCGTTGGCGGATAGGATCAAGGAAAACCCTAAGGCTTTCTATAGGTATATCAGGAACAAAAGAATGACTCGAGTAAGATTAGGGCCAATCAAGGATAGTAGTGGAAAGTTGTGTGTGGAATCAGAGGAGATAGGGGAAGCATTAAATGGATATTTTTCGTCAGTGTTTACACTGGAGAAAGACAATGTTGTCGAGGAGAACACTCAGGTTCAGTCGACCAGGCTAGATGGAATTGAGGTTCAAAAGGAGGAGGTGTTAGCAATTTTAGAAAATGTCAAAATAGATAAGTCCCCTGGGCCAGATGGGATTTATCCTAGGATTCTCTGGGAAGCCAGGGAGGAGATTGCTGAGCCTTTGTCCTTGATCTTTATGTCGTCTTTGTCGACAGGAATAGTGCCGGAAGACTGGAGGATAGCAAATGTTGTCCCCTTGTTCAAGAAGGGGAGTAGAGACAACCCTGGTAATTATAGACCTGTGAGCCTTACTTCGGTTGTGGGTAAAATGTTGGAAAAGGTTATAAGAGATAGGGTTTATAATCATCTTGAAAAGAACAAGTTGATTAGCGATACTCAACACGGTTTTGTGAGGGGTAGGTCATGTCTCACAAACCTTATTGAGTTTTTTGAGAAGGTGACCAAACAGGTGGATCAGGGTAAAGCTGTTGATGTGGTGTATATGGATTTTAGTAAGGCGTTTGATAAGGTTCCCCACGGTAGGCTATTGCAGAAAATAAGGAAGTATGGAATTGAAGGTGATTTAGCGGTTTGGATCAGTAATTGGCTAGCTGAAAGAAGACAGAGGGTGGTGGTTGATGGCAAATGTTCATCCTGGAGTTCAGTTACTAGTGGTGTACCGCAAGGATCTGTTTTGGGGCCACTGCTGTTTGTCATTTTTATAAATGACCTGGAAGAGGGTGTAGAAGGATGGGTTAGTAAATTTGCAGATGACACGAAGGTCGGTGGAGTTGTGGATAGTGCTGAAGGATGTTATAGGATACAGAGGGACATAGATAAGCTGCAGAGCTGGGCTGAGAGGTGGCAGATGGAGTTTAATGCGGAAAAGTGTGAGGTGGTTCACTTTGGAAGGAGTAACAGGAATGCAGAGTACTGGGCTAATGGCAAGATTCTTGGTAGTGTAGATGAACAGAGAGATCTCGGCATCCAGGTACATAAATCCCTGAAAGTTGCCACCCAGGTTAATAGGGCTGTTAAGAAGGCATATGGTGTGCTAGCCTTTATAAGCAGGGGGATTGAGTTTCGGAACCACAAGGTCATGCTGCAGCTGTACATAACTCTGGTGCGGCCACACCTGGAGTACTGCGTGCAGTTCTGGTCACCACATTATAGGAAGGATGTGGAAGCTTTGGAAAGGGTTCAGAGGAGATTTACTAGGATGTTGCCTGGTATGGAGGGAAGGTCTTACGAGGAAAGGCTCAGGGAATTGAGGTTGTTTTCGTTAGAGAGGAGAAGGCTGAGAGGTGACTTAATAGAGACATATAAGATAGTCAGAGGGTTAGATAGGGTGGACAGTGAGAGTCTTTTTCCTCGGATGGTGATGACCAACACGAGGGGACATAGCTTTAAATTGAGGGGTGAGAGATATAGGACAGATGTCAGAGGCAGTTTCTTTACTCAGAGAGTAGTAGGGGTGTGGAACGCCCTGCCTGCAATAGTAGTAGACTCGCCAACTTTAAGGATATTTAAGTGGTCACTGGATAGACATATGGATGAATATGGAATAGTGTAGGTCAGATAGGCTTCAGATGGTTTCACAGGTCGGCGCAACATCGAGGGCCGAAGGGCCCGTACTGCGCTGTAGTGTTCTATGTTCTATGTTCTACAGCATACACACAATAGATCAGAAAAGTTGACTATTCAATAAACACCTCTGAATACAGAGCCATAATATACAAATACTAGGAGCAAGACTGAGAATGCAGTGAGACATTGATATAGGCTGTACTGCAGGTATACCCAACATTTCTGTCTTTATTGTAACATACAAAAGCATATTTTGCAATATTGGTGGCTTGCAAATTTCTCAGTGCAGAAAGCATGAGGTTTAGGGCTGGAATATCTGATCCACTACTGTAGTTGTTGTGTGGAGTGGGAATTGCAATATTCTGGTAGATTTGTAGTTGACAGGTTAGAGTACAATTATTTAAAATAATTTGGGTGTATGCCTGTTCCAGTACTGATGCATCTTGGGTACCATTGGCGAAGGAGGAGCAAAATATTGCACAGGAAAGGCTGCTGGAGCATAGGCCAAAACAGAAAAATACTGCCTGCATTGTTTCAGGCCTTGAACCTGGTCTGGAACATCCTTGTGAGATGCCACTTTGTACTGAACAGGGCACAAGTATCTTTCCGGTGTCCCATATGATCAGACCAGCGGAGGTGGGACCAATGGACCATTTGCTGAGTGCCACTCTACCTTCCCTGCCATTTTTTTTTGTCTTTTTCTAAATTTCGGGTACCCAATTCATTATTTCCAATTATGGGGCAATTTAGCATGGCCAATTCACCTACCCTGCACATCTTTGGATTGTGGGGGCGGAACCCATCCAAACACTGGGAGAATGTGCGAACTCCACACGGACAGTGACCCAGAGCCGGGATCGAACCTGTGCTGTGAGGCAGCAGTGCTAAACATTGTGCCACTGTGCTGCCCTCTGCCCATTTCTTTAACAGCAAACTTTCATGGGACATGAACCGCCCACCTTTCCCTTGCACAGATACCATTTTTGAGGCAGAACTCTGGCCAATTTCCTGGCCCCTTATTGTTCACTGGACTATTGCTCTTGAGGAAATTAGGACATTTTTTATAGCATGCCTTCATAACATTTTTCATAGCATTTACAGTGCAGAAGGAGGCCCTTTGGCCATTGAGGCTGCACCAGCCCTTGGATAGAGCACCTACCCAAGCCCACACTTCCACCCTATCCCTGTAACCCAGTAACCCAACCCAACCTTTGTTTGGACACTAAGGGCAATTTATTATAGCCAATCCACCTAACCTGCACATCTTTGGACTGTGATGGGCAGCACGGTGGCCTAGTGGTTAGCATAACCGCCTCACGGCGCTGAGGTCCCAGGTTCGATCCCGGCTCTGGGTCACTGTCCGTGTGGACTTTGCACGTTCTCCCCGTGTCTGCGTGGGTTTCGCCCCCACAACCCAAAAATGTGCAGAGTAGGTGGATTGGCCACGCTAAATTGCCCCTTAATTGGAAAAAATAATTGGGTAATCTAAATTTATAAAAAAAAAAATAAAAATCTTTGGACTGTGGGAGGAAACCAGAGCACCCGGAGGAAACCCACGCAGACACGCGGAGAATGTGCAAACTCCACACAGACAGTGACCCAAGCCGAGAAACTAACCTGGAACCCTGGAGCTGTGAAGTAATTGTGCTAACCACTAAGCTACCATGCTGCCCCTTCCCCAGAGCACTGAAGATATCTTGGCATTTATTGTCATTTTTGAAGTATACTGTAACTGTTTGGGCCGTAGAATTTTGTAGATTGCATCATGCTAACCCTGGCTGGATGATTGCTTCATGATGCGGAGTAACGGAAACAGCGTGTGCTCAATTCCCATACCAGCTGAGGCTATTCGTGAAGGCCTGCCTTCTCAACCTTATCCCTCACCTAAGGTGTGGTGACCATCAGGTTAAATCCCCACCAGTTGGCTCGCTGGGAAACCTACAGGATTATTATTTTGGGGATTTAAGGAAAAACTTTAAAATATGGGATTATGTAGGCGGGTCAGGTGTCTTTCATGTCAGTGCAGACTCGATGGGTCTCTTCTGCACTATTATTGTGCGATTATATAGGACATATTATTGAGGCATAGGATTCTCGGGTTGACGGGATAGTTGCTGAGCGGATGTTTTCCCCTTGTGAAGGAGTCTAGGACCAGAGGACATAATGTCAGACTAACGGTTGCCCATTTAAGATCCAGATGAGGAAGAATTTATTTTGAGTGTAGTGAATCTGTGGAACTCTTTGCTGCAGAGATCTGTAGAGACTGGTAGTTAAGTATGATCAAGGCTGAGATGGGCAGATTTTTAATCAGTAAGGGAATCTAAGGTTATGGGGATAAGGCAAGAAAGTAGAGTTGAGGATTATATCAGATCAGCCATGATCTCATTTAATGGCAGAACAGACTTGATGAGTTGAACGGCCTACCTCTCCATTGTCTTATGGATGAGTAGTCTCTAGCTCTCTGGGACTGGGGTGACATTTACATTTTTTTTGCTCCCTATTGCATTTCTAAATTTGAGTACCATAACAAGAATTGAAATAATTATTGCACATAAGGATACATCTAACTTATTTCAAAAAGTGATTTCAGGTGGTATGGGGGGGGGGGGGGGGGGGGGGGGGGAATAATTAAGCATACTTTTCCCAGAAGTTTCTTTTGAAGAAAATATAAATTAAAAAAAAAACCACTTTCAGCAATTTATTGAACATAATTCTTTAATTTTTCCAATTAAGGGGCAATTTAGCCTGGCTAGTCCATCTACCCTGCGCATCTTTGGGTTGTGGGGGTGAGACCCACGCAGACACTGGGTGGATGGACAAACTACATGGACAGTGGGATGGAATCGAACCCGGGTCCTTGGTGCCGTGAGGCAACAGTGCTAACCACTGTGTCGCCCCAAATATCATAACTTTATGGGATGGCAATAACTTGTTCGAAAATATTTCGCATCATGTTTATGTGCAAGAAAAAGGGAGAAAACAATATTTGATCCCAGTTCCATTGTCCAACTTAGCAAATTCATATTCTTTGCACCCAACTGATTGTTTCAATTTGACAATTCCTGTCATGGCACGTATAGGTTTAGAAAATGATCCAACTGCTAATTAATTAATGCTGATAAATCAACATTCAGTGGAAAAAGCTCTTTTTATTTTGTATAGAACCTAGTTAAGTGAAATGGAACGAAAAGCTGTGGCTGACATATATATCCTCCACCATTTGTGGGATTGGTTGGATCTGTGTTTATGTACCTGAATCAATGTGATTGCCCATTTGAAAGATGGATAGCCCAATGAAGTTAAACCATTGAAAATCATATCCATCACTTTCTTTGTTACAGCCATACCCCTAGTAGCTTCTTTCACTGGGGTACAGATCCACGGATTCCTTGTGTTCACCCATCTGGTTGGTCTTAATGTTCCGAACCTGGATACATGCCAGCAATGTCCATTTAAGACTTCTGCAACTGATGCAGGACCTATTCTCATTTAACTTTCCACTTGAAAAGGCTTTCCAATAAAGGTCATTTTGGCATATTAAAGTCAAGACGGCATGATCCAGTTGGCCCTGAATATAGTCCGTATTAAGTTTACAGTATGTTCAGTGATGCAGGATCATGTTGTATTGTGCTATGCAGAATGTATTAAGGCCAGAAAATCTACAACTGATTATCAAGTAAGTGCTGTGTTTGTTCAGAAAATGTTTTTTTAAAAAATACAACTTTAGAGTACCCAATTAAGGGGCAGTTTAATGTGGCCAGTCCACCTACCCTGCACATCTTTAGTTCTGGGGGTAAGACCTACGTAAACACTGGGAGAATGTGCAAACTCTATACAGACAGTGACCCGGGGCCGGGATCGAACCAGGGTCCTCAGCGCTGTGATGCAGCAGTGCTAACCACTGCGCCACTGTGCCTTCCTAGAAAATAATTGTTGAGCTGTATGTCACAAGTTTGTTTTATTTTCAAACCATGCTTAAGGTGTATATGTTCTGGTTTCTGTTTCAGTGGGCCATATTTTATTTTTTACAGATTATGTTGAACTGGATTATTTAACAGTTTGGTCATTATTGCAGTTCTGCTTGTGGGAGCTTGTTGGGTGCAAATTGGCTGCTGCATTTCCTATATTACAACGGTGATTACACGTCAAAAGTGTTTCCTTGGTTACAAAATGTCTTGAGGTGTCCAGTGATTGTGAAAGGCGCGATATAATTAAGTCTTTCTCACCTCCCCACCTGCCAAATTGTGGCATAGAAATCCGAACATCACACTTGAGTGCATGGGAAGTACACACCAGAGGCAGTTATATATCACTATTTATTGCCATCAAAAATCAATGTTATTATCAAACATGTATTTTAGATTTTGTTGCAAGTGGCTGCTCGGAAGCAGTTCCTGATTCTTCCTTCAAAATTTTCTAGTTGTACACTTCATGACTAATCGCTTTCCAGACAGGAATGTAGTTTGCAAATGTGATCAAAGTTGATCCCCTCAAACCTGGGTGGATTTCTGATTTCCTAGGATCAATGTTGCCATTTGTCAACTCATCAACAAACCACGTTGTCAACTCTGTGTGATCTGTAAACTTATCAAGTAATAAATGGTATTTGCTTGGTATAATTTTCAAAGGATTTGCTTTCACATCCAAAGTGTTAATGCCACAACATCCTTTCGTTCTGAGCAGCAAATATATATTTGTATGCGTTAATCTCCATAATCAGGTGGTTTATGTATAAATTGGGGGGGAAACCCTTTTCCCCGACTGTTTGTCCATTTCTCCTACCAACTTTGAGGAATCTTCATATCATAGAATTTACAGTGCAGAAGGAGGCCATTCGGCCCATTGAGTCTGCACCGGCCCTTGGAAAGAGCACCCTAGATAAGCCCACATCTCCATTCTATCCCCGTAACCCCTTTTGGACAGTTAGGGCAATTTAGAATGGCCAATCCACCTAACTTGCACATCTTTGGACTGTGACAGGAAACCGGAGCACCCGAGGAAATTCACGCAGACACTGGGACAATGTATTTACACACTCTGTGCAGTGACCCAATCCGGGAATCTAACCTGGGATCCTGGCGCTGTGAAGCAACTGTACTAACCACTAATCTTGTTGGTGATATGACAGTAATTCTGGAATGCCCCTCTTCTGGTTCGAAGTGACTACTTTGCCACAGTACCATCAGCCTGCTTTATGTTGGAGCTGGACTATGTTGCATGTTTCACAGTCTGAATCAATCTGCCGAACTCATTTAATTTCTTCAAACATTCAGTAGAACAAGTTTGTGTTTTATAACATTTGGAACTTTGCATAATGGCAACAGGTTTCTAGCAGTGTAAGAATCCACCATGAAGTGTGAGACGCTTAGCTGATAGATTTTCCAACACTGGAAAGATATCTCCAGTTGGGAGTTGATATTATTGTGTGTAGCAAACTGAATTGTTGATGGTAGCACAAAAATCACTTCAATAGGTTACAGATGACTTGCTCTACAGAGTAGAATTGATTTGTTTATAGATTTTCACATGAGTGGTGTGCATACCTGAGTTGCTTATTTGGAGCTTGCTTGTATGAAAATTGTACTACATAACTAGTTTTGCACAAATTTCTTTTTGATCATGTGAAGTGTTTCTACAATAATTTTCACCACACGACAGAGTCTTCTAGCAGACAAAATGTATCTTGTTTTGGAGAGTACTTAATTGTTTTTAATGCCCCCTAGACCAAAACGATCTTGCAGGTTGTGCGCTATTTTTTCTCGAGTTGAGACTTTTCACTAGCTAGTCATAAATATAGCCAACACTTAAGTTCCTCCTTAAACTTTCCATCAAAAAAAAGTTGAAACCTAAATGGTTTTCTTGGACTTGCTCACCAATATTGGCATCCTGCCAAAACAGCTGTACTGTCCCTGCATGCAATTTAAAAAAAAAAAAAAAAATTTTTTATTAAGATTTTCACAAAATATAAACAACAAAACAACCATGGTAAAAACCCAAGAACAACACCCACCCAACTACAAAAGCAACTGCAAACAAAGAAGAAGAAAAAAAGCAAACAACAAAAAGGAAAGAGATGACACCTGCCACATCCCACAAACCCATGTACACAGTTCTCCCTCCCACCGAACCCAAACCCCCCCCGGGTTGCTGCTGCTGCCGGCCTATTTCCCTACCGTTCCGCCAGGTAGTCCAGGAAAGGCTGCCACCGCCTAAAGAACCCCTGTACTGATCGCCTCAGGGCAAATTTCACCTTCTCCAATTTGATGAACCCCACCATATCTTTGATCCAGGCCTCCACGTTTGGGGGCCTCGCATCCTTCCACTGAAGTAGAATCCTCCGCCGGGCTACTAGGGACATGAAGGCCAGGACACCGGCCTCTTTTGCCTCCTGCACTCCCGGCTCCACTGCAACCCCAAAAATTGCGAGTCCCCAGCCTGGCTTGACCCTGGATCCCACCACCATCAACACCGTCCTTGCTACCGTCTTTCAAAACTCCCCCAGTGCTGGGCACGCCCAAAACATATGGGCATGGTTCGCTGGGCTCCCCGAGCACCTAGCACACCTGTCTTCGCCCCTGAAAAACCTACTCCTCCTCCTCATCCCAGTCATGTGGGCCCTATGCAGCACCTTGAACTGTATGAGGCTAAGCCTCGCACAGGAAGAGGAGGAATTCACTCTCTCCAGGGCATCCGCCCACGTCCCCTCCTCAATCTCCTCACCCAGCTCCTCTTCCCATTTACCCTTCAGTTCCTCCACCGAGGCCTCGTCTACCTCCTGCATTACCCAGTATGTGTCTGAAATCCTCCCTCCTCCAACCCACACCCCCGAGAGCACCCTGTCCCGTACCCCACGTGGGGGCAGCAAGGGGAACCCCTCCACCTGCCGCCTGGCAAACGCCCTAACCTGCATGTACCAAAACATGTTCCCCGGGGGAGCCCAAACTTCCCCTCTAACTCCCCCAAGCTCGCGAACCTCCCCTCCACAAACAGGTCCCTTAACCTCCTAACCCCTACCCTGTGCCAGCCCAGAAATCCGCAACAATGCTCCCTGGGACAAACCGATGGTTCCCCCGTATCGGGGCCTCCATCGAGCCCCCCACTTCTCCCCTATACCGTCTCCATTGCCCCCACATTTTGAGGGTAGCCGCCACCACCGGGCTCGTGGTATACCTCGTTGGAGGGAGCGGCAACGGCGCCGTTACCAGTGCCTCCAGGCTCGTGCCCACACAGGATGCCCCTTCCCCGTCCATTACCCACTTATGCACCATCGCTGCATTGGCAGCCCAGTAGTACCCACAGAGGTTGAGTAACACCAGCCCCCCCCTATCCCTGCCCTGTTCCAAGAACACTCTTCTCACCCTCGGAGTCCCAATCCCATAATACTCCTGTTGACCCTCCTAAAAAAGGCCTTCGGGATAAGGATGGGGAGGCACTGGAACAGGAACAAAAACCTCGGGAGCACCGTCATCTTGACGGACTGCACCCTCCCCGCCAGTGACAGCGGTAACATATCCCACCTCTTAAACTCCTCCTCCATCTGCTCCACCAACCTTGTGAGGTTGAGCTTGTGCAGGGCCCCCCAACTCCCAGCCACCTGGACTCCTAGGTACCTGAAGCTCTTCCCTGACTGCTTCAGTGGGAGCCTACCAATCGCTCCTCTTGATCCCCCGGATGCACCACGAACAACTCGCTCTTGCCCAGGTTCAGCTTATACCCAGAGAAGCCCCCAAATTCACTAAGAATCCTCATCATCTCCGGCATCCCTCCCACCGGGTCCGCCACATACAGCAACAGGTCGTCCGCATAAAGCGACACTCTATGCTCCTCCCCACCCCACACCAGGCCCCTCCAGTTCCCTGACTCCCTCAACGCCATGGCCAGGGGCTCAATTGCCAATGCAAAGAGCAAGGGGGACAGGGGACACCCCTGTCTCGCCCCCGATACAGCCGAAAGTACTCCGACCTCCTCCTATTCGTGGCTACACTCGCCATCGGGGCCTCATAGAGCAACCTCACCCAACGGACAAACCCCTCCCCAGACCGAAACCTCTCCAACACCTCCCACAGGTACCCCCACTCAACCCTATCAAAGGCCTTCTCCGCATCTAATGCCACCACTATCTCTGCCTCCCCTTCCACAGCCGGCATCATAATAACGTTGAGGAGCCTTCGTACGCTTGTATTCAGCTGCCTTCCCTTCACAAACCCCGTCTGGTCCTCATGAATGACCCCCGGCAACCAATCCTCTATTCTTGTGGCTAAGATCTTTGCCAGCAGCTTGGCGTCTACATTTAGCAGCGAGATCGGCCTATATGACCCACACTGCAGAGGGTCCTTGTCCTGCTTCAGGATCAAGGAAATCAGCGCCCGTGACATAGTTGGGGGCAAAGCCCCCCCCCCCCCCCTTGCTTCGTTAAAGGTCCGGACCAACAGGGGGCCCAACAGGTCCGCATATCTTTTATAAAATTCGGCCGTAAACCCATCCGGCCCCGGCGCCTTCCCCGACTGCATGCTCCCTATCCCTTTAACCAGCTCCTCCAGCTCAATCGGCGCCCCCATTCCCTCCACCTGCCCCTCCTCCACCCTCGGAAATTGCAGCTTGTCCAAGAAGCGCCCCATTCCACCCCCCTCCACCGGGGGTTCAGACCGGTACAGTTCCCCATAAAATCCCTGAAGACCTCATTAACATCTACCCCCCTCCGCACCACCTTCCCAGCTCTATCCATCACTCCCCCAATCTCCCTGGCTGCGTCCAGCTTTCGGAGCTGGTGTGCCAGCATCCTACTCGCCTTCTCCCCATATTCATACACCGCCCCCTGTGCTTTCCTCCACTGACCTGCATACAATTACTATAATACAGTAACTGATTAATGATTTATGAAGTTGATGGAAATGATCTGCCACTGGAAAATGCTCATAGTAAGCATCCAGAGCGTATTTTAGTTATGGTGTAGGCCTGAGGCTTTTTAGTTGGAGAGCACTATTTCAAAAAATAAATTAATAGTCCAGGTTCGTGCGCAACTTGCTTTTATAATGAGGCTAATTCCATTCAAATTTAACTGTCACTTAACATAAGTTCTGCTGGAGGAATTTAACATTGTTTTCCCCAGAAGACTCTTTAGTTTAAGTACAGTGCAGTGTGCCCGACTGCTACGTTGCATCGTGCAAGCAAGACGATGACCCATATAAACAGTGTGTATCATGTTAGAAAGCTTATTTTTATTGGATGGGAATTGCACTTGCATAACAAAGCAATCAATCTTAACCAAATATTAAATAAGAACTGGTTCTGACTACAATGTTAAACTTGCTTTGCAGGCTGTACAGATGGGACATGGTGGCATTTGAACTGTGAACATGGCAGCCTGGGTCTTGCTGAAAGCTTGTTTTATACCTCGTAGTTTTTCAAGTTGCAGAAAGTCTGCATGGAGGTCAGCTTCACTGGGCACGTAGGGCTAGCGTGGGCATTTGGACCACTCTTCAGGAATAGCAAAATGATGTGGTTTTGTTCAAATTAAGGGGCAATTTAGCGTGGCCAATCCACCTACCCTACACATCTTTAGTTCTGGGGGTGAGACCCACGCAGACGCAGGGAGAATGTGCAAACCTCACACTGGCCGGGGTTGAACCCAGGTCCATGGTGCCGTGAGGTAGCAGTGCTAGCCACCGTGCCGCCCTCCAGTTCTTTTCATTCAGGAGAAGGTTTCCTAACCAAGCCTGGAGAATGAGTGGTTAGTTCTAGGAGTGCATTTAGCCAATAATTTTAAACACCTGGGGTTGGTGCTGCTGCTGGTTGTGTTTTAATGGAACCATTATAAACTGAATATCAGATTTAATTTTGCTAACAAGTGGGGAAATATAATTGGGAAGCAAGGGCTCATTTTCGGACTGGCATAATGCAGCCTTCATTTTGCATCTGATGTAGAGAAGATAAACAGTGTGTATTGAATGGGTGGTTTACTCACAGGCATCTGCCAAAGTTCCTGATTGAAAATCTGAAAATAAGTGTCTGTACATCAAATCCAGTTTGGATAGTCTAAGCTGCAATGCCTAGCCAGATAAAAGTAAACACTTCTCTAGAATTTGATTCCCTTCCTGTAGGAAGCTTCCTTCTTGGTTTATGTGCAAATCTCTTGTGTTCCCTCTTGTAGCAAACTCTTATCTGTGTACTGCAGTGTGGCAAAAATGCTTTGCAGACGTTCTTTTGTCCTCGATGGAACGTAAGAATACATATAAAGTGGGTATAAAAGGGCGACTTTTGGGGTTTCATCAGAGATGACTGGAGGTGAAAACAATTTCAGCATACTTAATTTGCATCAGAAATGTTTTGTGAAAAGTAAGATTTTTTCCAAATTGCGATATTTTGTGGGTGTGGTTTTTCTGATGTATTGCTGCTGGTAAGTGAAGCTCGGATGCCACTGGGAAGACAATGGTGTATATTTTTCCTGTAATCATGGGGCATCTTTTTTTCTGCTTTGAATGGATTTGAGAGTGGTAATTGCATCATTTTTTGCTGTGTTACAGGTTTCCTCGCTTGGCAACTGTGACTCATTCTGATTTTTATAAAGAAGCGTGGTTGCAGTTTCATAGAATAGATTTAAAGGATGCTCTGTGGTTTCCCCAAATAATCCATTACGCATTGAATTGCTGTAATGAGTTGATACTCTTTGATCTCCAGGAGGTTGGATTTATTGCAATGGTCAGGCTGGGGGCTGTCTGTGGAGACCTGTTCCCTTAGAATTTCCACTTGTGACCAATGACTGACGCCACTAGGAATGACCTAAGGAAGCTGTGTGCAAGGTTTCCCCAGCCTGTTAATTCCACCCACTGCAGTGGAACATCTGATCTGTTTGTTGTATTTTGTTGCCCTGAAAAGTGTAGTTTGGTGCTTTTCAAGATGGGGAGTTAAACCGAGTGGATGAGAATTTGGGACGCAACAAATAAATTAATTTTGTGGAAAAGGACCTTTGTATCCTCTTTTTTGAAACCTTTAACATGGGGAAGCGTGGTAGCACAGTGGTTAGCACAGTTGCTTCACAGCTCCAGGGTCCCAGGTTTGATACCCGGCTTGGGTCACTGTCTGTGCGGAGTCTGCACGTTCTCCGAGTCTGCGTGGGTTTGGTCCGATTTCCTCCCACAGTCCAAAGATGTGCGGGTTAGGTGGATTGGCCATGCTAAGTTGCCCTTAGTGTCCAAAAAAGGTTAAGTGTGATTACTGGGTTACAGGAATAGGGTGGAGGCGTGGGCTTGAGTAGGGTTCTCTTCCCAGGGCCAGTGCAGACTCGATAGGCTGAGTGGCCTCCCTCTGCACTGTACATTCGAAGATTCTATGTGTTCCCTCCCTCTCTCTCGCTCTCTTGACATGGGCAAAGATTGTAAGCATTCCAGCTCAGCTGTAAGTGCCATTTGATTTTTGAAGAGAATAGAAACTGACTGTAGCGTACAACTAAATCCTTAATATGTGATGGCAATTAACCGGAAATGCTAATTTTGATGATTTGCTGACGTGATGGAGGTAGGTGGAATGAACATTGGGTATCGATCAAGATGTAGTGATGTAGATTAATTTTTTAACTGGGTTGAGGTTGTTCATCTTTCCATAATGGGTCGATTATTGACGATTTTCAAACTTAGTCAGCACTGCAGTACTTGTGCCAATCTACTACGTCCGAGATTTCTTTGGTTGATTAGGCTGAATGTTCCCTCGCGGAAACGCAATACCGGTTTTAAAGAAAATCATGTTACATGGAATGAATTTGGCCCCACCAATTTTGTAAAAACCGGATTTACTTTTAATTATTTTTCCAAATAAGTGAAGTGAAATATGGACTTTTACACCCTTTTCCACGCCTTTTAAAGTCTCCAAGGTGGCGGTTTTATGGTTTAGGTTTTCATTGTAAAGTACAAGTGACACTGACATTGTGATTTTATCAGATTAACTTCCTCTGTTCCATAAGTACAACATTATGAACGCTTATGATGGTCACTTATGGGATTTTTTGTTGATGGGAGACCAGAGAAATTGGGACTTTTAAAAATTAAAACAAATGTTAGTTGGAGATCGCATGGAAGTACTCTGAATCTGTAGGAACATTTAAAAGGGAAATAGTTAAATAACAGAAAGAGAAACGTTTCATAGGGGTATGGGGAAAGAGCAGAGTTTGTAACTAAGTGGGTGGCTCTTTGACGGCTGTGCAGGAGCAATGGGTTGAATGGCTGTAAAATGTTGAGACTCCTGGGGCAGCGGATCTGGTTGAAGCATTGTTCTCCTTTAAAATAGACTGCTGTTTGCTGTACAATATATTAAAACTACTTGTAGGTGGAGGTGTTTTTAGATGGATGTCCTTTGCCCAGCCCCAGAAACAGATCATGCCCCTGATGTGTGGGTCTGCTTTCTTGAACTTGAGCTTTGTTATAGTTGGCATATGCCTCAGAAATAGGCAAGTGTCCATGCTGCATATTGAAGTTGCATACATGTCATTGTGTAAATTGCACAGGCACTCCATTTACAGATGTGCAATCGCTTTGTCACCGTTGATTTTTGAATAGCTGTGGATTCCTTAACACATGCAGAGGTTTATCATTGTGATTCTACTTTGTAGGCAAGTGGAATTTATTTCGAGAACCACGACCACTATCTGGAGGAGCAGTCAGTCCAGTGACATGCTTAACTCTGGTGCTGTTGAGTTTCTCTATTCACACGGAAGATTGAATTCTGTACCAATAATGCTGGAGTTAAGAACCAGAAGGGACTTGTGTTTATTGGTCTTCCATATCCTCAGGGTGTCCTATAATGCTGCCCAACTATTAGGTTATCTTTTGAGAGAAACCACTATTATTCAGACTCGTGAAGCAAATAATTTGCGAACAGAAAAATCCAAAGATGGATGAATGACCAGTTGGGCGGGAAGAATGATGGTCAGGATATCACAATGCCCTGCTGTGTTGCAGATAATAATCCAGAATCTTTTATGGAGGAGTTTAAACTAATTTGCCAGGGGGAGAAGATGCAGACTGTTAACCAGAATAGAGCCACAGCAGAACACAGAAAAGCAATTAAGTCAGAAGGAATACAGCAGTACTGTAGTAAGTTTCAATGGAGTGAGACTAGGCTGGATGGCCTCTACTTTAATGCCAGGAGTATTACAGGTAAAACTGATGAGTTAAGGGCAAGGATTGACACATGAAATTGTGATATAGTAGCCACCACAGAGACGAGGTTGAGGGAGGGGCTGGATTGGCAGCTCAACATCCCGGGATATAGAATCTTCAGGTGAGACAGGAGGGGGTAAAAGAGGAGGAGGCATAGTATAATTAGTTAAGTCAGTTATTGTGGTAAGGAGAGATGATATCTTGGAAAGGACATCAAATGAAGCTTTGTGGGTAAAGCTTAAGAACAAAAAAAGGGACAACGACATTGCTAGATTTTATTATAGGCACCCAGATAGTCAGCGGGGAATTGAGGAGCAAGTATGTGTGCAATTCAGAGATATGTTAAAAATAATAATAGAGTAATTATATTAGGTGATTTCAACTTTCGAACATTAAAAGCCACTGTGTTAAGAGCTTAGATGGAGTGGAGTCCTTAAAATGTACACAGGAGAATATTTTAGTTCAATGTGTAGAGGGTTTAACAAGGGACCTTTAAGTGCTGGACCTAATTCTGAGGAATGAAACACGACAGGGGGTTGATGTGTTGGTAGGGGAGCATTTTGCATGACAGCGACCACAATATGATTCAATTTAAGTTTGTTATGGACAAACAAATGAACAAGTTGCAAAAAAAGGTTGTGGATTGGGCAAGAGCGGATTTTAGTAAAATAAAGCAGGTTCTGGTCAAGGTAGATTGGAAAGATTTACTTGTGGAGAAATCTACAGAAGAGCAACGGGGGTCATTAAAAAGAAAATGGGAGGGTACAGGGCCAACATGTTCCCTCTAGGGTAATAGGAAGGAGTAACAAGCCCAGTGAACTATGGATGACCAGAGACATTCAGGATACGATGAGAAGGAAAAGAGGCTTTTAGCAAGTACAAGGGGAATAAATCAATGGAGGCATTAGTGTAGTACAGAAAATGTAGGATGGAGTTTAAGAAATCAAATGGGAGAGCAAAGAAGGAAAATGAGAAAGCTATTCTACAAGTACATCAATGCGAAGAGGATAACCAGGGGAAAGAGTAGGGACCAAGGGAAAATCTGTGGGTGGGGCCAGAGGACATTGGTAGGGTGATGAACGAATACTTCATATCTGTCTTCACCCAAGAGAATGAGGAGGTAGATACTGTATAGAACTCTGGGAGAGAGACTGAGGTATTTGAGCAAATTGTAATGAGGAGTGACAAGTTATTGGAAGTATCGGCAGGCTTAAAAGTGGACAAGACTCCAGGTCCAGATGAATTGTGTCCCAGGATACTGTGGAAAATGAGAGGGGAGATTGCAGGGGCTCTATCAAATTTTTTATTCCTCTCTGGCCTCGGGGGATAACAGCAAATGTCGTCCCACTATTTAAGAAAGTTTTCGAGAGGAGCCAGGGAACTACAGACCAGAGAGTCTCACGTCAGTGGTAGGAAATTCTGAAGAAGAGAATCTTATCTCCGCTTGGAGAGGCAAAGTTTGATCAGGAATCATCAGCATGGGCAGCACGGTGGCGCAGTGGTTAGCACAGCTGTCTCACGGCGCCGAGGACCCGGGTTCGATCCCAGTCCCGGGTCACTGTCCATGTGCAGTCCCCGTGCTTGTGTGGGTCTCGGCTCCACAACTCAAAGAATGTGCAGGGTAGATTACGAAAGCAGGGAGGTCATGTTGAGTTGTATTGAACTTTGGTGAGGCAACAACTGGAGTACTGTTGCAATTCTGGTCACCACATTATAGGAAGGATGTCATTGCACTGGAGGAGGTGCAGGGGTGACTCACCAGGATGTTGCCTGGGGTAGAACATTAGTTATGAAAAGAGTTTGGATAGGCTTGGGTTGTTTTTGCTGGAGCAGCGAACACTGAGGGGGCGACCTGATTGAGGTGTACAAGGTTAAGGGACATGGGGTGTATAGGGAGCAGCTGTTCCCCTTAGTTGAAGGGTCAGTTACAATGGGACACAAGTTCAAGGTGAGGGGCAGGAGGTTTAAAGGGGATTTGTGGAAAAACTTTTTTACCCAGAGGGTGGTGACGGTCTAGAATGCACTGCCTGGCAGGGTGGTAGAGGCGAGTTGCCTCATATCCTTTAAAAAGTACTTGGATGGGCACTTGGCACGTCATAACATTCAAGGCTATGGGCCTAGTGCTGGCAAATGGGATTAGGTAGGCAGATCAGGTGTTTGTCATGTCGGTGCAGACTCGATGGGCTAAAGGGCCTCTTCTGAGCTGTATGATCCTGTGATGCCTGACAAACCATCTCAGTTTGCCATTGCACTTTAAAATCGCAATGGTAACAATGTGAGACACCCTCAACTGCACTTAATTTTAGCCATATGGTGGAAGTTGAACTCATGACCTCGAGTCAAAGGTGAGAGTTCTGCCAACTCAGCCACGCAAAGAATTCTGACACAATTTTGAATTGTGTGATTTTGACTTTGGGCGCCTCTGCTGGCTGGATAAGATATGTAAAAGGCCAGTGAGAAACTGATTTGTATGCCTGTTTGATTTGGAGGCTGGTACGGATGATAAATGCTATAAAGTAAATAATTGCCAGCAGAATTGCGCATTGGTTTAAGGAAACTGCCTTGTTTTGTCTTGCGTAGTTTTTTTGTGTATTTCACTTGATATACTGTTGAAGAAATTAGCTTCTTACCATTCCTTATCAGCTCAGATAACAGCTGACTCTGACTTCTAGTGTCTAGTCATTTTGATGATGGTGTTGCGGTGTAGGTTTGGGTGTCAATTGCAAACTGCTGTCCAGAAGTGTTGTGCATTGATTGCATGCTCAGTGGGGAAAATTGTAAATTCCCTTCATGCAAGTTTGTAGCTTGAGAAATGCAGGAATTTTATTTTTGGGTTTGTTGGGAGAGGGGCAGGAGGGGGGAGGCTGGAGGAGAAAGGGAGGTGAGATTATTGTATTGGTCTCTTAGTTCTGCAGGTGAGCAATAAACTGCTCTGCTCTGTGTAGATTTGATTTTAAGCAGTTAATTTCAGATGTTCCATCATCTAATGGCACAAACTGTTCCCATTGCTTTGTTCTTTGAAGTTCAGCCTCTCCTTCCAGTTTAGAAGATCAAAAGAAATAAATTGTGATAGTGCTCAGGAGGCAAGTGGGATAAGTAAATGGCTGAATAACATTGTGGAACAGGCTGCCAGAGGCAGTGGTAGAGGCAGGTACAACTTTTTCCTTTAAAAAAAAACGAGCTAGACAGTTACATAGGCAGGGTGGGTATAGAGGGATATGGGCCAAATGCGGGCAAGTGGGACTAGCTTAGTGATAGAAACGGGGCAGCATGGACAAGCTGGGCCGAAGGGCCTGTTTCCATGCTGCAAACATCTATGACTGACTAGTCAGATCCTTCTCTTCAGAAATGTGCAACATGCTGTATAATTCACAAATGACCTATACTGTCCGTAGCATATGAAGTTGAACTTCAGTTTCTCTTCTGCAGCACAGAACAATCGCTCTGTGTCAAATTATTTTCCCCTTTCACCCAATCTACATTTTGAAGTAGGTTTTTTGACTGAAGAGAGGCAAGAGCAGGCAAGTAACCTGTTCCCACACCTCTGCACTACAGCTTTTGAGCTGTCTAATTAGAATGGTGCACATGGCCTGGTGTGACCTGCTACCTTTCTTGCTGCTATGGGGATTTGCTATCCCCAAAATAGAGCAAGTCACCTGGCCTGTGACCTCCTTAATTTGGTCTTGTTACATGGGGGAGTGTTAGCTGATTGATCCTTACACAGTTTACGCTTGTGCTTCACTCTCGTGTTTCCTCCACCTACTAATCCCCTCCCTTTTTCATGTGTTGACTGTTAACACAAGGTGTCACAAGCACTAGTTTGCTCTTAAATTATTGTGAAATATTCAATGTAACTGAGGAAGAGCAGTGTTTTTTTTTTCTGTGGCTAATATTCAGTAATGTCATTCAGTAAAACAAAAACAAGATGATTTAATTATTTTGAGATAATTAAATTATCAAATTGTTGTTCATGCACCATGTTGTGCTAAAATTGTAAGCAAAACGTGTTGGGGTGTCCTGAGTTGTATTGTTGTATAAGGAGTTATAGAAAATGCTCTTCATAAATGGAAGATTTTAGTTATCCTTGCATACCTTGTCCGAACGGACAATATTTGTGCATAAACCTAGGTTCGTTAACCATGGGGACATCAACTGAATCTAGTGTTCTCCTCACCAGCCACCCAAATTGCTGGGTACTAATCCAGAACTAGGTTTATTTAAAGTAGTTAATTGCATGGTCGTTTTTCATTTTGTACTTCTGCATGTTGAGAGGAATTGCAGCTCCCCTACTGTTGGCATGGATGTGATCAGCAAGTTAAAAGGGACTGACTGTGCTGCAAGGTTCTGCTACTTTTTAGTCAACTGAGCCATTTAGGAAATGACACTTGCTGAGGTGAAGCTAGGGAGTTGGACCAGGAAGGGTCCCACTTGATCTCAGCAGATCCAGTTCAGTTAATGCTGGGCCTGAGTTAGGTAAAACTTACAAACACCAATGGCATGCAAAATTCATATCAGTGTATCAACATGCAACTGCAATGTCATTCACAGTTGAATAGCCACCCGATTAGTATTAGACAAGAATATGGAACAGCAGACTATGTAAGATGCAGCACTTTCAGACAAGGACGAAAATTGAGGGTGAGCTGGGGTGTGTTGCTGAGTGAAATTTGAATACTTAGTGTGATACTAATCTTGGCATCAATTCAGCTATTGTTTTGAAGTATATGGGGCATAATTTTTGACATGTGGTTGATCTGACATTCCAGATTACTGATGTGCATTGAACAACTTGCTAGATGGTGAATTCAGATGAAGCAGGAAAATATTTTCCCTTTTCAAGATCCCCCTGTACCCCACCTCCTCTTATTTTGCCCAGGATAGGAGAGGTGGGGCAAAGCCAGCGCCTTGTGGAGGATATCGTGTTTATGTGCTTTGTATGGGAGCTGACCTCCCTGCCCTTCAGATGCACATAAAGAAAGCCTTCAGCTAATTCCAACTAGGAAACAAAAAAAATCCACTATAATGCAGTGATGTATGGTGATGCTTGCATTCCTGATGTCACCATGAATGACAGGAAAGACTTTAAGCCCTAAACTTTGTAACAAGCATGAAATCATCCTGGAGGCATGAATTAAATAGTGCAGAGTTATAGTGAGGAATAAATGTTCATCTTTAGTACCCTGGTTAGCAAGGACTCCTAATAACGTAGGTCAGGGTGATTCCTGACTATCTTGGAAATCAAGGTCTTTGTTTTTTGCAAATAGCTGAGATCCTCATAATTAAGGAAAATTAGACTCTACGCAATTTGCCTTACTAGGAGATCAATGAAAGGGCTTTTAATAACGGATGTATCCCTCTCTCTTCCGTTTCAACTTCCTCTGTGTGCAGACAGCAGTTAACCTGTCTCCATTTATGTGCCCAATGTGATCCATGCATTAAAGACAGTAACAGCAGGATCTAGTCTCTGTACTGCGGTTTTTAATCTTTGCTTCCAGCAATCTGCAGCTGGTTGCTTGTGGAAGTTTTGCAATGTAAATTTTTTTTTGCTTTATGTGCGGTTTAGTGTACAGATTCTGCAATTTTTTTCCTGTCTTGGAGCTGATGAAGGATTTCCATGCACTATGGGGCAGCATGGTAGCATGGCGGTTCGCACTATGGTTTCACAGCACCAGTGTCTCAGGTTTGATTCCCGCTTGGGTCACTGTCTGTGCGGAGTCTGCACATTCTCCCCGTGTCTGCATGGGGTTTCCTCCAGGTGCTCCGGTTTCCTCCCACAGTCCAAAGATGTGCAGGTTAGGTGGATTGGCCATTCTAAATTGCCCTTGGGTTAGATGGGGATGCTGGGTTACGGGGATAGGGTGGGGGTGTGGGGTGCTCTTTGCAAGAGCCAGTGCAGATTCTGGGCCGAATGGTCTCCTTCTGCATTTTAAGCAGAGTGCTTGTCATCTTTTTGGAGGGGGATGAAGCAACCTTGAAGCGTAAGGGGAATATTTCTGCCACTGCTCTTGCACTTTTATTAACAATTAAGCCTGGTCCCAGGGAGTCCATCGCTCGTCAGATGCTAAGTTTCCTTCCACTGACAGGAGACTCTCCGACCCCCACACTACTTTCTGTGTGTCTGCTGCAAGAGATGAAGGAGCAAGACTAAAATGCTGGAAGCTGGTTCATTTATACCGATTTTCTGGAATCTTAACCATTAAAGGTTGCATGAAAGGTACTGTGCTGGCAGATACAATTGGGAGTAGGCCATTCAGCCCCTTGAGCACATTTTGCCATTCATTCGGTTCATGGCTGATCAGTCAGTTGAAATTATCAATCTCAATTTTCAAAATTAATTTGGCCTTGTCTCAATAGATTTTTGGGGAAGAGTTCCAGATTTCCATGACTCTGTTTGAATAAGTGCTTCCTAACATCACCTTTGATCTAGCTCTAATTTCAAGGTATGCTCCTTGTTCTGGATTGCCCTACCATGTCAAATCCATTAATCATTTTAAACACTTCTAACGAGATCACCTGCTAATTCTCTGTTCTTGAGAGAATATAACTCCAGTCTGCCAAAATTCCTGATTGTTTTCAAAAACCCCTTGCTGCAAGTGCCAAATATATATCGCCTCAACTCGTGCATACTTGCTACTTGGGAATGATGGCAAAGTGAGCTCCTAAGGAAGGGGACAAAATGTCTGATATTTAAAGGTTATTACTGTTTTTATATAGTATTTTAGTTGACATGATCAAAACTTTTGTCTTCCAATGTTTTTGGTGGATGTTTTGGATGTTGAGTGGCAATTATGCCTTTCATTCTTAAACGGGCGGCACAATAGCACAATGGGTAGCACTGTTGCTTCACAGTGCCAGGTCCCAGGTTCGATTCCTGGCTTGGGTCAGTGAGTGTGCGGAGTCTGCACATTCTCCATGTATCTGCGTGAGTTTCCTCTGGGTGCTCCGATTTCCTCTCTCAAATCCCGAAAGACGTGCTTGTTGGGTAATTTGGACATTCTGAATTCTCCCTCAGAGTACCCGAACAGGCACTGGAATGTGGCAACTAGGGGCTTTTCACAGTAACTTCATTGTAGTATTAATGTAAGCCTACTTGTGACAATAAAGATTATTATTAAATTCCTTTTTAGCACCTGGGGTTTGGGATTTTCACTATAATGTTTTTGGGGTTGCCATTCACAATTCCATGCATTTTTAATGGAACAAATGTTCCACAACTGTTACAGCGGTCCAGTATGTGATCTGCATGACCGATTATGATTCCAGGACAACAAACAGTAGAGTTTCCAACTGCAGCCTTCATTTTAATAAGTTACTATCAGCATTACAATTGGAAAACCTCAGCCTAAAAATCAAGAAGTCATTAAGACGCAAGTCAATTCTAACAAGTTTTGAGATAAACCAGCTTTGCGATTTGGCTCAAAACATGGCTCTCAAAATATTATTTCGTCCTCATTCTTCCCATCACATCCATATCAGGATGGTATCCGGGGAAGTGTGCAAAACCATGTCAGTTATGTACAATTCTGCTAGTGAGGCATTCTTAAAAGTGTGCAATATGTAGATCAGTATGTTTTTCTTTATTCCAAAGAATTTATCCACATTATTGCTTTTAGTACTATACACTTTCAGTATATACTTCTTTATTCAAATAATGCCATTGATCTTAGAATATTTTATTTTTCATTTTATATATCAATTTAGTGTACCAAGTTCATTTTTTCCAATTAAGGGGCAATTTAGCGTGGCCAATCCGCCGAGCCTGCACATCTTTGGGTGTGGGGGCGAAACCCACGTAAACAGGGGGAGAATGTGCAAACTCCACACAGACAGTGACCCAGAATCGGGATCGAACCTGGGACCTCGGCGCCGTGAGGCTGCAGGGCTAACCCACTGCGCCACCGTGCTGTCCCAGAACACACTTTTGAATGAAATCATTCTGCCCTGCAAATTCTAGGGCTGTTCGGCAGCCGTCCATAGAGCTGCAGAAGAATTAAATCTATGCTTGGGTTTGTTCACCATTTTCTTTTCCTGAGTAGGGAATTGATAACCTATTACAAAAGTTTCCCTCTGTTTTTTTTCAGTGTTTTTGCATTGACTTTCTTTCTCGGTAATGCTTGTAGGTGGTGACAAGCTTGCGTGACTTTCAGGCAAATCCTTTCTAAGGCTGGCTAGCAGTAACTTAGCAACATGGTGCTAAAAGTCATCGCTTTGGCAAAGTGACAATGTTGAACTGAGTTTGCAATGATGTTCCAAACCACGTACATGGAAAGCAGGGGCAAATAGAATTGCCTGAGATGCCTTGTCTAAGTAAAGCACTTCCAGAAGAGAATTTTGATGTATATTTGTGCAGTACACCAGATTGAGTTTGGCAAGATGAACAAACTTTTAAGTCATGCCTTATTTTGTAGTCCTAGTTTGGGATGGTTTTGTTTTCCTTTTGTGAGTTAATGAATCTTTGCAGTGAAACTGAAAATTTCAGCTCTAGTTTAAAGGTGTTCTCTAGAATGATGAGTTGCTACATAATGATCCTGAGCGTGTGCAGTCATTCCACAAGGGGATTGAAATGAATTCAAGGGCTGCAAGCAAACTCAGCTTATAAATATTATATCATGAGCAAGATTGGAGCCTATCCCCAAGGCAAAGTCTTCTCACCACCTTTCTTCCTCTTTCCCTGCCCCCTCCCCATACCAAAAATAGGACAGATATGTGGCATTCTAATATATATCATTGGAGATGTCACAATTTTCACTTTATAGAGGAAGCCTCCTTTAGGTTTTCCTGTAGATTTTATGTTCAATCTTTGTCTTCCTGCACTGACATTTGAGCAGCCAAGAGAACCTCTATATTTGTGAGCAGTGAACCCCTTGGGCACAACTCTTCACTTTTTTACTCTCTCGTCATGCCCGATGCCTATCAGTTGCTGAGAGCTATTGCACTGTCTCCTTAGTGCTTCCCTCTTTGTCATTTAGAAGTTGTTTGGACTGAGGATTGTCACTGTGTGTATACCCATGTTCCGCTGCACCGGGGTTCTGATGAATGCTAACCCTGTTTCTCTCTTCACCGATGCTACCAGACCTGTTGAGTGCTTCCAGCATCTCTGTTTTATTCTTGCAGCACAAGACTGGCAATCTTGTCAGATTTGTGTCCTATACTTGCACTTGAAGGGATTGAGAGCAAGGAGTCATAGAGGGAGGGGGGGAGGAGAGAATGAGTGCTTTTGAAATCTTATTTTTCTCTCTGCTGAAAGTGCTTATTTGCTGGTGTTGGAAGTTCCCGTGCACTGATGCCCACCCCCCCTTATTTTGTCAAGCAGTTATTTTTCATTTGCAGCCATGGACAATTGATCTCAACTATGCATGAGGCAGTGTACCATAACCCTTCAAACAAATGTTTCACAGACAAATTATTTTATTTCATTTTTTAAAATTTAGAGTACCCAATTTTTTTTTTCCAATTAAGGGGCAATTTAGAGTGGCCAATCCACCTAACCTGCACATCTTTGGGTTTTGGGGGTGGAACCCACGCAGACATGGGGAGAATATGGAAATTCCACACGGACAGTGACCCAGGGCTGGGATTCAAACCTGGATCCCCAGTGCTAACCACTGCAATACATGCTGCCCTTGAGACCAATTATTTTGACCGATCACTCTCTCCCAACCTGCCACATGGCAAAGTACCAAATTCCAAAGAGTTGGAATTCCATTCTCCCTCCTCCTTTAAACACAGCAGCTGCAACAATGATTCTATGCTTATTCAGTCATTATTGGAAGTAGTCACCATAGAATCATAGAATTTACAGTGCAGAAGGAGGGAATTCGGCCCATCCGAGTCTGCCCTGGCCCCTGGAATGAGCACCCTACTTAAGCCCACACTTCCACCCTATCCCAGCTTTTTAAACACAAGTTCAATTTAACATGGCCAATCCACCTAACCTATACATCTTTGGATTGTGGGAGGAAACTGGAGCACCCGGAGGGAAACCCATGCAGACACGAGGAGAACGTGCAGACTCCGCACAGTGACCCAAGCCGGAAATCGAACCTGGAATCTTGGAGCTTTGAAACAACTGTGCTAACCCACTGTGCTGCACAGAAGGCAACACAACCTGATGTTGGATTAGTAAATATTTTAGAGGGAAAATGGATGCTATTTGAGCTTTTGTTGGCTTGTTTGCTAATCTGAAACTGCAGTTACTGCAAATACTTTATCAAGATTGAGATGTTACCTCTGAAGGCAGGCTGGGGAGAAAGAATCGCAGCTCCTCTTATACCCAATCGTACCAAATTTACATTGCAAAACCCCATCAAATCTTGTAATTTGCTGGAACTTTTGAACACTCTGGAACCTTTTGCGCATTAATTGAATGGTGTTTGCTGTATATTTGCTGTGGTAACGTTTTGTGGTATTTTGAAAATGCTTGGCTTTGTGGTTGGTGCCAAATGAGCCACATTGTTGCAGATGTTCTTTTTATTGCACCGACAGTTGTGTTACGTTAAATTCTAGAAATAATCTGTTCTCTTGTGTATTGGGATTGCTAATCTGTGGAATGGATGAAGAAAGGTCACATTTTTCAATATTCCTACTCTTCTCCCCAGAACCAAGCACATTGGTTCATTCAAAATGTAACTATCTACAGTAAGTCCTGCTCAGTTTGCATTCCATCAATAGTCTTTGCTTCCTGGCCTACATTGGATTGCCGTCTTCCAACACCACAATTTTAAATCATCTCATTTTTCCTTTGCCTTTCTATATTTTCGTTCTTTTGCTCTTTTTTTCTCACACTCCCTTTGGCATGCTCACGATTAACTTTTTTTTCTTCCCCTGCAGTCCTCCTCAATGTGTTCTTATTCATCTTCCTCTTCCATTTAAAAATCTCAACACATCCCTCCAGTTAAGCTTTTAGTTAAATGTTCCTAATTTCCTCCTTCCTCACTCAGAATCTGTTTTGTCCTTGTGCTGTTATGAAGTATATTCGGGCATTTTTCATGTGAAGTTTGCTTAATAATTAATGTTTCTATTAGTTAAGCTGCCATCACCAAATGTGTAGAGGTACCGTAGAATGGTGTAGCATGTGTTTCATTGCACCATGATGGTACCTGTGAACCTGAATTGCAACTGAGGTGAAGTATGGTTGAAGTTAATGCAATTACCACAACATAAATAGAACATAAGAATAGGAGTAGGCCATTCAGCCCATAGAGCCTGTTCTGCCCATTCAACAAGATCATGGCTGATCGGACACTTCACTGCCTTTTACACTTCTGCACGACTAGCCTGTATCTTCTTGACCTCCTGATGGTCACTCATTCCCTCTCGCTCTGCATACTCTAAAACTACAAATGACCACATCTTACAAATGTGCCATCCATGAAACACTCAATCTCATGTGTAGCATGGTTACACCAGCTGTTACTTCATCCCGAAACAACTTGAGCTGCTGCACCTGACAATTTCTGCTCAGATGGTTATCCAGGTTATGGGAGGTGTCCTGGGATTCCCACATAGCACAGGATGTGCACTTGTGAGATCAGAACAGCCCTGCCATCCCTCTATCAATTATGTAATAAATCAAATGTTACTACTAATAGACCTTACTATTTAAAAAAAAAAACTTGCTAGCAGCTGTCTTCTCTGTTGATGTCACTTGAATTTGGAAAACGGAATTATTTTCCAGAATAAGTATTTAAAATTTCCCACTTGCTTAAACAATCTCCTTAACTTTGGAGAAAGCAACAGTAATATTCATCAGCCAAACAACTTTCAGCCTTCCTGTTATGTCTCTGTTTAATATTCTTCGCACATTTTCAAACTCCAGCGTGCTCTTGTCTGCTCCTGCACCCAATTCTCTCTGGTAAGAACAAAAGAAATGGGATCAGAAGGAGACCACATGCCCTCTTGAGCCTACTCTTAGTCATTCAATATGATCACGGCTGATCTTGGGTTCAACTCCACTCTCCTGCCTGCTCTCCACATTCAATACCTCCTGCCAATGTTGATCCCTTCAAGTGTCTGAACTTCCTCTTTCACTCCTAGGCCTCTTCTTCACAGCACCAGGGACATTTGCTCTTCCCCATTACAGCCAATTTACATTTGTTCGCATCACCAATTTACACTAGTTTGCGTCAGCCATATTGGCACAACCAAAAATAGTCAATTATCCATTCTTAACCTGTTGGTGCACTCCTCCGATGTTGCTGGCTTTTTCCTAGGGACATACTGCCAGAACAGACTTGTTTTGTCAGCATTGTAAATTTGTTCAAACTCCTCAATAAACTTTTCAGTGGCGCTAAGGTCTGCAGATGTTCTATCACCACAAACTTTCAAAACCTTGATACCACGATGCTCCTTGCAACCAATCTGTTGAGTATTCACATGCACGTTCAAGCCTCAGTGTTTTGTGGTCATTGAGGTTCCAAAAAAGTGCGATATTTGGATGTGTTCGGTTTTCAGTTTTACGGTTAAAGGATACGTGACCTGTAGTTACAGTCAAACTAAACTTGTGAAGCACGATTTTCGTTTATTAAAACTACATTGACTTGGTTCGTATTATACAATGCTTTTCTAAGCTCTTTGACAGAGTCATCCAGACTCTTAACGTTAGCTCCCTTCTCTCTACACATATACTGTCAGATCTGCTGAGATTGCCCAGTATTTTCTGTTTTTGTTTCCGATTCCAACATCCACAGTAATTTGCTTTTCTAAGTGCTTTGTTATGACTTGCTTAATAATAGAGTCCAGCATTTTCCCAATGACTGATGTTGGACTAATTGGCCTGTAGTTCCCTGTTTCCTGTCTCCCTCCTTTTCTTAGTGATGTAACATTTGCCAACTTCCAATCTGATTAAACCATTCCCAACTCTTAAGTGCATTTAATTTGAAATTGAGGTGCTAAATCGAAGGACTTGTAGCTATTCTTCACGCCATTACAAAAAGATAGTAATGAATTAAGTAAATAAGAAAATAATGAACAGAATTTTTAAAAAAAGACTGCAATATGAAGTACTGAGTATTATACCAGTCTACACTAACAAAAAATGACTAATGGCTTCAAAAAGGCTGATCCCTCAACTTTTCTGAATATAAACCAATGGCATAAATATTACCCAAAATACCATAGGGCATTGGCTTGTACCTTGCCACATTTTGTACTGGGATAGGAAAATAAAATAACTACAAGAGCTCTGAAAAAAGATTCATACAGACTCTAACGTTAAATCTATTTTCTCTCTACAGATACTGCCAGACCTGAGTTTTTCCAGCATCCTTCTGTTTTTGTTTCTCTTCTCCAACTTGGCTTAGCTGATATACTGTTCCCCCTGAGTTGGAAGTTTGTTAGTTGAAGTGCCTTTCTGGGGCTATAACACATAATCTAGGTAGATACTTAAGTGCAGTATTGAGAGAATATTGTATTGTAAAAGGTCCTATATTTTAAGATGAGACCTTAAATTAACCCTGTTCACCATATGTACTGCATTTCCTTTATCATCATGTTCCTTATTTCCTAAAATGCCAGATTTGCTGAGACAGCGATCAATGTTTGAGAGTTGATTAATAATGTTCACTTTGGTTCGGTTTGACTTGGTTGTTGCACAGTTCTGTTGCTGGAAATAAAGAACATCTGTGTATTTTTTGGGGGAGTATTTTAACCTAGGGTACAGAGGTACATGGTGTAAAGCAGTGACCCATCAGACTGCAGTGGAGTCAACAGTGGGCAGCACAGTAGCACAAGTGGCTAGCACTGTGGCTTCACAGCACCAGGGTCCCAGGTTCGACTCCCTGCTGGGTCACTGTCTGTGTGGAGTCTGCACATTCTCCCTGTGTCTGTGTGGATTTCCTACGGGTGCTCCGGTTTCCTCCCACAGTTCAAAGACGTGCAGGTTAGGTGGATTGGCCATGATAAATTGCCCTTAGTGACCAAAAAGGTTAGGTGGGGTTATTGGGTTACGGGAATAGGGTGGAAGCGAGGATTTAAGTGCAGACTCGATAGGCCGAATGGCCTCCTTCTGCACTGTATGTTCTATGTTCTAACAACAGCAAGAATAGCTTTTTAAAGACTGTTTTACAACCTATCTCTGCAGATGATAGATTGAAATCTGTATCTCCATTTACTGGTTTAATTTAATGACTGTTTCATACACTTATAGTAAATTAGAGATCTACAATTTAGTCATAGTAATCAGTAAGGTTACAGTAGCAATGTTAATACAGGGAAGCAGCACAAGGACATTGGATTCCCACAACCAGATCCAAAGAAGTAGCAAATAAAAAGTAACCTTAAGTTCAGGGTTATTAGAGGTGTAGAAAGAAGACCAGAATTAATTATACTGGGGCATCAGGGCAAAAGGTTTCCACTTAGAATGCTTACAGCACAGAAGGAGGCACGTTCAGGCAAAAATAATTCACCAAAATGATGTTTGAACTTTGAACTTCTGTGTAAAAGGGCAGATCTCCATCTCAGACAGGAAGAGGGGTCTGGTAAGTTTTTGAGAGTATTGTAATGGAGCTGCAGTGGTGGTTGTCTTGCCAGTATAATTGTGGAGTATGTCAACTTGACTTTGTTTCTCTGGCTAAATGCAAAAAAACAGCCCATTCCATTTTTATAAAAAATGGTTTCTAAAACAAGTCCAGGTTTAACTGCTGTTTTGCTTCAGGCCCTATTTTTAAATGCGTGCATTTGATTTCACTGTTGCCATTAAAAGTTCTGAGTTGTTGAATCATAATTGTCCTGAGAGTTAGATGGAGCCCATACCAAAGAGGGTGAAGTCAAACTGCATTATGACCTATTAAAACACTGGTTGTTTTGCTGTATTTTCACTACTCACAGGTGCAGAAATTTCTTTCTGTTTGTGCTCTCTTTCCCCCCCCCCCCCCCCCCATCATCCAAGCAAATTCTGCTTTGTGAGCAAAAAGCCTATTTAGGAAATGCAAGAGAAATTCAAAGCATTTGGCTGGATGCCAAGGTACTTGTAACGGGCTTCCCTCAGTCTTAGGTCAAAGAATGTGGTTAGTGTTGATCATGACAGTGAGCATCAGAATGGTTTAATTCCAGTCACGTGAAGTTTCTCTGTTCCAAAGAATCCTAATTGATCAGAAATGTAATAATACCCTTGAATGATTTGAGACCAAAATAGCTGTTTTTAAAAATTACTTTATCTGAGTTACAAAGCCAGGGCTCAGAGTGGTGATCAGAGGCGAACCCCTAATCCAGCTCCTTGCCTGCTCCAAAAACCAATTCAAATTGAATCCAATTTATGGTCCCCACAAGAGAAACATACCAGATCTGAGCCAAAAGGCTCAATCTACGCTTGATCTTAGCCAAAAGGCCGAGAAGCGATCAAAATAGCTGTTTTTAATATAGTAATATAGCATGTGGTAGATTTTGCCATATCTGTTGTCTGTATTTATTACATTCCTTTTTGCAACACTCCTCATGCGGTCATTTTGAACCAGGTTTTGGGAGGGGGCATGAAGGAAAGTACCTCAATCTTTGGCATTTTGAAGGAAAATTGAGTAGATAGGTAGCTGATCCAGAATTTTAGCCCTGAATGAGGCAAGGCACAAATTGAGTGTGTATCTCGTCCTTCCAAGTTCAATATAATGTGCTGAACCATCATTGTAGACACAAATTTGCACTTGGCTGGCCTGGAACTTGAGTTCATGTTTCCGTCTGTCTGGGAATTAATCACAGAATGCCACACCACTCTGGTAGTGAATAAGGGAAAGACTGTCTCGGACAGTGAGTGAGGCAGACAAGACACTCGTGCTTGACAAGTCACGCGTGGGTTTTGGTCAGTCTGCTAAGCATGCAGACTCATGGTGAAGTGTGTGTGAAAGTTTCTATGTCCTAGTTGCCCTATTACATATCTTGTATAAAATTAACTATTTTATGTCTGAGTGCTGTCGCACTCATCAGCGTGTCTTGTCAGCTTTGGCAAAGAATCATCCAGACTTGAAATGTTAGCTCCCTTCTCTCCACAGATGCTGTCAGACCTGCCGAAATTGTCCAGTATTTTCTGTTTTTTGTTTCATCAACGTGTAGACTGGATTTCCCAGTAAAAGCTGTGGAGACAAATACCCTGGATTCATGAGATGAAACCATTGTTTTCTATTAATCTGCATAAATGTCACAAAGCTTTGGGGCCACGTGCAATATTTAAATCCACCCCCTCTTCAGTTTGTATGTTTGAGCTGTTAACACCAAAAGGCTGCGACTTTCTTCTCCAGAAAGCGGGAACTAGAGGTCTTTAAATCCAGGGATTTGATGGGGTAGATGTTGAGAACAGCTTTCTGTATGCGTGGTCATAAATACAAAATAATCACCAATAAATCCAGTAAGGAATTGGGAAAATACTACTTTACCCAAAGAGGTTAAAGTGTAGAAATTGCTGCCACATGGAGCAGTTGAGTTGATTAGCTTGGATGCATTTAAGGGGAATTTAGATAAGTACACAAGGGAAAAGGAATGGAGGTTTGTGGACAGGTGAGATGAAGCAGAGGAGGAGCATGAGCCAATTTGCTAGAATGGCCTGTTAGTGCTGTATTTCTTTTTTGAGATGTTATTTGAGGGAGGCCGCAGAGATAACGGATGCATTGGTTATGATATTTCAGAATTCCCTGAATTCTGGAAGTAGATTGGAAACACGCTAATGTGACACCCCTATTCAAACGGGGACACAGGCAAAAAGTCGGAAACTATCGACCAGTTAGCTTGACCTCTGTGGTGGGGAAGTTTCTGGAATCCATTGTTAAGGAGGAGATGACTGAACATTTGAAAAGACTTAAGTTCAATCCACCATTGCCAGCATGATTTTATGAAAGGTAAGTCATGCTTTATAAACATGCTCGAGTTCTTTGAGGACGTAATAATGGGGAACCTGTGGATGTGGTCGATCTAGACTTCCAGAAGGTGTTTGACAAGGTGCCTTATAAAAGACTGATCCAAAAGCTGAAATCACAGGGGATTAGGGGTAGAGTACTAGACTGGATTGAGGATTGGCTGACTGACAGAAACCAGAGGGTCGGGATAAATGTGTCCTTCTCTGGCTGGCGAACCGTAACTGGTGCCGCAGGGGTCAGTCCTCGAACCTCAACTCTTCACAGTCCACATAAATTATCTGCAAGCAAGGACCGAGTGTAAGATAGCAAATTTTGCGGATGAAGCTAAAATAGGTGGGTCCTTCTCTGGCTGCCAAACTGTAACGAGCGGGGTGCTGCAGGGGTCAGGGCAACTGTTCACAATCTATTTAAATAATCTGCGAGAAGGGGCAGAGTGTAACATAGCTAATTTTGTAGATGATTCTAAAATAGGTGGGAAAGCAGGCAGTGAAGAGGATTGGATTGGATTGGATTTGTTTATTGTCACGTGTACCGAGGTACAGTGAAAAGTATTTTTCTGCAAGCAGCTCAACAGATCATTCAGTACATGGGAAGAAAAGGGAATTGAACAGAATTCAAGAAAATACATGAGAATACATAATAGGGCAACACAAGATATACAATGTAACTACATAAGCATTGGCATCGGATGAAGCAGACAGGGTGTAGTGTTAATGAGGTCAGTCAATAAGAGGGTCATTTAGGAGTCTGGTGACAGTGGGGAAGAAGCTGTTTTTGAGTCTGTTCGTCCGTGTTCTCAGACTTCTGAATCTCCTGCCCGATGGAAGAAGTTGGAAAAGTGAGTAAGCCGGGTGGGAGGGATCCTTGATTATGCTGCCTGCTTTCCCCCGGCAGCGGGAGGTGTAGATAGAATCAATGGATGGGAGGCAGGTTCGTGTGATGGACTGGGCGGTATTCACGACTCTCTGAAGTTCCTTGCGGTCCTGGGCCGAGCAGTTGCCATACCAGGCTGTGATGCAGCCCGAGAGGATGCTCTCTATAGTGCATCTGTAAAAGTTGGTAAGGGTTAATGTGGACATGCCAAATTTCCTTAGTTTCCTGAGGAAGTAAAGGCGCTGTTGTGCTTTCTTGGTGATAGCCTCGACATGAGTGGACCAGGATAGATTTTTGGTGATGTGCACCCCTAGGAATTTGTTAATTAGATAAGTTTACAGACGGATATAGATCGGATAGGAGATTGGGGCAAAATTTGTCAGATGGAATTTAATGTGCATATGTGTGAGGTTATTCATTTTGGTCAAAAAAAGGCAAATTATTATCTAAATGGAAAGCAGATTCAAAATGCGTCCGGGCAGAGGGATCTGGATGTCTTTGTTTATGAAATGCAGAAAGTCGGTTTGCAGGTACAGCATGTAATAAAGGCAGATTGAATGTTAGCGTTTATTGCCAAAGGACTAGAGAAGTATTGTTGCAATTGTATAGGGTGTTGATGAGACCACATCTGGATTATTGTCAAGTTTTGCCTTCCTTATTTGAGGAAGAATGTGGTGGCATTGAAGGAAGTTCAGAGGAGGTTCACCAGATTGATTGCAGGGATGAACGGGTTGAGATATGTGGCAAGATTAAACAGTTTGGGATACTTGCTGGAGTGTAGAAGGATGAGAGGGGATCAGATTGGGGTATATAATAATAAAAGGGATTGATAAAGTAAATGTCGCCCAAATGTTTCCCTTTGTAGGGCAATCTAGAATTTTTTTAAAAACAGGTTAAAAGAGATATAGCAGGGAGGTGGATTTGAGACCAGGAAGAGATCAGCCATGATGTGATTGGATGGCAGAGCAGGCTCGGAGGGCTGAATTGCCGACTTCTACTCCTACTCCTATTTAATCTTTCCAGATCCCTGGCTCAGAAACCAAACAGGAAATTATAAATCTAAATACAAATAAAGCTTCGGTTTCCTTGATTTCATTGGTTGAAATGCTGCAGCTGGACTGTCACTGACTGAAATTTGGACATCACTGTTTTAATATGATGGATCAGAGAGACCAACCATGTACAGATTCTGGGGGATAAACCAGAATGGGCTGATGGCTTTCCTCATCTGTATCAATCGTGTAATAGAGATTTGATTTGGGAGCTGAGTCACAGGAACTTGGCCACTCTCGGTTGTTGGCTTCAGGTAGCTGCTAAATTCATAATTGAGAAAGGTTTGTATTAGGTGTTAGGGCTGTTGAATAGTGACTGGAATTATTGGTGGGGTAGCAACATTGTTTGAACTTAAAGGTCTGAAGAGTTGTTTGATGTTTACTGCTGCACTAAGTTTTTCTGTGTGTTCAAATGTTTGCTGGCTTATTGAGCAATTCGGATGTTCCTTCTGGTGGTTTCTTGAACCGACATTTCTTCCCCCATTTTGTGGGTCCTGATTATTCAGCATGGTTTGGTTAGTAAACTGCAGGAGGTTATTGCAGAGCTGTTATTTCTATTTTTGATGATTTTGAAGCCTCCTTTAAGTTTGACCTTCATTTAATGTGAGAGAGAGTCATTCGAGAAGTGTTGGACTTAAAAAAACTCCCATTAGCTTTTCTTCAATACAGTACACCTACAGTGGGTTTGCACTCTGCAGGAAGGTTAAGCTAAACTTTTTTTTGGGGGGCGGGGCGGGGGAATACAACATTTTAACACTTTTGAAATTCAAAATTTTTATAAGTGTTATCACTTTGCATGTTCTGGTTTAAAATTCAAAAGTTGATGGATATCTAGACTTCAGCTTTAATATTTATGAGCATTAATAAAACAACAGTGCATTGACTGTTGGGTATACTTCCTGTATCATAGGTTGATCTAGCCCGTGTATTGAGAAGTAACTTCTCCCCAGGTCTACACTATTTGTAAATCTTTAACTTGCTAATAGAAAAATGTTTGCCCGAGTGTGGCATTCATTTACATTGAATTAAAGATTCAAGTAATCGTCTTCCAATTGATTGCCAGTTAAACCGCAGGATCATCTTTACACGCAAACACCCCTTGTTGTCGTCGTGTCCCCCCCCCCCCCCGGGCCCGGTGTGCTTACAACGTGAATACTACCCACCCTGCAGCTGGTGCCTTTTAAAAAGAAAACTGCAGGTGGTCTACTCTTTGGCCGTTCAATTTATAACGATTGAAAAGAACTCCCTGTCCCATTGGCGCTTTTCAATCATTGGAAACTTCACAAGCTATTGGGGGCTGGCAATCAGTGCTCTGTGATGCATATATTTGAGTGCAAATGCTTTGAACTCTTTAACCCCTCACTCCATAGTGATGTGAGAGGGCAGTATAAATGCAGCTGCTTACTTACGTCATCACTGCAAACTGTACTAGCTGGTACAATGTAACTATGCTAAACTACAGATAATGAAAGATCACTTATAAAACTCCATCGCTGTTCCACAAAAAAACAATTATGCCATTTTAATCTCTTGCTTTTTAGAGGGTAGACTGTATATTTTTCTTGCTCTGGTCTAATTTTCTGTCCATTCCCACCGCAGCATGTGGCTACAACCTCCGCCGTCATCACATAACTGCAATCTAATTCAGTTGGTCAGATAAGATCACAAGTAGTGAGTGTGGCGAAAAGTGAAGTGCAACTGATGTACAAAACCTTTGGAAATCATTTTATGCAGCCATTTATTTTGTTTTGTCCCCTAATGTGCATTTTGCAATGACTGGGATTTAAAAAAAAATATTGGCCAGCAGCAAATGTGTATTGGCCTTTGACCAGGGCATTCCATGTAATCGATGCGCAATGACTGACTGGATTAATCACTGGACAAAATAGTTTCCGTTTTTGATGAGTGGTAAGGTACAGTGTACCTTTTTAATATCCACTTGTTGGCTAATGGGTGAACCTCCTTGTAGGCTTAGCAGTTTGTTTTGCAAAAAGTATTCATTCAAACTTGCAGGTCTTCAAAAGTTGTGGGATTGTGAGTTCCAAAAGTAGCACAATGTATATAATCTATTTTTGAGAGCGTGGGGTTTTGTGCTTCTAAAAAATATCAATGAATTATACAATTACTTGAATTAAGAAAATAAGTGGAAATTTGTTTCATCAGGTTGAATTAGAAGGTGGTTTGAATAAACTGTCTTTACAATATGCAGCCTGCTGTTGCCCTGAAATTGTGGCACATCTTTATGGTAAATACTAAATGTGCTAGTAATTTGATAGGATGTTAAATAAGGTTTTGGAGGGGATGTGTGTTGGTAATGAGCACTATGGACTTGTTTGTAGCAGCATCTGTTAATACACAGACCTAACATTTTACGCAAGCAGCTTACAGATGGATGAATGATGAACCTACGGAACATGAACTTCTGAAAAGAACCTTTTAGGTGCCACCAAGTGGGAGACTCTTTGTTCTTTCACAAGTTGCTTTAATGGAAGAGTTCCACAAAGTGAAGGGCCATAGATTTGTGCTGGGGTTGGAAATTGTAGTTGGTTCATGAAATATGAAAGGAACTTTGTTACAATGCAGCAACTTTTTCTTGCTTCTGGTTTTAAACACATTTTTACTTTAATGAACTTGAAGCTTCCAACTTTTGCAAACATAGTAGTACTTGGTTTTGATTTTGTATAAAACATTGTGATTTTAGTCGAGGGAAATTTCTGAATAATTGGTTTGGTGATATTTTTTGTTTTATTCCTATTTCTGCTCCAGTTCAAAATGGCTGCTTGATAGTGTTGGATGTTAAAATGGTGTCTCCAGTCACCAGCTAATGTTCATGCTTGTCAACAGTTTGACGATGGAAATTGATTACAAGAGCAACTTGCATTTATTTAGCGCCATTAACATAGTAAGATATCCCAAGATGGTTCACAGGAGAATTATTAGACAAAGTTTGACCCCAAGCCACAAATGGGGTAAATGACTAAAAGCTTAATTAAAGAGCGAGATTTTGAGTGTTGAAGGAGGAGAGGTAAAGAGGCTGAGCGGTTTAAGGAGACAATTCCAGAGCGGAGGACTGTGGAAGCTGAAGCACTGCCACAATTGGTGGAGTGATTAAAATTAGAGTTGCTCAAGAAGCCAGAGTTATGTATAGCTTCTGTCTCCTGTATAATTCAATTGAAAAGTATTATGTTTAAATTGCAAGCAACAGATGTTTAACTTCTGAATTTGGATTGCTGAACAGAGAATAAATTGTCATCTGTTTTGTCTGTGTACAAGTATTTGAAGAATTGAAAGTGTGATTTAGTAATCAAGCTTTCTTGTTGCACTCTGTAAGCCACTGTACACAGCGGTTCCTAATTAACCTCGAGCGTGCACAGTCTGAAAATGCTGGAAGTACACGTGTCAGTCATTGTACTTCTTGTCTGTAGGACAAGAAGTACAATGGTTACTATTGGCATTAGCCAAATAGAAAACCTACCACACAACAGCATCCTTTTTAGACTAACCATCCTTCTGCAAGGCTGGCATTCCTGGAATAATGACAGTGAGTGCGTACAAACAATTCCATATTGTTGGTTGAGGGAGTGAATTGCAGTTAAAAATGCTATATATGCATCATTCTGAAATTGCCCATCTGATATAAGTGCATTTAGATAGTTGGAAGATACTTCTATGGTATTAATGTGGATTTTTTGCTGGAGATCTTGTGTTACCGTATTTATTATGAACTGTATATCTTTGGTCTCAAAGATGCCTGTTGTTGCCATCACCGTGTTAATTTACAAACTCTGCTCCCATATGCTGAAGCAAGCCAGCCAATAGTTTTTCTTCTCATCCAACATTCCCAGAGAGAGCTTGAGTCCTTGCTACGTTCCAGCGGTCTCTTGATAGCTCACTCAAATGAACATTCTTCTTCATCTGTGAGCCTTGGGCAAAGATTGTTGAAAGGATATTTAACCATGAAAGTAGGAAGGAGTGTTAACAGCTGGTGCAAGTCCAATTTTTTCTCCCCCTCCTGCACCCACTCTGCCCCCCCCAACCAAACATTAATATATGCATTCCCCCCCCCCCCCCCCCGCGCGTACTGTATTTGTGCCTGCCTAACCCTCAAGGATGCATAAGAGTAATTGTTGTATGTCAACTGCTATCCAAGCCAGTATTAACTAACACAGCCCAATGTGGGATCTCACTGTTCAGTAGGAGTCAGCTAAAAAAATTAATAAATTTGTTAAGTCATCAGGGAGCCCGGCAGCCAGTGCAATCTAACCAATAATATGTGCAAGGGTATCCACATATCTCTGATTCCTAGATTACTATCATGAAAACTGTATGGATTTTGTTGATGACATTTGTTTTTCCGAAATCTCTTGGTTCATTTACTATTCTATGTCTTGCTACCAGCTGTATTGGATGAATGATGTTTGTACAGAAAATCGGAGGGTCCGACTGTTTAAGGAGTCCAGAATTATAGCCTCCCTGAAAGAAATAGCCCGTTACCATATACTGTTGTTGCTAGCACTCCTGCTGTTCTCTTCAGTAAAAAGGAAGTGCCAAGTGTTTCCAATCTTTGTGGTGTGCGTTTTAATTTGTTAATTTCAGTAGCTAGGTGACACAAAACGTGGGGGGGAGTTGCCGAAGTTTACTATTTTATTGCATTTATATCATATAAATGGGAGGAATAAATTGGAGGAATAAAAGGAATGTAAGATTTTTACACACTGAACCTTTTTAAAAAAACAAATCTGCACTACCTTGAAAATATTCAGTTTGCCATATAGCTCTTAGCCCCTGCAATCAAAACTGACCCTATAATATGTATCGCTACTCTCTGCAGTCATCTGAGCAACTCAAATGGTATCCACAATAACTTTTCTCAGTTTATGGATGATAGGTTATTGAGGGGTGTGTATTTGTTTCTGAATTATTGATATAAAGAAACCAACCAGCTATGATTTCTGAAGCACTTTTAAATAAAAAATATTGTACCTGCACCTACACCATTCTGAAGGGTACATGCCAAAATGCAAAATATCTTCTCTATTGATGCTGACAGACCTGTGTATTTTTACTCTTTGCAGTCCTGAATTTTAAAAGCTACCAACCCAGATATTGCAGTTGGAGGAAACTTTTCTTGAGACTCTCTATTTTGAACAAAAGACTCATCTTCTTTCCCTATTTCAATCTTTTTGTTTTCTGTTTATAATCTCTCTCCCATTGTTTCTAAAAGTCTCAATCTATCTGTCAGGTTTGTACAGTCTTGAGGGGCGGCACAGTGGTTAGCACTGCTGCCTCACGGTGCTGAGGTCCCAGGTTCAATCCCAGCCCTGGGTCCTTGTGGAGTTGGCATATCAACCCACCCAAAAGATGTGCATGGTAGGTGGATTGGCCATGCTAAATTGTCCCTTAATTGGGAAAAAATAATTGGATACTCTTAAATTTAAAAAAAATGGTTTATACAGTCTGTTTTCTTCAGCTATTAACATTTGGATTGGTGGTGGCTAAATCCCATCTCCCTGGGCTTGGGTTTTGTTTTTAGCCGCTACACTCTTGACACACAATATTATTGTTAGAATAAAAAAAGCTACTCATCATCGAGGATTGCTTCATTAATATATCTTTAATTTTAAACTGTGGTGAAAAAGAACTACAATTCAAAATGAATTCTATTCACTTTCCTCATAATTACCCTCTTTCCGAACTATTTTTTGTTTCTGGAAAATACGGAGTGCAAGTGTTTTTACTGATGGAATCCTCCTCCTCCTCTGTACCCAACTTAATTTGGCGGACAAAAAAAATCCAATTTTCTGAACACTTTAAAAAAAACAAGTTAAAAGCCTGGGCTTTATTCACCTTTATTTTGCATCTGCCTGGCCAAAAGAGGAACTTTTGCAGGTTAAGCAATGCAATGGGTTGCTGGATCTTCAGCTAAGCTCCTTTCCTTACTGACACTTACTTTCTTAATTAGGTCTACAAAACTGGTGTCAATTATGCCACTTCCAGGGTTTACACTTCTAAATCCAGTTTCCTTATCTCGGGCCTAGATTTTCATGGCTCTATCAGTCTGCCACTGGATCAAGGAAGTTGGTTCAGAAATGTAAATGTTAAGAGCCAACTGGGAAGTGTTGGTTTCTGAAATACAGCATGAAAGTGGCTTTGATTGACAATCTTGGCTAAGGCCCAGAGGGCTGCTGGTTCAAGATATACAAACCAGGACTTAAGTGCATCATCTAGGCTGGTGCTCCAATGTGGTATGAATGATGTGATGCATTCACATAGGTATTTCCTTTCACTGGAAATGTTAAACAAAGGCCTCGTTTCAGTGAATAGTGGCATGGGCTTCTTGAATAACTGCCAAGGCAAGGAGGAGGGAATTCTCCTGGTGCCCTGACCAATTTTCCTGCCAGCCAACAGCAATGAAAAAACCCAATGATCATTCATTTCATTGTCATTGAGGCAGCATTCCTCACATTGTCTGCCCCAGTTTTATATGCCACAAATTATTGACTTTGAAAAGTAATTTATTTTGTGAAGCACTTTTGGGTTTTATTTTACTTGACACGGTACTATATAAATATGAGCTACTGCTTATGGGCCACCCCTGGAGCTTGAACAGGTAGGACATTTCAAGTTCCTGAAGTTATTGGAGAGTGAAATAAAATGGATATTTTAGAATCCTAGTGTGTCTGTTTTATACAATGCTTGGAGTGAAATGTGGCATGCCTAAAATCTGAGCAGAGTTTTTCTAAATTCTCAGCAAATGGTAGACCAGCTAGAACTTTCATGAACTGAACAGAAACCAGATTAAAGTGGTTATCTTCTCCTGGGTTGACTTAAAATCCATGCACCTTGACATTATCCATATTATCTTTGCAACTTTATAAATGTTGCTGTATTCTGCTGAAACATTTTGCCAAACCTTTGGTGGCACAGCCTTCAGCCACTGTGCCTGTATATGCTTGAATTCTCTCCTTTTCAAACACTTTCTTGCTGTCTCTGCCACCCAATCTGCCTCTCTTGGTCACCTCCATTACTTCACTATTTCTTCACTACTGCACAGCTTTAATTTTCTCTCTTTTGTGAGGCATGTTTTGCTCATTAATGGCAAAACTGCAAATGTTGGATTCCTGGAATGAAATCTTAAAATTCTGGAGAATGGAGCAGCAGGTAGCCCTGCTGCCTCACAACGCCGAGGTCCCAGGTTCGATCCTGGTTTTGGGTCACTGTCCGTGTGGAGTTTGCACATTCTCCCGCGTTTGCATGGGTTTTGCCCCCACAACCCAAAGATGTGCAGGCTAGGTGGATTGGCCACACTAAATTGCCCCTTAATTGGAAAAAATAAATTGGGTACTATAAATTTATGGGAAAAAATTCTGGAGAATGCTTCTCTAGGCATCTGTACAGAGAAAATCAGGTTTGTGTTGGTTGATATCAGATATTGCTCTCCCTACCTTATCCCCATTGATTGCTCTACCTTATTGTCCTGACTTGCTGCAGTTGAGCAGCTGTGTATTTGCAAGAGATATGAGTAAAGGAAATAGTTGATGCGAGGAATCCTGGCCAATGTTTTGCAGTGCAAGTCTCTGCACATAGAACATAGAACATAGAACAGTACAGCACAGAACAGGCCCTTCGGCCCTCGATGTTGTGCCGAGCAATGATCACCCTACCCAAACCCACGTAACCCGTATACCCGTAACCCAACAATCCCCCCATTAACCTTACACTACGGGCAATTTAGCATGGCCAATCCACCTAACCCGCACATCTTTGGACTGTGGGAGGAAACCGGAGCACCCGGAGGAAACCCACGCACACACGGGGAGGACGTGCAGACTCCACACAGACAGTGACCCAGCCGGGAATCGAACCTGGGACCCTGGAGCTGTGAAGCATTGATGCTAACCACCATGCTACCGTGAGGCCCCATGAAGCAACTTTTTCTGGTTTTATGTGCAGTTCATGTATTTTCTGAGAGATATCTACTTTTTATGTACTTCATTACTAGCTATGTTTCTGCTTCTAATTAGCACACCAATGGGGCTAGGCTTTGTTGAGCAGATTACGATGCTTTTGAAAACTATTCTTCCTCTCTGTTCTTCGCACCCCCCCCCCCCCAAAAATCCTTTCCACTGTCTCCTTATGCATACAAGTTTGAAAATGATTGAGATCCTGACATGCTGAAGTGGAATGAAGTGCTGAAAGTATGTGAAAGAGGAAGAAAGGATATTCCTTCTTGCCTATTACTTTACGGCTGCTAGTACTTCAACTTTTGGTATTTCATTCGCTATATTAAATTGCAGTTGTTGATTTTTCTCGACTACTCCCACTCCCTCACCTCCTCACTTCCCATCAGTCAACATCCTGGTGTGGCTTCCATCTTTGCCTCCCAAGCCCAAAAGGTGCAAAACTTGGGCATACCAGTCGCACCACTAAGTTAGCCTTCCATCGCAGGACCACACAATGTGCTGTTGTATTTTGATCTTTTCTCCTAAAACCACCCATTACTGCAGAATTGACCTGGGCAGCAAAGAATAGTCTCCAATCTGTGAACTGTCTCCTTATACCTTCTTGCTTCTGCCCTTGCCATCAGTTGATAAGCTTGGTTTTACTTACATCTTCCAGCCTTCCTTACCTCCACATGTCTTGTAAGTGTCGTTTCCCAAATTTCCAGACGGGTTTTCTCCTTGCCACAACAATAATTAAATTACGTCCCCAATTGCTGTAACCGTTGTACATGTCCCTCTGCAACAGTTGGCATAACCAACAGCATCTTTCTCTATTGCTTTCCCTCTACCTCCAAGCTCAATGGACCTGCCCATAGTTTATTTCACTCCTCCCTATTTGAGAATCTCCTAGAACCTCAAATGACCTATTTTTGGCTGATTTCTCCAATCTGCAGGCTTTCATTTGGCAGTAATAACTGCAGATAGGGGATTGTTATCATGCTTATGAGACTAAAAGGCCTCTGCTTTTGACCCTACGCACCAATTCTGTAACCTTACAATAAGTTCCATTCCCATTCATGACCACTGAATCTCTCAGTTTGCAGCCTTAGCACCCGATATGACTGAGCTGAGTTTCTGACCCGATATCTTTTCTTCATGAAGACAGCCTCCTGCTTTCACTTTCTATATTGGCACCCAACTTGTCACCTGCCTCAGTTCATCAGCTATTGAAGCTCTCACCTTTTGCCTTTGCAACCTACCGACTTTTTAAAAATAAATGTTTTATTGAGGTATTTTCTTTGGCAGTTTAACAGCAACAAGAGCCACAATATAAATGACAAGAGAAGAAAATATATATACATAGTGCAAATTCCGCCACTCTCTCCCGCAGGTCCTACCATTACTTACCCCTCTACACTACACTAACCTAACTTACCCCCCCTATGCTACACTAACCTAACCCTCCCCCTTCTGCTGACGTTTAATTCTCTGCGAGGAAGTCGACGAATGGTTGCCACCTTCGGGAGAATCCTAACAGAGACCCTCTCATGGTGAACTTAATTTTCTCCAAGCAGAGGAAGCATGTCATGTCTGAAAGCCAGGTCTCCGATTTCGGGGGCTTTGAGTCCCTCCATGCCAGCAATATGTGCCTCCGGGCTACCAGGGAAGCAAAGGCCAGAACATCTGCCTCTTTCTGCTGCTGGATTCCTGGGTCCTGCGATACCCCAAAAATCACCACCTCCGGACTCATTGCCACCCTCATATTTAATACCGTGGACATGTTGTCAGTAAACCCCTGCCAAAATCCCCTCAGTTTTGGACATGCCCAAAACATGTGGACATGGTTCGCTGGTCCGCCCGCACACTTCACACATCTGTCCTCCACCCCAAAGAACCTGCTTATCCGGGCCACCGTCATGTGAGCCCGGTGAACAACCTTAAACTGGATCAGGCTGAGCCTGGTACATGTTGCGGTGGCATTGACCCTTCCTAGCACGTCCGCCCACAGACCCTCCTCCATCTCACCCCCCAGCTCCTCTTTCCACTTAAGCTTCAGCTCTTCGGTCTGCATCTCCTCCGACCCCATAAGCTCTTTATATATGTTCCCTATCCATCCTCGAGAAACCACCCTATCCTGAATCCCCCTTAACAGCAGGAGTGGGAAGGTTAGCACCTCCCTCCCCAAAAAATCCCACACCTGTAAATACCAGAGATCATTCCCTCCAGCCAACGCAAACTTCTCCTCCAGCGCCCTCATACTCGGGAAGCTTCCTTCTATGAACAGGTCCCCATCATCTCTATTCCAGCTCTCCGCCAACTACGGAACCCCCCCATCCATCCTCCCCGGGGCAAACCTATGGTTATCGCAGATTGGGGACCACACCGATGCCCCCACTGCCCCCAAATTCTCAGGGTCGCCACCACCACCGGACTGGTGGAGTAATGCACCGGCGGGAACCCAGTGCCCCCTAAACTTGTGCCCTTACACGAGGCTGCCTCCATGTGCACCCACGCCGGCTCTCTTTCTCTCTCTCTCCCCACCACCACCACCATCACCACCAGACACTGCCTCACCACGGCTATTTTGGCCGCCCAGTAGTAAATACCGAAATTTGGCAGTGCAAGCCCACCATCTCCCCGGTTCCGTTCCAGCATTGCCCTCTTCACCCGCGGGGGCATGCCCCCCCCACCCCCAGCGCGCGCGCACGCACACCCCCCCCCCCCCCCCCCCCCCCCCCCAACAATAATCTTATTAATCCGCTTGAAAAAGGAACACGGGATGACAGTGGGCAGGCACTGGAAAACAAAAAGAAACCTTGGGAGGACTGTCATTTTTAACGATTGCACCCTGCCCGCCAGAGACAGCGGGAGCGCGTCCCATCTCTGGAAATCCCCCTTCATCTGGTCCACCAACCGGGCCAGGTTCAATTTGTGTAGCCTATTTTAATCCCTTGCTACCAAAATACCCAAATATCTAAAACCGTCCTCCACCACTCTGAACGGTAGTTCAATCGCCTCTCCTGACCCCTCGCCTGCACTACATATAGCTCGCTCTTCCCCAAGTTGAGCTTGTAAACTGAAAACCGGCCAAATTCCCATAACTTCCCCCATCCCCTCCATTGGGTCAGAGACGTACTGCAGCAAGTCATCCGCATACAACGAGACTGTGTGTTCCACCCCCCACCCCCCCCCCGGACCATCCTCTTGAGGCCCTCAGAGCAATCGCCAGCGGCTTTATCGGCAGCGCAAACAGCAGTGGGGAGAGGGGACATCCCTGTCTTGTTCCCCCGGTGTAGTCTGAAATATTCCGATGTCGTCCTATTTGTCCGTACACTGGCTACCGGCGCCCGGTACAGCAGCCTATCCCAGTCAACAAAGCCCCTTCCAAACCCGAACCGCTCCAGCACCTCCCATAAGTAATCCCACTTGACCCGATCGAATGCTTTTTCCGCGTCCATCGCAACCACATTTGAGCAGCCTTCTAACATTGGCCCTCAATTGCCTGCCCTTAATAAACCCTGTGTGATCTTCTCCTATAACATCCTGTACACAGTCCTCAATCCTAGAGGCCAGGAGCTTGGCATCCACGTTTAACAAGGATATCGGCCTATAAGAACGACACAGCTGCAGGTCCTTGTCCCTTTTCAAAATGAGCGAAATCATGGCCTGTCACATTGTCTGGGGTAGAACAACTCCTCTTTCCTTGGCCTCGTTAAAGACTTTCAACAGCACTGGCCCCAATATCCCAGAAAACCTTTTATAGAACGCGACTGGGTACAAGTCCGGTATGGCCTTCAAGCCATTATCTCCTCCAGCCCGACCGCAGCCCCCAGCCCTTCTACCAGCTCCCTGTCCATCTTTGGGAAAGTCAGTCCATCCAAAAAATGCCTCATCCCCTCCGGCCCCCCAGGGGGTTCCGATCTATACAGCTTACTATAAAAGTCCTGAAAGGTCTTCCTCACCCCCTCCGAGTCACCAACTAAGTTCCCATCCCCATCAACCACTTTCCCTATTTCCCCAGCTGCCTCCCTTTTTCTGAGCTGCTGTGCAAGCAACCTTCTGGCCTTTTCCCCGTGCTCGTTCACCGCTCCCTTCACCTTCCTGAGCTGCTCCACTGCCCTACCTGTAGTTAACAAACTAAATTCCGCCTGCAGCATCCGGCATTCCCTCAATAACAACACCTCTGGAGCCTCCGCATAACTCCTATCCACTCGTAGGATCTCTCTTACCAGTCGGTCCGTTTCTGCCCTATCCGTCCTGTCCCTGTGAGCCCGGATCGAGATCAGCTCCTCTCTCACCACTGCCTTCAGCGCTTCCCAGACCACAGCTGCTGAGACCTCCCAGGTAGTTCAGCATGCACTTCCTCAATCTCTCGCTGACCGCTTCGTCCGCCAACAGCCCACATCCAATCTCCAGTGCGGGCGCTGCTTGCCATCCATACCAACCTGCAGGTCCACCCAGTGCGGAGTATGATCTGAGATCGTAATTGCCGAATAGCCCGTGTCCACCACCCCCGCCAACAGGGCCCTGCCCACAACAAAGAAATCAATCCGGCAATATATCTTGTGAACGTGGGGGAAGAAAGAAAATTCCCTGGGTCTCAGCTGCCTAAATCTCCGCGGATCCAAACCCCCCCCCCCCCCATCTGCTCCATGAACCCTGTCAGCTCCTTTGCCAGTGCTGGCACCGTACCTGTTTTCGAACATGACCGGTCCAGGCCTGGGTCAATAACAGTGTTGAAATCCCCACCCATAATCAGCCTGTGCAAATCCAGGTCCGGAATCTTCCCCAGCACCCACTTTATAAAATCCCCATCGTCCCAATTTGGCGCGTATACATTGACCAACACTACCTTCATCCCCTGCAGCTAACCACTAACCATGATAAATCTTCCTCCTACATCCGAGACTATCCTCCCTGCCTCAAACGCCACCCGCTTATTGATCAAAATCGCAGCACCCCTTGTCTTAGAATCCAGCCTCGAGTGGAAAACCCGCCCAACGCAGCCTTTCCTCAACCTGACCTGATCCACCACCTTAAGATGTGCCTCCTGCGGGCAGCACGATGGCACAGTGGTTAGCATTGCTACCTAAGGCTCTGAGGATCCGGGTTCGAATCCCGGCCCTGGATCATTGTCCGGGTGGAGTTTGCACATTCTCCTAGTGTCTGCGTGGGTTTCACCCCCACAACCCAAAGATGTGCAGGATAGGTAGATTGGCCACTCTAAATTGCCCCTTAATTGGAAAAAATAATTGGGTACTGTAAATTTATAAATTAAAAAAAAATTTAAATAAAAAAAAGATGTGCCTCCTGCAGCATCACCACATCCGCCTTCAAACTCCTAAGGCGTGCAAACGCACAATCCCTCTTCATCGGCTCATTGAGCCCCCGGACGTTCCAAGTGACCAGCCTAGTTGGGGGGCAAAGTGCCACCTTCCTACTGGTCACCCATCACCCTTCTTGAGCCTGCCTCTGGCCTGTGTGCCGCACCTCCTCCAGCACGCCATGGGGCGCTCCCCGACCCCCTCAGTGACCTTCCATCAAAGTCCCTCCCACGTCAGCAGAACCCAACCCCCCCCCCCCCCCCAGCAACACTACTGTAAATCCCAATTCAGCAAATAAACGACTCTTATACTACACCCCCCCCCCCCCCCCCCCCCCCACTGTGCGTCCGTGAGCGAGCTCACTCTAGCTAGCTTGGTGACCCCCCGGCCTCTGGCGCCAAGATGCCTCCCACCCATTGTTCCCTCACTCCCTTTCCCCCGCTCCTACAAACAAGTTTCCTCATTCAGCAGTCCCCCAACAAACACCCAGCAGCAGCAAGCTAAAACAAAGATCAAAGGCACCACCCACTGAAACCAGACAGGCATGTCTCCATCCCACCAAAGTGCACAAGAGTATAATTACCCAAACTACAACACAAGAAGAATTACCAACATCTATCCCACAAACAGAAAAGAACCGGAAACAGAACGAAAAATCGATTCTCCCCCTCCACTCCCCCACTCCCCTCTCCCCTTAAGAGCTCCAAAAAAAAGACTTATACAAAGCAATACGAAAAAACATAGCCAATTTTAACAACAGCAAGAGAGGAAAAACATCCCCCCACCCCGCCCCTCAACTGCAGCCCCACCGACAATCCAAGGCGGAGAGATGAAAAAACAAATAAACAAAAAAAAAACCCAGAAAAAAAAGGGCCCAATATAAGCCAACATATTGTCACTGAGTCCAAAAGTTCTCAAGCTCCCACCAATCCTTTTCTTTTTGCAAAGTCCAGCGCCTCATTGGGTGACTCAAAATAATGGTGTTGATCTTCATGCGTGACCCACAAGTGCGCCGGGTACAGCAGGCTGAACTTCACCTGCTTCTTAAAGAAGATCGCCTTGTCTGGTTGAAGCCTGATCTCTTCCTCGCCACCTCCACGCTCAGGTCCTGGTATACTCCTGGATGCTATTCTCCCACTTGCAACTTTGCGTGTGCTTGGCCCACCGCAGAATACATTCCTTATCGAGGAAACTGTGGAATCTCACCACCATCGCCCTCGGAGGGTCCCCCGCCCGCGGCTTCCTGGCGAGCGCCCAGTACGCCCTGTTCACCTCCAGTGGTTGGGGCAATGCCCCTTCGCCAAGCAACTTTTCGAACATACCCGCCACGTATGCTCCTGCATATGCTCCCTCAGGAAGCCCGACGATTCTTAGATTCTGTCGGCGGGACTGGTTCTCGAGGTCTTCCACCTTTTCCAAGAGCCTTTTCTGCTGCTCTCGAAGCATCCCCACCTCCAGCTCCACCGCTGTTTGGTGCTCCTCTTGTTCCAGCAGCGCCTTCTCCACCTTCTGAATCGCCCGGTCCTGGGCGTCCAGTCTGCTTTCCAGGCAATCCATTGACTCCTTGACCGGATCCAGACATTCCCGCTTCTGTCTTGCGAAACCATCCTGGATGGCCCGCATCACTATGTCCGCTGCACTCTGCGCTGCCACCCCAGGGGTCTGCCCCTCGGTCATACTGACTCCCATTCTAGCTTCCACACCACTCACTACTGGCTTTTTGTTCCTACCCTTTCGCACACTTCTAATCCTTTTTTCCATAAACCAATGCGAGGAAACCGTGCCCAGCTGCCTCAGCCACCAAATCTTTCGATTAAAATCGAAGAAAAGTCCGGGAGAAAGGTCCAAAAGCCCAACCAGAACGGGAGCCACCAAATGTGCGACCTACTCCTCCATAGTCGCCACCGGAAGCCTAGTTTGTCACCTACAGACTTGACTTGCCATGCTCTCCAAGGTCACTTTCCACCCTTAATGCTCTAAACTCTGCTGCTGGTACCTCGTCATGCACCAAATGCTACTCGCCCATCTCTCCGGACCTTGCTAACTCTGTTCCTACTGTGCCTCATTTTAAATTCTCAACCTTATGTGTAAAGCCATGCCCCCTCCTTATCTTTGTAACTTTATTTACCTAAAATTCTCATCTCCCTCACGATCAGTTCCTTTGAATTTAAAATAATCCTTAAACCAGCTTCTTTGCCAAGCTACTCCTCTGGTTTAAAAAATATATTATATTCCAAACAATATTACAATTTCCAAAATCATATAACCCACCACAGGCATATTACAGATAGTTTGTAATTATTATATCTTTATAAAGTAACTCGATTTACCCCCAAAATAAACCCCATTCCCCCTCCCTTAATTGCTGGTGATAAACAGATCTTTGAAAACACAGGTGAATGACCTCCACCTTGAATGGAACCCCCTCCTCCAACACTATTTTTCCATCTGTAGGAATTCTGCCACATTTCCCAACCACGCCGAAGCCCTGGTGGCACTGCTGACCTCCATTCTAGTAGAATTTGTTGCTGGGCAATCAGAGGCAAAGGCCACGACATCGGCCCCCTTCCCCAGCAGCTTGGGTAACTCCAATATGCTGAAAATGGCCACCAATGAGCACAGCTCCAATCTCGCTCCCATGATCGCCAACAAAGTCTCAAACACTGATGCCCAGAACTCAACCACTTTCGGGCAGGACCCAAACAGATGCATGCGATTCGCCGGCTCCCTTGAGTACCTCCCACATTCTCCGCATCAGGAAAGAACCCACTCATACTTTCTCTAGTCATATGAGCCCTGTGAACCACTTTAAATTGAATCAGGCTCAAGAGGAGGTAGAGTTCACCTTGTACAATATTTCACTCCCAGCTCCTTCTCCTCCTCCCCGTTTATCTCATCTAACGGAGCTTTCCCCGTCTCCAGTAACCACCCATATGTATCCGAGATCTTCCCTTCCCCCAGCTCATCGCCTGCCAATCTATCCATCAACGTATGCTTCAGCAACTTAGTGAGGTAACTCTGTGAACAAAGTCCCGTACCTGCATATACCTAAATTCGCTCTCCCTAGGAAGTTGGTATTGTTCCTTCAACTCCTCCAGCCCTGCAAACCTACCTTCAACAAACTGATCCCTAATCCTCTTGACCCCCTCCCATCTCCAACAACTGTAAGTTGCGTCTATCCCTGATGGTGCAAAGCTATGGTTTCCACAAATTGGCGACATACCGACTTGCCCCCCCAATCTAAACTGCCGCCTCAGCTGGTTCCAAATTTTAAGGGATGTACCACAACCGGGCTCCTCGTATACCAGGTCGTCCCCTCTGCAGGAAGGCTCTCCAGGTCCTGGAACAGGTGCTGGAGTGTGGTGATTTTCACAGTAACCTCATTGCATTGTTAATGTAAGTCTACTTGTGACACGAATAAAGATTATTATTCTTAAACTTTAATGCCTGGATCGATTCTCCTGGTCGTCTACTCTGGCCTTAACACTTTGCGGGCCTCCGGCAGCATTGTTACCTCTACCTCCTGAAACATGATCCGGTCGCTATGATCCAAGGCTGCCATCTCCATCCCCTGAATCGTCGTGCCCTGTGACTTCATTCGCTTCTCCACCGTTTCCAAAGCCCTGGAAGAGGAGCTACTGCTACTTCAATCACCCTGGACAGATCCTCCCACATTTCGTGTCAGTGTTTCTTAAATTCACCATAGGCAGTGGGGAGGGTGAGGACGATTCAGCCACGTTCCGTCATACTTTCCAACGCCACAAGAATCATCTAACCCTGGAGCGGGTGCTTTGTTCGATTAATGCTTATATTATTTGTAACCCGCCACTTTGGAGGAGAAACCAACAAACTTCAAATGCCTTGTTCTGTTTCCCACCAAAACACCCGTTAACCAGGTAGAAAGGGCCAAAACCTAAGCCTCCAAGTGAAAGCGACCTTGTGTGTGACCGATCAGCTCATGGCCGCTACTGGAAGTCCCCTCCGGTTTAATTTATGTTTTTAACCTTGTGCCTATGAAGCATCGTGGCGTGTTTCTCACCCCCACAACCCAGTCCTAGCTGACTTTATTGATGTGATTGATGTTGGCAGTGGGTATCTTTTTGTCCATTTTGCATAGCATCCTGGCTTAGGCTGTTATATATTTAACATTAGAACTGCATTGTCTGGGATTTCTTTTGTGTGGGTTTGTCTTGTATATCTGTATTTGAATACTGTAGTTGAAGTTTGTGTATACGTGTAAGTTGCGGTTAACCCTGCACATTAAAACCTGTGAGGGCAAAATTATTGGGTCAGATATAAAGTTGTTGGTGCTTCAAGATAGGTCTGCCTAATTCTTTGTCGACTTGGACCACATAACTATAGAGTAGCCACAGATAAAATGTTTAATCTGTGTCGCACTAAATCATTTGTATATTTCAAGCTGTTGCTAACTGATTCCAGTGTTCTGATTTTAAGATTTATCCAACAGTTCCCTTTTTAAATCCCAGAGGCACAAAGTCAAATTTAGGACTGAGTTTTGTGGATTGCATTGTTGGGGCTTGGACAAAGCAAAGTGTAGGTTTAACATAAGAACATAAGAACTAGGAGCAGGATTAGGCCATCTGGCCCCTCGAGCCTGCTCCGCCATTCAATGAGATCATGGCTGATCTTTTGTGGACTCAGCTCCACTTTCCGGCCCGAACACCATAACCCTTAATCCCTTTATTCTTCAAAACACTATCTATCTTTATCTTAAAAACATTTAATGAATGTTTCACTGGGCAAGGAATTCCATAGATTCACAACCCTTTGGGTGAAGAAGTTCCTCCTAAACTCTGTCCTAAATCTACTTCCCCTTATTTTGAGGCTATGCCTCCTAGTTCTGCTTTCACCCGCCAGTGGAAACAACCTGCCCGCATCTATCCTAACTCTATTCCCTTCATAATTTTATATGTTTCTATAAGATCTCCCCCCCCCTCATCCTTCTAAATTCCAACGAATACAGTCCCAGTCTACTCAACCTCTCCTCGTAATCCAGCCCCTTCAGCTCTGGGATTTACCTAGTGAATCTCCTCTGCACACCCTCCAGTGCCAGTACGTCCTTTCTCAAGTAAGGAGACCAAAACTGAATACACTACTCCAGGTGTGGCCTCACTAACACCTTATACAATTGCAGCATAACCTCCCTAGTCTTAAATTCCATCCCTCTAGCAATGAAGGACAAAATTCCATTTGCCTTCTTAATCACCTGTAAACCAACTTTGTGCGACTCATGCACCAGCACACCCAGGTCTCTCTGCACAGCAGCATGTTTTAATATTTTATCATTTAAATAATAATCCCGTTTGCTGTTATTCCTACCAAAATGGATAACCTCACATTTGTCAACATTGTATTCCATCTGCCAGACCCTAGCCCATTCACTTAACCTAACCAAATCCCTCTGCAGACTTCCAGTATCCTCTGCACTTTTCGCTTTACCACTCATCTTAGTGTCGTCTTGCAAACTTGGACACATTGCCCTTGGTCCCCAACTCCAAATCATCTATGTAAATTGTGGGCCCAACACGGATCCCTGAGGGACACCACTAGCTACTGATTGCCAACCAGAGAAACACCCATTAATCCCCACTCTTTGCTTTCTATTAATTAACCAATCCTCTATCCATGCTACTACTTTACCCTTAATGCCATGCATCTTTATCTTATGCAGCAACCTTGACTTGTCTGAGGGCTTCTATAAAAGGAAGAACTTGCATTTCACATTCGCATTACCTTCACATTCATTAACTTGTGTTTTTTCAGGCATGCAGCAAAGTACTATAGCTATGATGTTTTATGGGAGAAATGGTAGATTTTTAAATGGTTTTTGTAAATTGGGAGGTTGCAAGCTGGGGGTTTTGAGAAACTTTCTTTTTTTTAGAAAATATTTTATTGAAGCATTTAAAATTTTGTTTTGAGAAACTTTCAATGGGGCATGGTGACAAGAGGTAAATATATTTAATCAAAGATGAATACATGTATATTATTGTGTGCTGACAATACTCTTGAAGTCTGTAGAATGGAAAAGGAATTTGTGTAGTTGGTGATTGGAGAGCACAAAAGGGTCAACCGGCAGGTAATGTCAGTTTTGAAGCAATTAACTTGCTAAAAGGAAGTCATTTATGGGAATCAGAAGTCTGACTGGAGGTGTTGAGAATTCAGGAAGTAGATCTTGAATAGTTGACCTTGATCAGTGGGTGGGGCGTTTAATGATTTAGGTCAGAACTGGGTGAAGGAAGAGGTGGTGTGGTGGACTTTATGTTGAGAAAATGGAGGCAGAAGCAGTGAAATGAGGATTTTCTTAGAGATGGAGGATCCATGAGTTGCAGTTTAAAGATTAAAGCAAAGGATTTGGTTATGGCAAGGAAGAAACAGCTCCCTATTTCCCCCACTGCATAGTTTAATATAACAAATGCCAGGACCAAACCTACCATTGTCTGTTGTAAATGGCTCAACCTCTTGCTGAGCTGTTAGAAAAGCTGCTGAATGAACTTCTGAGGGTTATATGCCATCTTGGAAGACTTTGTTTGCTTATCCTGACGTAGTCTAGTTTTGCAGGTTTAATATAATTGTGTTAAAGGTGTGTCTTTAAAACTGAGAAGGATAGATGGTGTTAGATAAATAACTTTTGATTAAATGTGTTAATGTATTGTTTATATTTACCTCTGCCGCTGAAGGTCTTTTCACCCATTTGTTAATCTGTAAACAATTTTAACAAGTTTTTTTTACACCGGGTATGGCCTAAGGAAGAACTGATTCCTTTTTGGTGAAGATGTGGATCCGCATCCTGGAATCTTTTTTAAAGGATTTGTTAACATCAACAACATTAACGTTAACAAGAAATGACAAATTGACTTTTTAAAAGGTTGTTGCTGATTGTTGTGGGCTTGGTTAGCTACTCTGGTGAAATTTCTCAAAGCTGTCAAAATGTGAGCAGAGTTTTCATAGCAGGTTGATCAATTTAGATTGACCTGAGGCCACCTCTGCGAGATGGAAGCTCTTAATAGAAAGGATTCTTCTTTCAGCATGTAGTTGCAAAGCATTAATCAAGCAGCTAAAATCCTCGAGGAAGATCTTTGTAAATGTAGTACTGTTTGAGTTAACACACCTGGTGGAAGTATGCATTCTGAGTTCACTTGCCGAGTACTTGTTCATGGGATGTGGGTGATTCTGAGAAGATTATTGTTGCTGCCCATCCTTGAGATGGACTGAGGAAGTGCTGGTGGGCTCTCATCTTGAGCAGCAATCGTTTTTGAACTGATAGGCTTGCTGAGCACTTTGACTGGAGTTCCATATCAACCAGCTCAACCCGGAGTTCCAATTTTCCTTTCCTTTTTTAAAATAAATTTAGAGTACCCAATTACCTATTTTGTTCCAATTAAGGGGTAATTTAGCGTGGCCAATCCACCTAACCTGCACATCTTTGGGTTGTGGGGGTAAAATCCACACAGACATGGGGAGAATGTACAAACTCCACACGGACAGTGACCCAGGGGCGGGATTCGAACCCAGGTCCTCAGCGCCGCAGTCCCAATGCTAACCAATGTGCCACATGCTGACCTCAGTTTTCCTTTCCTGAATGCTTGTATCTGACCAGCAATGAAGGAAAATGCTTGTATCTGACCAGCAATGAAGGAAAATACTGTTTGGTACTACCGTAGATCATGGTTCAAAAAGGGTAAATTATCTAGAACCCTATGTTTTTAAAGATTTGGGCACAGTAGTTGAGTTTGGGAGTGGTGAAAGTGGTTCTGCAGAATTCTAGGTGCAGTAATTTTTAAATTAAGTAAACAGATAGTTGGCAATCATAGAATCTACAACGCAGAAGGAGGCTATTCAGCCCATCGAGTCTGCACCGGTACTTGGAAAGAGCACCCTACCTAAGCCTCATGCCACCCTCCCCCCATCATCCCCTTTATCCCCGTAAGCCAACCTAACCTTTCTTTTTGGGACAGTAAGGACAATTTAGAATGGCCAATCCACCTAACCTGCACATCTTTGGACTGTGGGAGGAAACTCACACTGACACGGGGAGAATGATCAGACTCCACACAGACAGTGACCCAAGCCGGGAATCGAATCTGGGACCCTGGAGGTGTGAAGTAACTGTGCTAACCACCGCTACCGTGCTGCTAGCGTTGCACCAACCCGTGCCTGTACTTTGTGCCACGGGAGCTCCATTTTTATGATGTGCTCAGTTTGATAGTGATGTAATGAAATGATTTTCACTTTTTCGTTGCAACAACAAATTGCATTTATACCGTAAGTCATCCCAAGGTTCTTCAGAGTGTTATAACAAAAATTGGCAGTGAAAGAAGGTGACATTAGGCAGGTGACCTAAAGCTTGGTCAAAACGTTGTTACGCGAGAACTTTAAAGGAAGAGAGGTGGATATTGAAACTGAGATGGGTGTTGGGGCTAGTGTCTATTATGAATTTATTGAGTAGAGGAATTTGATTGCTCAGGCAAATTCCATGCATGTTTGAAAAACTTGTTCTCATCTAATTTTAAAGTAACCTTAATTAGTCCCATTTCTGGATGTTTGCGTCTGGAGTACAGATACAGTCTCTGATTATTTAAGTACTTGTTCTTCATGTGTAACATCGACTGAATCACAGACTACTCAATCACAATAACATTGCAACTGAGTTCCAATTATTCTATTCATGCACCCCTACACATGCACTTTCTGGCAAAAGTCATTGAATAGCAGTTGAAGGATCCTGTCGTGGCTGTTTCTCTTGTTGTTCATCCCATCTCTTGATATATGCGGTTGCTGTTGAGTGGAGCAACTGTGCAGACTTGCAATCAGAGCTCCTCTTTTCTCGGTTCAAAACCTACCCTGCGCTTGATTACATCCGATTTTCCTTGTACTGACTTGGTTTGTTGAAATCCAATGGTTTTCTTTTTTATTTTAAAGACAGCCTTTGGAAGTGTCTGAACCATGAAACTTTGAAAAGCTGAGCCCAAGGTCTATTTTGTGCAGGCTAGTGTTGCACCAGGCCATGCCTATACTTTTGTGCCTGGGGAGCTCCATTTTCATGATATGCTCAGCACTCAGTTTGATAGTTTGTATCAACACAATACAGACATGGGTGGACTGGACTAACCTGACAAAATGGGATGTGAAACTGAGCAAATTGTACCAAAGCTGCTGAGTGTTGATTATTAATAGTTTCTATTTGCTTGGAAGAGCTGGTGCATTTTGCCTTTTTCACTTCCTTTCCGCTAAGAAAGGGCATGTCCTTTCACTTAACTTCCCTGTGATAGCACAGATGATATTTACTGATAAAGTTGTGTGTATGTTTTTTAAATCTTTTGCGGGGGTGATGGTGGCATTGTGGTAATGTCACTGGACTAGTAATCCAGAATTTGCATCTCATCACAGCAGATGGATTCCATAAACATCTGGAATTCAAAGTGTAATGATGACTATCGTAAAAGCCCATCTGTTTCAATAATGTCCTTCAGGGAAGGAAAATGTCATCTTTACCTGGTCTGGCCTACATGTGACTCCACAGCAATGTGGTTGACTCTTCAATGCCCCCTGAAGGGCAATTAGGGATGGGCAATAAATGCTGGCCCATGAAAGGTTTTTAAAAAAGCATAATCTGTGTTTGTAATATTTTAATATTACAATATTTGTTTGTAGACCAGTGCCCAAGTGGAGTAACTTACCTTAGCACTGTGGGTCGTGTCTCAGTGCAACCTCTGACCAGACTTATCTGACACATTGGTGACATATTATTTAGTGCTCAGAATCACCACATGCATTTAGTGTGCACTTAGCTAAGCTGTATGGATACTGATACCTGCCTGGCAGCTAAAGGGAGTATTTTAGATCTCTCATTCCCTGTGGAGCTTCGCTTGATTTGAGAAGTGAGTAGGTTTCCTGTTGAATTTTATTTTATACAATAGCTGCAGAAGATTTAGAAACTTGTAGAGCTTATACCAATAAAAATCTGACTCCTTTATCCAATCTGGCTGCATCACAGCCTGTTATGGCAACTGCTCAGCCCAAGACCGCAAGAAACTTCAGAGAGTCGTGAACACAGCCCAGTCCATCCCTTGAACCTACCTCCCATCCATTGACTCTATCTACACCTCCTGCTGCCTGGGGAAAGGGGGCAGCATAATCAAAGTCCCCTCCCACCCGGCTTACTCACTCTTCCAACTTCTTCCATCTGGCAGGAGATACAAAAGTCTGAGAACACGCACGAACAGATTCAAAAACAGCTTCTTCCCCACTGTTACCAGACTCCGAAACGACCCTTTATATAACATTACAGCGCTGGACAGGCCTTTTGGTCCTCGATGTTGTGCCGACCTGTGAAACCAATCTAAAACCCATCTACACTATTCCATTATCATCTATATGTTTATCCAATGACCATTTAAATGCCCTTAATGTTGGCGAGTAAACAAATCCAAATCTAAGCCAGTCTAAGTAACCTATTTTTGATCTTGCTAGTCAAGTTGGATTGAACTAACTTTGTGAAGGAAAACTTATTTCTGAAAGTGAGTTTGGACATCTCCATAAAACTTGTCATGTGTACTTTCTAACTTAATGCTGATTGTGCTGTTCTTGGGATGGTTAAGTGCTACATTTGTATTTGAAACTGCTTTGGGAAGTTTAACACTTCCTCTATTGGGAATGCGCTCTCTGCATCTGAAATGCTACAACTTTTTTCAGTTATTTGATGTGCGATTAAAAGGCTGATTAAAAGGCTATCGGATGAATATCTCCATTCATTCAGTATGTTGTAAGTGCAGACACCATGATCCATCTTTCCATTAACTGTCGGTCCTCTCTTTTTTGTGCTTTTATTTTTGTTTGGGGCCATCTGTGCAATAGCATGTGCCAGTCTCTGGAACATTTTCAAAGCTTCAGTTGCTTTGTGGGCTCTTGGGTTTCTTTTAAAGTAGGTAGCCAGACAGACTTGCAGTTTTTTAAATGAAAGCAGCTGAGTGTCGAAGGTACTAATCAGAGCCGTGTCTATCTTGTAGGGGGAATGGATGAAGGAGTGTAGGGTCCTGGAGAGCATGAATATTGGGCAGATGGATAAGATGGAAAGATGGTGTAATGTAGTGGCACATGCTGCGATTTGTGATATTTTTATAAACTAAGGAATGAGGATAGCAAATGTACCATATTGCAACCTTGTTTTGCTAGCTTCTATTGTGCTCTTGAAAGCTGACAATTTGTTCACTTTTTCCACCCTCCTCCTGAAAATAGTAGTGATTATAACAATACAATGTTTCCAAAATAACAGATCTCCGAATTTAAAGATTTGGTTTGGTTGGCTGAACAAGATACTGTTTTTATTGCAGACTTTTACATGTATTCATGCATACACCTTTTTGGGGATCCGGATTCAAACTGACTTTATTATCTAAATAATTTTCATATGATGGCTTGAACAAGAGGTACACAAGATTCTACTGCATGGTGCCTTCAATGTAGGAAAGGGCTCTGCAAAGCTTTACAGAAAGGGAAAAGAACATAATCTGTCTAGTCTTTTGTATGGGAATTAAGTGACCAAAGGCTTAGAATGAGATTTTCAAGAGACTTTTAAATGTGGAGCGACGGCGGTTTAGGGAGGGAATGCGTCACCGCAAGAGCTGAAAGCCCTATAGTCAGATGATATAATAATAATCGCTTATTGTCACAAGTAGGCTTCAATGAAGTTACTGTGAAAAGCCCCTAGTTGCCACATTCCGGCCCCTGTTCGGGGAGGCCGTTATGGGAATTGAACCCATGCTGCTGGTCTTGTTCTGCATTACAAGCCAGCTGTTTAGCCCACTGTGCTAAACCAGCCCCATGGTCAAAATGCTGTGAATGTGTTTTTAAGTTGGTTCTTGTTAGTCCTGTATTTTTACATTTTCTTTTGGCTAAAATTGATCTTGTGTGCCAGAAATAGTTTGTATTATTCTTCTGTTGTTCATATAATTAGAACTTTATTTGCTATATATTTGCCAGTGGAAAGTCCTGTATTCTCCATGTAAACTTGATTTTCCTTCTCCCCCCCCCCCCACCCCATCTATTTTCTCTTTCCCCAACATGATAGTTGTTGGGCAGTGTTGCACAATTTGTGTTACAGCAGAAATGGAGAAGTGATGTAGATTTTGTACTCTGTTTTGGCTCTTGATATTTAACTCTCAGTCAGAAGTTTAATTTGCATTGTAGCTCTTTAGCCATGTTATATTTTGTATGCATAGAAAAAGGATAAATGGCTAATTTTGAAACCGTTTATAAAAAAAAAGTGCCTGACAATATGCATACTGGTTTCACAAAGTTCAAACATTTTTTTTTCAGTTCTTTCTTATGATAACTAATTAATGAGGAAGCCATTTCTCTCCCCTACCTCTTCCAAATTGATTCCAGTCCATAAAACTCATCTCTTTAATAGGTGAGTGAGCTTATGGAATGATAACGTAAAGCAGGTTTGTCTGTGAAGTGCCAAGATGAATCCGTACTTTGACGATTTTGTGCTTTTGATGAAATTATTGTTTAACTAATCTGTACTCCACTTCCCTCACAGCGCTCTTCACTTTCTTGTCTCCTTCGCTTTCTCCCTGACCTGCGCGCGCACAGTGGGAAGACGCAAAAGAAATTCCTAATCTTGTCTGTTTCAAATTTCTATTGACTCTGGTTCCTAAAAAGTATAAGCAATGTTAAGAAAAAAAATTAATATCCATTTATTTGCACTGTAATGAGGCTTAAATGTTTCTCAATTTTTTAATTTATTTCTGTCTGTCAGATAATCTGCACTCCATTTTCTGTGGTAGCTGACGGGAAGTATAGAGATCCAAATTCCCTGTGGCATCTTTGGCATTTTGCCATCATAATAAGGATTACCATTTAAAATAGAAATCAAGGGTGGAGATATGTTTAAACAATCTAATTTTAGCATCTCTGTTGATCCATCACATGCAAGGGGGCCGATTGCATCATTGTTCTCTTTGTACTGCTGTATTTACTCCAATTATTTGGCATTGTGACATTTCTTCAACTCTTCCTGCACTTCCTCTCCTCCCCCACCCCCTGAAGCTAGCAGATAGCTAACAGGGTAGCTGTTCATATACGTGGCAGTTATAGAAACAGAGTATGTATGTGATCAGGCAGAACTGTCAGGGTTATGCTGCTTCCTAAGAAATGGAATTTTGCCCTTAAACCTCACTAGCTCTCCAACCTTTCCTTTTTAAGATGCTTACTTGAAGATTGTAGATTTTTGTTTGCTGGTGTCCATTTCTTTGTCCAGTTTCATCTGATTACACTCCTGTGAAGTGCCTTGGATGTTTTATGACATTAAAGGTGCTATATAAATGCAAGTTGTTAGTCTAATTTCAAATGGGTGTTGGAACTTGGAGAAATAGCTTGCTGAATGACCGAATAGAGGCAGACTTCCTTGTACGCTTGTTTATTTTACACATTTTGGGCAGTTTTGTGATTGAAAAATCAAAAGGGCTTCAAACGAAATCATTATGAACATTTCCACAGTATTTAGAAGAGAATGAGAAAAATAGGGGTGATCTTTCCTTTGCCACACTGATGTGTCTGGCAAACTCCCCTATTTGTAATTTTAGTAGATTGTTTTCACTGATACCATCTGTACTGTGTAAATGAATTGAGACTTAGTTGTCACATTGACAATAATTTATAGTTACACAGTTAGAATAGCCAGAGTCTGATATTTTTCTTTAAATGTTCCCACTTTTCTCTCCATTTCTCCTGAAGATAGTGACTCATACAAAGACATTGATTCATTCATTCATATAATTTGCTTTTATCTTAGTATAATTTGCCTTCTGGCAGTTCAGCCAAATATCCGTGTTTCATGGTGTCAGCCTTTCGCTCAGTTTTGGCAAACTGTTTGATTCAGGCTGGGCTGGGCAACAAGAAAATCAGAATCGAAGGTTATTCTGTCCTTGTCCGATCGTTGCATTCAGATATACATCGCTTGTAAAGCTATCAGACATGGGACACCTGGAGGCGGAGGTGGGAATAATTTATACAGCATTCTTGGTATCGTGGTATAGTAGCACTGCTGTCTCACGGTGCCGAGGACCCAGGTTTGATCCCGGCCCCATGTCACTGTCCATGTGGAGTTTGCACATTCTCCCCATATCTGCATTGGGTCTCACCCCCACAATCCAACGATGTGCAGGTTAGGTGGATTGGCTATGCTAAATTGCCCTTTTTTTGGAAACAAAATGAATTGGGTACTTTAAATTTTTTTTACAGTACCTAATTCATTGTTTCAAATTAAGGGGCAATTTAGCGTGGTCAATCCACCTGCCCTGCACATCTTTGAGTTGTGGGTGCGAAACCCACGCAAACACGGGGAGATTGTGCAAACTCCACACGGGCAGGGATTGAACTCGGTGCCGTGATGCAGCAGTGTTAACCACTGTGTCACCCTGCTGAACTGAATTGGGTACTTTAAATTTATATTTACTATTAAAGTAGTTGCATTTCGGTAAATTGTTACCTGTAGCATTTTTTTTTTTGCAATCACATTTAACTTATTCTGAGGGAGTGCAGAAAAATGTTAGGAGGCTGATCCCACATGTTTTCAGCCTGGGAAAGAGGCAATGGAGAATTGGGCGGGCAGGATTCTCCCACAATTGGCGGAATGACCTAGCGCCAAGAATGGTGTGAATTCTCCGCATTTCCAGGGGCTAGGCTGGCAGCGGAGGGGTTGGCGCTGTGTCAGCTGGCGGTGAAGGGATGGTGCGAGTTGGCACATGCGCAGGACCGCCAGCGTGGTTCCACGCATGCGCAGACCAGCCAGCGTGTTCCAGTGCATTTTCAGGGGGTTTCTTCTCCACGCTGGCCACGGCTGAGCCTTACAGAGCTGGCGTAAAGGAAGGTGTGCCCTCATGGCACAGGCCTGCCCGTAGATCAGTGGGCCGCAATCGCGGGCCAGGCCACCATGCCCCCCCCTCCCCCCCCGGGGCAGGATCTCTCCTCTTTCCCCCCCCCCCCCCCCCGGGGCAGGATCTCTCCTCTTTCCCCCCCCCCCCCCCTGGGGATTTCTCTGGCCTGGGGGGTGGGGTCGGATTGGAGAATCCCGCCCCTGATCTTGGAGGTAATTGAGATAAACGGTACAGAAGATAAAACTAGATTGAAACATGCGTTTGAACTAAAAAATATTGATTTAGGACCAACACTAGGAAGTAATAATGGAAGTAAGACTTCCAGTTGCTGAGTTGAAAACCCTAGAAGTATTTGGAATCAATTGGATGTAGCGCTGGGGCTCTGCCAGATCTTTTCCTCATGAGTGAGCTCAAACAGGCCGAAATAACCTTCCTCATCTGTAATTACCTTTCGATCTACAAATAACTAAATAGCAGTATATATAAACTTTCAAAATAGCTGTAGGATCAGTCATCAGTAAAAGAAAAAAAGACCTTGTCATGAATTCAATGTCATAGTGAACAATGTGTCTCATTGTATCGAGCACAAATTTGATGTTAATTACAATCTACCATTGAGTGGTTTAAAAATTTAGGCCAGTACTGTACAGTGATACAGGCAGAAAGCCATAATCCATTACTCTGAAACGTTTGGTAATGGTTCTCTTTTTTTAATGAAACATGACATTTTATGTTTGAAATAATATGTTGATCTCTTCACCTGGTGAAACATCAGTGCAGTGAACTGCTGTTCTAAAGTAAATGAGAATAAGTGGTGTCGTCATTAGAGGAACATGGGAACAGAAATAGGTTATTCAGCTCCTCAAGCCTGTTCTGCCATTCAACTAGATTGTGGCTGATTATTTACCCCAAAACCATCTTTCTGCACTCTCCCTGTACCCCTTTATGTCATTGGTATCTAGAAGTCAACCTCTACTTTGAACATACTCAAAGACTGAGCCTCCACAGCCCTAGGGGTCAGAGAATTTTAATGATTCACCACCTCATAGAAATTCCTCCTCATCTTGATCCTACATGTTTTAAAAATTAATTTGTGATGTGGGTGTTGTTGGCTACACCTGTATTTATTGCCCATTCAAAGTTGTTCTTACGGTAGCGGTGAGCTGGTTTCTTGAACCACTGCAGGCTCTGTGTTAGAGTTACATCCGTAGTGTTGTTAGTGAGGAAGTTATAGGAAGCCATGAAACCCAGCAGCAGTGAAGGAGGATGAAGAAGGTTTTTAGGTGATGGTGCTCCCTTGTGTCTGCTGTCCTTCTAGATGTTAATGATCGTGGGTTGGGAAGATGCTGCCTAAGGTGTCTCGGTAAGTTCCTGCAGTGCATCTTGTAGATGGTAAAAGTGCCACTATTCCCCTGTTTGTCAGTGGTGGAGTGAGTGGCTGTTTGCAGAAAGGGTGCCAATCAAGTGGGTTGCTTTGTCATGAATGGTGTCGAGCTTCATGAGTGTTGTTGGAGCTACACTCAACTAAATGGAGGATATTCCATCAAATTCTTGACTTGTGCCTTGTTGATGGTGGGCAAGCGCTGAGGAGTCAGGAGGTGAAACACTTGCCGCAGGATACCGAGTCTCTGATCTGCTCTTGTAGCCACTGTATTTTTGTGGTTTGTTCAGTTCAGTTTCTGGTCAATGGTAACCCCAAAATGGGATACGATTCTGCTGCTGTTTGTCCACAGCTCCTCACAGATGCAGAGTCTTCAGAGTTGCTAAATCTGTTGATGTTGAGGACTCCCAGGGCAACTCTCTCCTGACTGTGCCTCTGTGCTGCCACTTCCAGTGGGTCTGTCCTGTTGGTAGGACAGGATATTCCCAGGGATGGTGGTGATGATGTCTGGGCCATTGTACGGTATGATTCAGTGAGTATGAATATATTGTCAGGCTGTTGCTTAACTAGTCTGAAAAACATCGCTCCCAATTTAGGCGCAAACTCCCAAATATTAGAAAGGAGGAATTTGTAGGTGCCGGGGTTGATGCTGGGTGGTCTGTCCGGTTTCATTGCTTTTTATAGATTTTGTAGCAGTTTGATACAACTGAGTGGCTTGATGGGACTGTTTCAGAGGGTGTTATGAGTCAACCACATTGCTGTGGGTCTGGAGTCACATGTAGGTCAGACCAGGTGAGGTCAATGGAGTTCCTTCCTTCCCTAAAAGACATAGTGAACCAACTGTTTTTTTATGACCTCTGACAATGGTTTCATATTCTCAGTAGACTTTTAATTGCAAAGTTTTATTGAATTCAAATTCTACCCTCTGCCATGGTGGGATTAGAACCTTGGTCCCCTGTGTCTCTGTATTGCTAGTCCAGTGACAATGCTGCTAGGCCTACTTTTTATTCTGAGACTGTGCCCCCTGGTTCTCAACCCCCAACCAGGAGAATGTCCTTCCTATATCTACCCTGTCAAGCCCTGTGAGAATTTTGTACACTTCAATGAGGTCACCTCTCATTCTGAATGCAGGCCCAGTATCCTCTATCTCTCCTCATAAGACAATCCTACCATCTCTCAAATTAGTTTGTTGAACCTCTATTGCACTCCCTCTGTGACCAGTTATCCTTCCTTCAGTAAGGAGACCAAAACTTCACATAGTACTCCAGGTGTGATTTCTCCAAGGTTCCATTCAATTGCAGCAAAGCTTAACAAATCCTTTGCAATAAAGTTTAACATGCCATTTTCCTTCCTTCAGTGACTTATGAACAATAACTCCCACATCCCTTTGGACATCAACACTTTCCCAATCTCTCCCCATTAGAATACTCTGCACTTCAATTTTCCCTTCCAAAGTAGATAACTTCACATTTTTCCAAATTATATTCGATCTGCATGTTCTTGTCCACTCAACATAACATAATTTAGGCAGGCTATGATACTGGATTGGGAATTGAGAGGTGAGGAGTACAAATCCCACCACGATAAACTGTAAGACTTGCATAAGTCAGATAGCAGATAAATATGAATTTGCAAGTTTGCCTAGCTGTTGTAAAAGCACAGCAACCAATTTACTGATGTCCATAAAATCCTTTTATTATCTAATAAAATATTCAAGTTGTGAAAATACTTGACGTGTTTAACTAATGGGTAACAAGTGTAGCCTTGTCCATGTATTTTACAATCTAAACAAATGTTAAAATTTGGGAAGTAGGAGGAAAGATGGGAGAACAACAACTTGTATTTATGTTGCATCCTAAGTGCAATAAGCTGTCCCAAAGTGCTTCACCATGGGTTATTTGTCCTTTTGAACTATGTTGATAGAAATTTATACATTGATTTGGCATATTCCTCTGAGAAATGACAGCACAGGGGAAGATGTTTTTTTGCTCATTATGTCTGTGCAAGTGCTAACTCTTTAGGTACTCTAACCCCAGCTCCCTGCTACAGAATCCTAAAGCTTACAGCGTCATAAATCAACTAAGGTGTTCTGTAATAATATAAAGTTTGGAAATGACCATTCCAGCAGCCCGAGGCAGAATATTTAAAGGGGACACAGAGAACAGAATTGAAGATTGTAAATCTAACATTCCAAAAGCAAACATTGTTATGGGCCAGGGGTTAGAGAACCCCAAAGTGTATTATGGAGTTCACCTGACCAAAACTTTTATTAGATTGTGGTATGGGGAGCACACGGCCCACTCTACAGGTGTGGTACAGCAGAAATGGAAAAGTATTTTTTTAAAAGCAAAACAATGTTTATTCTATGAACTTGTTAACCTTTTTAAAACATGTGGTCAACATCTTAGCAACCATCAATTCAAATACAACCCCCAAAGAATACAACACTAAGTAATCCTTAAGCTGTCCTCTTAACATCCAGAAGACTTTGTTATTAAATTTGCAGCTCCAGTTGGCATTTGAATAAATGGCAGAGCAAATGCTATATGCAGTGCTGTTTTTCCGCCCTCTTTTACTCTCTGCCTCATGTTCCATCGCTCTCCATGCATAGCTGTGCACAAATTTGGTATTATTTTAGAGGATCATGAATATCGCTGATACTAAATTTCCCTATTTTCAGTTTGCTGTTTTTAAGAAGAATATGACCAAATAAAATGCTATAAACCATTGTCAACATGGCTGTTCTTGGGTTGCCCCTTTTAAACTGCAGCATTGAGTTAATTGTGACTGCCTTTCACTACCTTGTCTTCATTCTCTCCCTTTTTATTTACAGTGCATTTCCATAAAATTGTAATTTGACTCATTGCATAAAATTATGTAGAATTTAGAGCACAGAAACAGACCAATGCTGGTGTTTGTGCCCCTTAAAAGCTGTCTCCCATTTAACTCTGTCAGCAGAACCTTCTATTTATTTTTCCATTATGTACTTATCTATTCTGCTAAATGCATCTGAGCTATTCAACTACTTAATTTGGTAGCAAATTCCATGTTCTCACCACTGAGTAAAGAAACTCCTCATTAGATTCATTAGGACCAATCTAGTATTTAATACCTTACTTTTAGACTACCTCACGTGGGGAAATACCTGTCCAACATCATGATGTTTTGCTTTCTTTACAAATTTGTGAAATAAATAATTTATTTCGAGAGCCTTGGATGATTTTCCCAAGGAACATTATGTGAAATGGGTATTACTGCATTCCAAAATTAGAATAGACTCTTTACAGTCTTCACAGCAGCAGGAATGACATGAGAGAGACTGGTACTCTCAATAATTGCTCAACGTCCCTCAGCACAGATGTGAACCTAAGACCTTGGGTGATTACCAACAAAATGTTCTAAGAAACTTCAAGTTCAAAAGGTGCAATGTCAGTGGGTTTGACCTGAAATTCAAGTAAATTAAGGGAGGGTGGTATCTGAAGATTTGTCAAATGTGTGTGCTGAGGAGTTTACTTTGTCTTGGCTGTACTTTAGATATCTTCTACAGCAACAGCAGCTTCTATTTATATAGAGCCTTCAGCATATTAAAATATCCCAAAGCACTTCACAGGAGCATGATAATCATATGATTCATAAGGTGATATTTGAGCAGCTGACAAACAGGCTGATGGTGGGAGAGAGAGAGAGGAATGAGCTAGTGACCAGGAGCTCCAGGTTTTGGCAGCTGATGCATGACCGCTGTGGTGGAATGATTAGAATTGTGGATGCTTAAGCAGCCATAATTTGAGGAGCACACATCTCTCCCTCACGACTCTAACACTTGGGAGGGGATTGTTGCATTTCTGGATTTGGATTGCACCCAAGTGTGATCTGTGACCTTTCTCTGTACAGATTCTAGTTTCTTGATGGAACAGCTATTGTGCAGTTAGCAGTTCCACTGGGTTCATGTTGTTACAGATTAAACCTTCCAAGTCTGTTCAGCAATTATCTTGTAGTGTCCAACTGGGTTTGCTTGAAGGTGAGCGTGCAGTGTCATTTACCTGGTTCATTCAGGCCTTCAAGAACTGATTTTTGGGTTGCTGCCCTGCCCAGCCCATAAGCATTACACACCATAAAACTGAAATGGTTACTCGTGTAACCTCAAGGTGCCTAATGTCTAGATATTCTGTTGGGTTTCATGTAATCATCTGCTGCAGGAGACTTTATTTCCCTGGGGGGTTGAACAGTGTTAAGCTTATATGAAGTATGAAATTAATGGCTTGGAAACAAGTGAAGATCATTAGTACACCTTGTACAGTCACAGTTTTAAAATATCTAGCTTATCCCATCCTTTTAGGAGGACTAACAAATTGATTCTCTGCTATGTATCCCTCCCCTGGGTAAACGTGCTCCTGATGTAGCATTTGGCTATATGGACGAGCAAGGGTAAAGAAAATCACGTGTTGGAAATCTCAAAAATATAAAATTGTGGAAATGCACACCATGTCGGTTAGAATCCGCAAACATCAGGTTGATGCTTCGGATGTAATCTTTCATCAGAGCACTGCACTCTTGCAGCCAAAAATGGTAGTCTGATTTCTGAGGGAGATTGTTGCCTCAGAATATTTTTCTCTTTTGTAAATGCTAACTGAGCTGTACGTTTCCAACATTCTCTGTTAGACTAGGAAGATTTTTGTTTTGAGGACTGCTTTGTAGTGATGTTAGCTGATCCAATTTAATGTAGCATTTTTGCATTCTACACTTCGGCTTCAGCAATTAGTATGGGGGAAGACTATATCATTGAAATCCACCACAGATTTGAAATGTATCGCCACATCTAGCACTGGTTATAAATTAGGCAGATGAGTGAAATTTGACCCACTAAATTAAAATCTTTGGTGCGCACGCTCATAAATAACATTGTACGGGCGGCACAGTGGTTAGCATTGCTGTCTCATGGTGCCGAGGTCCCAGGTTCGATCCCGGTCGCTGTCCATGTGGAGTTTGCACATTCACCCCGTGTTTGCGTGGGTTTCGCCTCCACAACCCAAAGATGTGCAGGTTAGGTGGGTTGGCCATGCTAAATTGCCCCTTAATTGGAAAAAATTAATTGGGCACTCTAAATTTATATTAGAAAAACATTTTACTCCTAGTATATCATTCCCATCCAGTTTTCAGCTGGAATAGATTATTTCTCATGGCTTTTTATGTTGCTATCATTTTATTTAATCTGCCTGGAAGGCTTGCTTGCCCCATCCTCCTTTCCTCAAGGGAGTGTTGTGTTATGAACCAAGGTCTCCTCTAACTATACAACTGAATGTCCACTAGCATTATTTGCATGGTGTGCATGGAGTTCCCATAGGACCTGGAGCAGATAATTTCAGTATCTCAAGCATGTTCTGCCATTCTATTAGATCATGGCTGATGTGTTCCTCCACCTCACCTCCATTTACCCATCTTTCTTTGCTCCATATTCCTTGCTAACAAAATTATCTAAAAATGGCCAAGATGAAAAATATTAATTTTATTTGCTGTTTGTGGGACATTGCCATGGGCTAGTTGGTTGTGCCTTTAATCTATTAGTTGTAAAGCCCTTTAAGAGGTTCTGGTGGGAAGTAAATAGTATTTCCCCAGCTCACCTCCAATTCAATAAACACTTTTGTAAACAACTGCCTTTTGTATCCAAGTTGTTTTAAGTAGTTAATAAAAAAGATGAAAATGTTCCATTTAATAGTATTGATAATACAAGCTCTGCATAACCTATGGGATAACATTCTCCCAAATCTCATGTTGGTCCACCGAGCGCTCTCCAATCCGATCAGGGACAACAGAAAGCAGAATTGGGCATAGAAACTCGTATCAGGCTCTTGGATATTTGTCCTGTCAGGTAGTTTACAAGTTTTACTATTCAAAGAAGCTGATCTGAATTTGCATCATTTATTTATTCCTATATTTATATCTATTTATTCCAACTAGTTAGAGATCCAATTTCCAATAGAATTTTTGGAAACAGAATAGAAAATATTGTGTTATGGTGTTGTTGTTCATGGAAATTTTGAAGTATAGTTCCTTGCAATAATCTTTATTAGTATCACAAATAAGCTTCCATTAACAGTGCAATGAAGTTTCTGTGAAAATCGCCTGGTCGCCACACTACAGGGGCCTGTTTGGGTACACTGAGGAAGAATTCAGAATTTCCAGTTCACCTATCAAGCATGTCTTTTGGGACTTGTGGGAGGAAACCAGAGCACCCGGAAGAAACCCATGCAGACACCGAGAGCATGCAGACTCCGCACAGACAGTGACCCAAGCCGGGAATCGAACCCGGGACCCTGGTGCTGAGAAGAAACAGTGCTAACCAGTGTGCTACTGTGCCGCTGTAACTCCCACTCTAATTTGTTCAATAGTTCTGTCTTTTTGTATCTTCCTTTAGGTTATTCATGACCCTGAACACCCTTTGCCTTTATGCCTCACATTTTTCAATTTTATCTATCTCCGCGCTTCAATTTTACTTTGTCTTTGTATATCTTATCTCCTTCCACTGACTCGCATATTCCGTGTGCATATGTAATTTAAAAAAAAAATCATGTCCTTGACCTTGAGGGGAGTCTGATAGTTGCAGAAATTAAACCATCACTGGATATAAAGAACAGAATGGAGTTGGATGTTCTAGGGTTGAGGGTCTGACACCTGCCTCTAATTTGTGATGTACCTGAATCCAACCCTGTAGGTGTAACCTGGTGTACTCCATATTGCAACATCTATGTTGTGTTAAGAGTGGTGAGGTGGAGCCTCTTGGTCGAGGTGCAGAGAGCATTTCTAGAGCTAAAAGGGATGTGGAAAAAGGATTGACCAGAGAACTGGGTAGGAGAAGCAAAATGTGGCGGTACCCAGGGGCAGACTTGGTCGGTGATGTCTGTTGGAGAACAGTGTAGGAAAGAGGCCAAGAAGCTGAGGTGAGAATGACTGTACAAGTAGCCCCAATCTGGGTCACATGGTTGGACCATGAGCTCACAGTAATTGCATGGTAACATCTTTGGGTTGTAGGGGTGAAACCCATGCAAACACGAGGAGAATGTGCAATCTCCACACGTACAGTGACCCGGGGCAGGGATCTAACTTGGGTCGTTGGTGCCGTTTGGAAACAGATAATTATATGATGTACGACATAATATTTGAAGAAAATACTCCATAGATTTTTTTGCTTCCTCTCCCCAAACAAACAACATTTTGAAAAGATTGATTAAATTCATGACCTTTTGGCCTGTTCTGAAGCTGCGATTGAAGCAGTTGCTCCAATGGAGCAGCCTTTTCTATTGATTTACTATGTCCAATTGATATAGTTAAAACTCTACATGGCACATTACAAACTCTTATTACAGTTTGTTCCCATTGCTGATTCAATAGCAATGATAGGAAATCCCTTTACAAAAAAATGTTCTTATGGCTCCAGTGATTCCAGATTCATGACATTTTGGTGTGCTGCATCCATTAATGAATAAATTTTTTTTGAAAAGTGGTGCAATGCAGTTAAATAAAAACATCCTTGCTAATTTTATTAGCTGGTAGCCTGGTATTACTTGCTCTTTAATTTTCGCTGGGTATACAGAACTTGAGAATTGACAGCAAGGGACAGATAAGCTGTTAACGTAGTACTCCTCATCAGGGCAGAATTGCAAGACTACTAAATCTCAAAGGAGCAACTAAAAATCAGCACGGTAGCATAGTGGTTAGCACAATTGCTTCACAGCTCCAGGGTCCCAGGTTCAATTCCCGGCTGGGTCACTGTGCAGAGTGTGCACGTTCTCCCCGTGTCTTGAGTGGGTTTTCTCCGGGTGCTCTGGTTTCCTCCCACAGTCCAAAGATGTGCGAGTTAGGTGGATTGGCCATGCAAAATTGTCCTTGGTGTCCAAAAAAGGTTAAGTGGGGGTTACTGGATAACGGGGATAGGGTAGATACGTGGGCTCGAGTAGGGTGCTCTTTGTAAGGGCCGGTGCAGACTCGATGGGCTGAATGTCCTCCTGCACTGTAAATTCTATGATTCTTATGATTTCCTTGACCTGCTAGCCGAGAAATCAGCTAATGGGTTCTCTCGTACCGTCTCCCGCCAACCTACCTTTAATGGTCAATATATGCGCTGGGGTGGGTGGCACGGCGGCACAGTGGTTAGCAATGCTGCCTCATGACACCAAGGTCCCAGATTCGATCTCGGCCCCAGGTCACTGTCCGTGTGGAGATTGCATGTTCTCCCCGTGCCCGCGTGGGTCTCAATCTTACAACCCAAAGATGTGCAGGGTAGGTTGATTGGGCACGATAAATTGCCCTTTAATTGGGGAAAAAATTATTGGGTACTCTAAATCTATTATGTGCTGAGATTCTTACAATTTCACACACTATAAAACATGTAAATGTTGCCACACTCCCAGAGGACCAATAGGCTGCTCTCCCCTATGAGAAAGAGCTGACTGGTGGTGATTTAAACAGTGGGGTCACCACATCTCGGGTAACAAAGTCGAGAAAGCGGGACTTTCCCATGAATAACCACACCAAGATTTGCCACCAAAAGAGAAAATACTGGAAAATGTTAGCAGGTCTGGCAGCATCTGTAAGGAGAGAAAAGAGCTAACGTTTGAGTCCAGATGACCCTTTGTCAAAGCTGACAGAGTGTTTTAACCACGATTTGCCTTAATGACAACTTGATAAATGGAGCTATTTGCTCACCATGCAAACTTGACTCTGAAATAAGGCACATCAAAGCTAACTCTGGGATAATGGCTACACTGACCAGATCATATTGCTGTCTATCGTGCAAGCTTCTGAATAGGCTTAAGGCTGCCATTTTAGATCCTTTCTACCCTAGTTTACCTAATGATCACCCTGAGAAAGGTGTCTCAAACAGGTCAAGGTAGTCATTTCATGCTGCTGCTATTCAGTTGCAACATGAGTGGTATACTTCACTAAAAGGATGCTATGTCAAACCAAAGGGCATTCTGCCTACCAGTCACATGAGTGATGTGGTACATAAATTTCAGTACCAATATGATGGATGCCACATATGTGGGCTGCAGGTCTCAACGGCTGGTGGATTGGATATCCCTTTGGTTGCTCGCAACAGGCTGTAATGTCCATACTCAGCTCATTCTTGCAAAAATCAGAGCAATAATGTCCAAGGTTAGATGTGATTTGTAAACTGTAAACAATCCGATTGTAATAAGGATTACACTAACAACCAGATTTAAGGTTCAGTTGGGCTCGCACTGTTGCTCACTTTTCATGCTTGAAGCTACATATATATTTTTAAAATATAGAGTACCCAATTAGTTTTTTTCCAATTAAGGGGCAGTTTAGCATGGTCATTCCACCTAAGCTGTACATCTTTGGGTTGTGGGGGTGAAACCCATGCAGACATGGGGTGAATGTGCAAACTCCACACGGACAGTGACCCAGGTCTGGGATTCGAACCCGGGTCCTCAGCGCTGCAGTCCCAGTGCTAACCACTGCGCCACATGCCACCCTTAGAAGCTACATAGTGACACACAAGACCGTTGTCCTTTGCAAACAAATAACCTGACCATACATTGTGCCTTTTTCAACTAAACAAAAGCTTGGTGGAATGGCTGATCCTGTCGCCGGTGCTGTGACCATTCTGAGTTTGCTTGCCTGGGTTGAATTTAAGCGAAGGTTTGGCAGTTAACAGTTCCCTGGTGCATTCTCCATGGCAATGTCTGAGTCCATATGCAAACCAATCAGCCCCACCTTCTCATGCAGTATTAATTATTGTTCCCTTTGAGATTTGGTATTCTTGCGATTCTGTCCTGAGTGCAAACTGAAAACATACAATAGCCTGCTTTTTTCCCAGCAATCCTTTAATTTTGGAAGATCTTTCATAGGACTACAAACAATAAGATCTTTCTTACACCACAAACGCAGGCTAGTTGGCTCATCAAATTTTTACATGATTTTATTCATGTGAGCTGCATCAGGCAGAACAATTATCTTTTGGTTTTGTCACAAGGCAATATCCTATTTTTGAGCTGACTGGAACTTCGGCAATTTGAACTGAGACAGAGCAAACAACTTCAATGCAAGACAACATTCCAAGGTGAAGGTGGAAACCAACAAATCACCCGAAGGTGGGTGAGAAGAGAGACGGATTGAGGGCTGCTCGCTCTTATTTTTGGAATAAGCTTGTCACCTGGTTTTAGAAACCAACTCTACCAGAAACCTATCCAATGAACCACGATCTTGTAATAATTGTAACATCTGACTACACTCAAGAAACCACCTAACCCAAATCAGGTGCAGCGTTTAAATTCCACGCCTCCAGGACAATCAAAGGACACTTGACCGTACTTTTCTTTACCCTTTAATTGGACTCTTAACTGCCCTTATTTCTGATACCTCTCTGTGAGCCCGAAGGGCTGAATGCTTGTGTTGTCTTATTGTTTTTCTCTGGTTTAGTGGTTAATAAATTTGCTCGTTCTTTGACTCTAGAAAACCTGTTTAATTGGCTCCTTATTGCTCACAGTTTAAATAGTTAATTACATTTTGATTTTGAAAAGAGACATCCTTGTAAAAATTAAACCTTTGTCACCAACCAAGGAGGTTGAAGAGCGCCACTTCACCCATGCTCCTGGTCATAACAACATTAGAAATATGTACAGCGTGGATCTTAAAATCTCTCCTTTTTGTATTTAAAATTCTAGTTTCTGAATATTTAATATTTTCCCACTAGAAATGGGTATCTTTTCAGTTATTGACAAACTATACATTGATAAATAGCAGCAATCTCAGTGGACTCTGACTTCTTTGGTGTTTATTTTTCTATGAAATGAGAAGAAAGCTATTTTGCATTTTGTGCTACAAAGCTGTACCAGCCTATGGTTCATGTCATCTGAGCCCCTTGATTATGTTACATCCTTGTAACTCACCCCGTCCAGGTGCTAAGGCTCTTTTGTTGAATGCTTTTCAAATAAACAGCAGAGCTGTGATGGCTGGTTTAACGTTGGGTGGGGTGGGGGAGATCAACAATAAAAAAGCCATCCAAGAATTTGTTAGCAACAAAATTCAAACTGCCGGTTTTCTTTTCCCTTCCTTGGGGGAAGGGGGTCGAGAAGGCGAGCAGAAAAAACATTCTCTCACATTTCACAACAAAACAGTGAGTGAGAGGCTGGTGTCTCGCTTCCCCCTTTGCCAGGTCTGCTGTTTTGGAGTTCTGCCAGCCTGGAGAACTGCAGCTGTATGTTTTGCCTGACTATAGCCTGACCCAGTTTCTCTGGCAGCACATGGTACAGGAACAGGCATGATGGGTTCTCTGCTGCATCTTTTTAAAAAAAAAGAAACTTTTATATCTCAAAACGTTTTGTGTTTCTCTGATGGGATGGTGAGGGGAAAGAGGAGGCTGGAAGGAACTTGTGACTTGCTATGAGCATGTGGCGGCATTGTGGCACAGTGGTTAGCACTGCTGCCTGATTCGATCCCGGCCCCGGGTCGCTGTCCGTGTGGAGTTTGCACATTCTCCCTGTGTTTTGGGGTCTCGCCCCCAACTCCCACAATCCAAAGGTGTGCAGGATCAATGGATTGGCCAAGCTAAATTGCCCTTGAATTTGGGGGAGAGAAAAAATTGGATATTCTAAATTAATTTTAAAAAGACTTGCTGTGAGTGCCAATTTACAAACATGTAGAAATGCTCAGTTACATTTTAACCTTAATGAAACTCTGGGTTCATTATTGAAATATACTGTTTTAGTGCAGTTTTACTGATCCCAGCCATTTTCATAATATGGTGATAGATGAGTCTTCCTGGGAGTAAATCTTCTGGCAGCTTACTGTTGGGATAGTTGTTGTAAGTGTAATTCCATGTGTCAAATGGCTCTCTGGGAAGCCGATGTAAAAGAACTACACATGTGTTCCTAATCTAGTGTATTCCTGTAAAAGTAGAATGATTAGGTCTAAGGAGTGACCTTACGGGCAGCACGGTGGTTAGCACTATGGCTTCACAGCGCCAGGGTCCCAGGTTCGATTCTGGCTTGGGTCACCGTCTGTGCGGAGTCTGCATGTTCTCCCCATGTCTGCGTGGGCTTCCTCCGGGTGCTCCGGTTTCCTCCCACGGTCCAAAGATGTGCAGGGTTAGGTGGATTGGCTGTGCTAAATTGCCCTTCGTGTTCACAAAAGGTTAGGTGGGGTTACAGAAATAGTGTGGGGACAGGGTGGAGGCGTGGGCTTAGGTAGGGTGTTCTTTCCAAGGGCTGGTATAGACTCCATGGGCTGAACGGCCTCCTCCTGCACTGTAAATTCTATGATTCTATGAGTGCAGGTCAGTTAAAAATGGCTCTGCTGGCAAAACCATATTCCAGGATTTAAAAGTTAAAAGATCAGAAGTTATTCAAGTATTTTTTAAAATCTCTAAGTCTGTAATGGTGATTTTAGTTAAATGTATTATCTATGTAGGAAACACAACAATATAGGTTTGCAAGTTGAACCATCAAGGACTCCCACACTTCAACTTTTTTCCCTCATTTAGAGTTATCGATTGCCAGCCTAGAAGTAGATTAAGAAAGAAAAATCCCAAGTTATTTGGTATTTGTTGTATCATTTAAGATCTCTTCGTCTTAAATGTAAATTATGTATTTACTGTGTTGGCATCTCTTTTTTAAAAAAAAAAACTGATCCGTGGGCTCATTGTTCAAAAGCAAAATACTGCAGTTGCTGGAAATCTGAAATATAAACAGAAAATGCTCAAAACACTCAGCAGGTCAGTTGGCCGTGGAGAGATGCAGTGTTAATGTTTTGGATCAATAGCCTTCAGATGTAGAAGTTAGAGAATTAATTAAATTGGAGGAATATAACCAGCTGCCTGACTGGCAGTGTTTCCAGTTTCTCTGTTTTTGTCATTTGCCTTTCCTTATCCTGTGATTTGTTACGTACTGGTTTTTTATGTGCCTGCACTATCCATGCTATTTTTAGTCTTGTATTTTTCATTTTGGCATACCTCATCTTTGAAGGAAAGAACCTCCTGAGTATTTCTCCACTTCCCACCTCGGAGTGGCAGGTGAGACACTGACGATGATGGCCATGCAGATGCAACATAGATTACACAACAACTAGAAAGTAGTTTGTAGTGATCATTCCTCTGGAGCTGTACCTTTTTATCATATTGCTCTCTCAATTGCTACGAAGTTTGGACCTGCTGTGGAACAGCTTTGTTTATCCAGCATAATATGCCTCTGAATTTTAACAAAGTGGGTTCCATTGTGATTAGTGTGTATTCAAGCAATTGACTGAAAAGAACACGTTGTCTTCTGTGTGCAAGTCGATTTGAAGAATGTTCTTTATGAAACTAACTTGGGAGTTCACAGAGCTGTCTGGAAAAGTGAAGGCCTCTGCAGCTGGATTTGGAAAGCCCCCCACCCCACCCAACCACCACCATCTCACGTTTATGCTTTGGCCATCCCGACTGGCTAGGCTCCTCTAATTATTTGCTGTTGTGAAATAAGGTAGAGCTGTATAATGAAAAGGCATTTTGAGCAGCTTCCTGAAAAGTATTGAAATCTGTCTTTTCATCTCCACCATCTTTATCCAGAATCTGGTGGGGACATTTTTAAGCACCAATTATTTTCATCAGTAAGGGCTCTCAGTTGGTGTCTAGATTCCAATTCCACCTGGATCTTGTTATTTTGAAAAAATATTAAATCCAAAGATTTCTTCCAAATTATGAACTTTGAATGAATCAATAGATTTGGCTGGCCAGGTTAGATAAAGGAATGTGTTCCGTCTCCATAAGATTCCTACTGTGGCAGAAAAGATTGGCGGTTCTTTATATTGAGTTAGATCTAGCAGTATGACTCTTTTTTTCTGTTAGTTAGATTTAAAGTTTGGAAAGAAAGACCTTCGAATACACCCAGGTGCCCTTTCCAATCCCACCTTCCTGCACCTGGTCCATAGGCCTGTAGCTCTTAGAGCACTTAAGGTGCAGGTCCGGGTACTTTTTAAAAGAGTTTAGGGTCTCTGCCTCCACCACCAACTTGGGCAGCGAATTCCAGACACCCACTACCGTTTGCGGGGGAACAAAGGTTCTTTCTCATGTCCCCTCTGTACCTTCTGTCTCTTATCTTGAATTTATGTCCCCTAGTTCTAGAATTCTACACCAAGGAAAACAATTTTATTCTGCTCACTCTTATCTCTTCCCCTCATAATTTTTTACACTTCAATTAAATCACTCCTCAGCCTTCTTTGTTCCAAGGAAAATAACCCCAACCTATCAAATTTCTCTTTGTAGCTACACTTTTCTAGCCCTGGCAACATTCTTGTAAACCTCTGCACTCTCTCCAGAGCAATTACGATCTTCCTTTAATGTGGTGCCCAGAACTGCACACAATACTCCAGTTGTGGCCTTGCCAGTGTTTTATACAATTCCAACATTATATCCTTACTTTTATATTCTATACCTCTGCCAATGAAGGATAGCATCCCATATGCTTTCTCAACAACCATGTCTACATGAACTGCTGTTTTAAGGACCTGTGTAATTTTACGCCAAGATTCCTCACTTCATCCACCCCTCTTAATATGTTCTCATTTTTTTGTGTTATCCCTATAACTGTTTGACCTCCCTAAATGCCTGACCTCACACTTCTGTGTTAAATTCCATCTGCCACTTTATCACCCACTCCACCAATCCATCTATATAATTCTGGAGATTGTAGCTATCTTCACATTGTCCACCACTTGGTTAATCTTAGTGTTATCTGCAAATTTCCCAAAAGTACTCCCCATGTTTACGTCCAAATTGTTGATTTATTAACACAAACAGTAAGGGTCCCAACACCGAGCCCTGTGGAACACCACTTGAAACAACTATCCAATTGCAAGGGCAACCATTGGCCCTTGTCCTTTGTTTCCTGTTACTAAGCCAACTTTTTATCCAGTTTACCCTGTACCCATGGGTTTTCACTTGACCAATCTGCCATGTGGAACTTTGTCAAACACCTTGCTAAAATCCATGTACACGTGTACACAACATCAACTGCACTACCCATCAATTTTCTTGTCATTTCCTCAAAGAATTAAATTAAATTTGTGAGGCAAGACCTTCCTTTAGCAAATTCACACTGACTATCCCTGACTAGGCCATGCCTTTCTATCTTTCAGGATTGATTCTAGTAATTTGCCCACTACTGACGTAAGACTGACTGGTCTATAATTTTTTGGCATTTCCTTCGATCCCTTTTTAAACAATGCGGCCATGTGTGCATTTCTCCAGTCCGCCGGTACTTCCCCTGTATCTATCTAGTGAGGATTGGAAAATTGTCTGCCGAGCATCTACTATCCCCTCCCTGACCACCTTCAGTAGCTTCAGAAAGAATCCATCTGGCCCTGGCGACGTACCAACTTACAAGGATTCCAATCTTTATACTTATCTCATCCAGTATCGGTGTTCCTCCTTGACTGCCATATCTGCATCATTTATTTCCTATAAAATATTAATTTAAAACCCTTCCCACAGCCTCTGTGTCTACACACAAGTTCCCATCTTCATATTTGATAGGTCCCACTTTTTCCTTAACTAATCTTTTACCATTAATATATTGGTAAAACATATTTGGGTATCTTTAATTTCACTCGCTAATCTTTTTTCATGCCCTCTTTGATTTCCTTATTCCCTTTTTTAATTCATCCCTGCACTTCCTACATTCACCTTGGCTATCTCCAGTGCTTACTTCTTTGTGCCTATCATTTGCTTTATATTTCTGTTTAATCTTCCCCTGTACTTCTAGATTTGGCAGCACCACTTTTTTTTGAGGGGACATGTCTACTTTGTACATTTCGGATCTCTTTTTAGTGCTTCCCACTGGTTTGCACTGATTTATCCTCTAGCAGTGCTGGCCAGTCCACCTCAGCCAAGTCACTTCACATTTCTGCAAAATTTGCCGCTCCCCAGTTCAATATTTTTACTCCTGCTTTATCTGTCTTTTTCCATGGTTGTACTGATTTGTGATCACTATCCACGATATGGTCACCAAATGTCACTTCACCCATTTGCCCTTCTTCGTTCCCCAAGACTAGGTCTGGAATTGCATCTCCTCTCATTGGGTTTGGCACTAACTGGTTGAAAAAAAGAATTTCCTGGACACACTTATGAATTTTTCTCTCTCAGTTCCCCTTATATTGTATCCCTGTTTATATTGTGATAGCTAAAGTCTCCTACTAGTATTGTTTTTGTTCTTGAACAAAGAAAAGTACAGCACAGGAACAGGCCCTTTGGCTCTCCAAACCTGTGCCACCCATGTTGCCCGTCTAAACAAAATCTTCAGCACTTCCGGGGTCCGTATCCCTCTATTCCCATCCTATTCATGTATTTGTCAAGATGTCCCTTAAACGTCATTATCGTCCCTGCTTCCACCACCTCCTCCGGCAGTGAGTTCCAGGCACCCACTATCCTTTGTGTATAAAAAAAGTGCCTCGTACATCTCCTCTAAACCTTGCCACTTGCACCTTAAACCTATGCCCCCTAGTAATTGACCTGTCTACCCTGGGGAAAAAGCCCCTGACTATCCGCTCTGTCTATGCCCTTCATAATTTTGTAGACCTCTATCAGGCCACCCCGCAACATCCAGCGTTCCTGTGAGAACAGAGTTTATTGAACCTCTCCTCATAGCCAATGCCCTCCATACCAGGCAACATCCTGGTGAATTTCTTCTACACCCTCTCTAAAGCCTCCACATCTGTCTGGTAGTGTGGCGATCAGAATTGAACACTGCACTTTAAGTGTGGCCTAACTAAGGTTCTATACAGCTGCAACATGACTAGCCAATTTTTATACTCAATGCCCCAACCAATGAAGGCAAGCATGCCGTATGCCTTCTTGACTACCTTCTCGACCTGTGGACCTGTACACATGGATCTCTCTGACTGTCAATAGTCTTGAAGGTTCTACCATTCACTGTATATTCCCTACCTGTATTAGACCTTCCAAAATGCATTACCTCACATTTGTCCGGATTAAACTCCATCTGCCATTTCTCCGCCCAAGTCTCCAAATGAGAGACGGGCAGAAATTTCTTGCAGGCAGAAATGTGCCTACATATTTGATCTTCTATCTCCCTTTCACTATTTGGGGACCTGCAGTATGCTCCCAGTAGCGTGACTGCCCCTTTTCTCTTTCTAAGTTCAACCCATAAAGACTTTTATTTGTTGACGTGTTTAGTATATCATCCCTTCTCACAACTGGATTTGATACTTTAACCATTAGTGCTCCTCCCCCTCCTTTTTCATTTCCCCTCTATCCTTCCTGAAAACTGTATCCAGGGATATTGAGCTGGCAATTTGCCCCTCCTTTAGCCAGGTTTCCTTTATAGCACTTGCATCCTGTTGCCACAGGCGGGATTCTGCGCTGATGGGATTCTCCGTTTTGCCGGCGCCTGGAGGTTTCCCGATGGCGTGGGGCTGCCCCACAATGGGAAACCCCATTGATCGGCTGGCGTAAGGGAGAATCCCGCCGCATGTGTCTTCCTGTGCCCTTAACTCGTTTAGCTTGTGTTTATATAATGTTTTCATTGGTTCCTAATATTCCAGAGTGCTTTGTAAGTGTTGGATTTCTAAATGTATCTGTGCTAGTTGGGAAAATATGTCAATGTGCTTGCAGCAGAATCTCACAAATGGTATACAAATTAATCACAAGATAAATTGCCGTTGAATTATATTGGTTCAGGATGGGATCTTTTTAAAAAAAAAAAAAATTTTAATTCAAATTTTTCAACAACAAATTTTCTCCCAACAATAAAATAAACAAGGTATAGAAATAAAGAGAAAGAAGGACCACCCCCCAACTATACAAAGCAATAAATTAATAACAATACAAAAAAGAAGAAAGTAGCAAACAAATAGTTGCAAAAACAAAACAAACCCCCTTAACAGGCCCCTAACCCCCCCTCCCCCCCCCCCCCCCCCCCCCCCCCGGCCCGGGTTGCTGCTGAGATTGACCCCCCTCTAACCCTCCGCCAGAAAATTGAGAAAGGGCTGCCACCGCCTGAAGAACCCTTGTACCGACCCCCTCAGGGCAAACTTGACCTTCTCCAGCTGATGAACCCGGTCATGTCGTTAATCCAGGCCTCCGGGCTTGGGGGCTTCGCGTCCCTCCACTGCAAAAGAATCCTACGCCGGGCTACTAGAGACGCAAAGGCCAGGGTATCGGCCTCTCTCGCCTCCTGCACTCCCGGCTCCAATGCTACCCCAAAGATCGCGAGCCCCCAACCTGGTTCCACCCTGGAACCGACCACCTTGGACAAGGTCCCTGCCACCCCCTTCCAAAACCCCTCCGACGCCGGACACACCCAGAACATGTGCGTGTGGTTCGCCGGGCCTCCCGAACACGTCCCACACCTGTCCTCTCCCCAAAGAACCGGCTCATCCTGGCCCCAGTCATGTGCGCCCTATGCAGCACCGTCAGCTGAATTAAGCTGAGCCGTGCGCAAGAAGAGGACGAGTTCACCCTCCCCAGGGCGTCCGCCCACGTCCCTCGTCGATCTCCTCCCCTAGCTCCTCCTCCACCTTCGCTTTCAGCTCTTCCACCGAGGCCGCCTCCTCCTCCTGCATCACCTGATAAATTGCCGAGATCCTACTCTCACCGACCAACGTCCCCGAGAGCACCCTACCCTGCACCCCCTCGGCGGCAGTAGCGGGAACTCCGCCACCTGTCGCTTAACAAACGCCCTAATCTGCATATACCTGAAAGTATTCCCAGGGGGGGAGACCCCACTTCCCCTCCAACTCCTCTAAAATCGCAAACTTCCCATCGAGGAAAAGGCAGGATGGAATCTTGGCTAGAATACAAATCCTTGGTCCCTCTTCAAAGTGGTACTGAGGGATCTTTTTAAGCCCATGTAAACAAGCAGGTGAAACCACAGCTAATCCATCCTGGAGTACGGGTGCTGAAATCCACCACCTCGTAACAGATAAAGAAATCAATTTCAGACTCACTTGACTTATTGGTGTTAAGTCACAAGAAAATAGTGTCATGTTTGTAGGTGGACACGATTTCAAATTAGAATCAGTTGTTGGTAAATGAGCAAAAGATTGACAACAGAATCTTAGAGGGAATGTGGCTGATCTAAAGTGAACAGAGAAAAGTCATTGACTTACAAAACAGTCTTTTAAGTCCAATATTGATCTAGTCTGCTGGAAGGGTATCTTCAGCGCAAATGCAGTGTGACCACAGTATTCTTCTCTAATAGTTATAGCTGACTATTACAATCATTAATAATAATAATCACTTATTGTCACAAGTAGGCTTCAATGAAAAGCCCCTAGTCGCCACATTCCGGCACCTGTTCGGGGAGGCCGGTATGGGAACTGAACCCGCGCTGCTGGCATTGTTCTGCATTACAAGCCAGCTGTTTGGCCTACTGTGCTAAACCAGCCCCATTAAAACTGCCATGGGGTACATTGTAATTAAATGTTTCATCAGTACACCTTGCATAGACCAAATAATATTTCATTTTTGCCTTGCTAAGTAAGGCAGGACTCGGTAGACGGTAGGTTGACCCAAGAGATATGGACCGTTTTCTGGACTTGATTTATTTTGGGACAACTGTGTTGGGCAGTGTTTCTCCCCATGTGGGCCATCTAATCTAACCCCACGTAAACCTGCTCGCTTTTGAAACCGTAATATTGGATTTGGTACTTGGTAATGAACCAGGGCAAGTGATAGATTTGTTAGTGGGAGGCAGTTTGGAAATAGTGACCACAATTCTGCGGCTTTCACTTGAGTAATGGAGAAGAATAGATGCGTGCAACAGGGCAAGGTTTACAATTGGGGAAGGGTAAATACGATGCTGCCAGACAAGAACTGAAGTGCATAAGTTGGGAACATAGGCTGTCAGGGAAGGACACAATTGAAATGTGGAACTTGTTCAAGGTAATGATACTATGTGTCCTTGATATGTATGTCCCTGTCAGGCAGGGAAGAGATGGTCGGGTGAGGGAGCCATGGTTGACAAGAGAGGTTGAATGTCTTGTTAAGAGGAAGAAGGATACTTATGTACGGCTGACGAAACAAGGTTCAGACAGGGTGCTGGAGGGATACAAGATAGCCAGGAGGGAACTGAAAAAAGGGATTAGGATAGCTAAGAGAGGGCATGAAATCTTTGGCGGGTAGGATTAAGGAAAACTCCAAGGCCTTTTACACATATGTGAGAAATATGAGAACGACTACAGCAAGGGTAGGTCCGATCAAGGACAGTAGCGGGAGATTATGTGTTGAGTTTGAAGAGATAGGAGAGGTCTTGAACGAGTACTTTACTTCAGTATTTACGAATGAGAGGGCCATATTGTTGGGAGAGGACAGTGTGAAACAGACTGGTAAGCTCAAGGAGATACTTGTTAGGAAGGAAGATGTGTTGGGCATTTTGAAAAACTTGAGGATAGACAAGTCCCCTGGGTCTGACGGGATATATCCAAGGATTTTATGGGAAGCAAGAGATGAAATTGCAGAGCCGTTGGCAATGATCTTTTGTCCTCACTGTCAACAGGGGTGGTACCAGGGGATTGGAGAGTGGCGAATGTCGTGCCCCTGTTCACAAAAGGGAATAGGGATAACCCTGGGAATTACAGGCCAGTTAGTCTTACTTTGGTGGTCAGCAAAGTAATGGAAAGAGTACTGAGGGATAGGATTTCTGAGCATTTAGAAAACACTGCTTGATTAGGGATAGTCAGCACGGATTTGTGAGGGGTAGGTCTTGCCTCACTAGTCTTATTGAATTCTTTGAGGAGGTGACCAAGCACGTGGATGAAGGTAAAGCAGTGGATGTAGTGTACATGGATTTTAGTAAGGCATTTGATAAGGTTCCCCATGGTAGGCTTATGCAGAAAGTAAGGAGGCATGGAATAGTGGGAAATTTGGCCAGTTGGATAACAAACTGGTTAACCGATAGAAGTGAGAGAGTGGTGGTGGATGGCAAATATTCAGCCTGGAGCCCAGTTACCAGTGGCGTACCGCAGAGATCAGTTCTGGGTCCTCTGCTGTTTGTGATTTTCATTAATGACTTGGATGAGGGAGTTGAAGGCTGGGTCAGTAAATTTGCAGACGATACGAAGATTGGTGGAGTTGTGGATAGTGAGGAGGGCTGTTGTCGGCTGCAAAGAGACATAGATAGGATGCAGAGCTGGGCTAAGAAGTGGCAGATGGAGTTTAATCCTGAAAAGTGTAAGGTCCATTTTGGAAGGACAAATATGAATGCGGAATACAGGGTTAACGGTAGGGTTCTTGGCAATAGAACATTACAGCGCAGTACAGGCCCTTCGGCCCTCGATGTTGTGCCTACCTGTGAAACCACTCCAAAGCCCATCTATACTATTCCCTTATCATCCATTGTTCATCCAATGACCATTTAAATGCCTTTAATGTTGGTGAGTCCACTACTGTTGCAGGCAGGGCGTTCCACACCCCTACTACTCTGAGTAAAGAACCTACCTCTGACATCTGTCCTATATCTATCTCCCCTCAATTTAAAGCTATGTCCTCTCGTGTTAGCCATCCCCATCCGAGGAAAAAGGCTCTCACTGTCCACCCTATCTAATCCTCTGATCATCTTGTATGCCTCAATTAAGTCACCTCTCAACCTTCTTCTCTCTAACGAAAACAGCCTTAAGTCCCTCAGCCGTTCCTCCATAAGATCTTCCCTCCATACCGGGCAACATCCTGGTAAATCTCCTCTGCAGCCTTTCCAATGCTTCCACATCCTTAACATCCTAACACACCGTACGCCTTCTTAACAACCCTATCAACCTGGGTGGCAACTTTCAGGGATCTATGTACATGGATACCGAGATCTCTCTGCTCATCCACACTACCAAGAATCTTACCATTAGCCCAGTACTCTGTATTCCTGTTACTCCTTCCAAAATGAATCACCTCACACTTTTCTGCATTAAACTCATTTGCCACCTCTCAGCCCAGCTCTGCAGCTTATCTATGTCCCTCTGTAACCTGCAACATCCTTCCGCACTGTCCACAACTCTACCGACTTTAGTGTTATCTGCTATTTTACTCACCCATCCTTCTACACCCTCCTCCAGGTCATTTATAAAAATGACAAACAGCAGTGGCCCCAAAACAGATCCTTGTGGTACACCACTAGTAGCTGAACATTTCCCATCAATCACCACCCGCCAATTTCTGATCCAAACTGCTAAATCACCCTGAATCCCATGCCTCTGTATTTTCTGCAATAGCCTACCGTGGGGAACCTTATCAAACGCTTTATTGAAATCCATATACACCACATCAACTGCTTTACCCTCGTCCACCTGTTTGGTCACCTTCTCAAAGAACTCAATAAGGTTTGTGAGGCACAACCTACCCTTCACAAAACCGTGTTGACTATCCCTAATTAAATTATTCCTTCCTAGATTATTATAAATCCTATCTCTTATAAACCTTTCCAAGACTTTGCCCACAACAGAAGTAAGGCTCACTGGTCAAAAGTTACTGGGGTTGTCTCTAGTCCCCTCGTTCAAGAAGGGGGCAATGTGGAGGAGCAGAGAGACCTTGGGGTCTATGTTCATAGATCTTTGAAAGTTGCCACTCAAGTAGATAGAGCTGTGAAGAAGGCCTATGGTGTGCTAGCGTTCATTAGCAGAGGGATTGAATTTAAGAGCTGTGAGGTGATGATGCAGCTGTCCAAAACCTTGGTAAGGCCACATTTGGAGTACTGTGTGCAGTTCTGGTCGCCTCATTTTAGGAAGGATGTGGAAGCTTTGGAAAAGGTGCAAAGGAGATTTACCAGGATGTTGCCTGGAATGGAGAGTAGGTCTTGCGAGGAAAGGTTGAGGGTGCTAGGCCTCTTCTCATTAGAACAGAGAAGGATGAGGGGCGACTTGATAGAGGTTTATAACATGATCAGGGGAATAGGTCGAGTAGACAGTCAGACTTTTCCCCCGGGTGGAACAAACCATTACAAGGGGACATAGATTTAAGGTGAATGGTGGAAGATATAGGGGAGATGTCAGAGGTAAGTTCTTTACCCAGAGAGTAGAGGGGGCATGGAATGCACTGCCTGTGGAAGTAGTCGAGTCTGAAACATTAGGAACCTTCAAGCGGCTATTGGATAGGTACATGGATTGCGGTAGAATGATGGGTTGTAGATTAATTTGTTCTTAATCTAGGACAAAAGTTTGGCATAACATCGTGGGCCGAAGGGCCTGTTCTGTACTGTATTTTTCTATGTTCTCTGCTCTACGTAATCTTTTTTCCAGGTAAATATCGTGTATTTTAAGGACTCTGATTCCATCATACTTCAAGTAAAAGGTTTTCCTAACCTCCCATTCAATTCTTTTTATGATTATCTTAAAATTAAAGATGCTACTCTCCTTTCATTTAATAACAAATGAAGAGGAGCAAAACCGCATGGAAAATGCGAATAACTTGAGAATTTATCCAGGTCCATGGTTTGATCTATTTGATAAACGGCACCAACACATCTCTTGTAAAATTGAGTCTTTTCCATTGGAAAGCCATCTGGCGGTTTCCTGTTTAAATTGCACTCCTGCATTTCTTTGTTTTCTGCACTGTATGTGCCTTTGTTTTCTGAAACATTGCTGCTAATCCTGGTTATCCAATACTGATTTATCACGTCTGACTCCCTAAGTATATCTGTGAAGCATGTTGTTGAAGTTCATTCTAATGAAATGAATCAACCTATATTTATGAAAGGTAAATGCTAAGTTTTAACTATTCTAGACAGACGCAAGATCATCTGGTGTTCAATTAGATTAAGCATACAGACAATATTGCAATATTGCTTGGTTACATTCATTACAGAAAATCAGTCCTCAATGACAAAGAACAAAAAAGTACAGCACAGGAACAGGCCCTTCGGCCCTCCAAGCCTGTGCCGACCATGCTGCCCGTCTAAACAAAATTTTCTACACTTCCGGGGTCCATATCCCTCTATTCCCATCCTATTCATGTATTTGTCAAGATTCCCTTTAAATGTCACTATTGTCCCTGCTTCCACCACCCCCTCCGGCAGCGAGTTCCAGGCATCCACTACCCTCTGTTTAAAAAAGAAAAAGAAACTTGCCTCGTACATCTCCTCTAAACCTTGGCCCTCGCACTTTAAACCTATGCCGTCTAGTAATTGACCCCTCAGCCTCTGACTATCCACTCTGTCTGTGCCCCTCATAATTTTGTAGATCTCTATCAGGTCACCCCTCAACCTCTGTCATTCCAGTGAGGACAAACCGAGTTTATTCAATCTCTCCTCATAGCTTATGCCCTCCATACCAGGCAACATCCTGGTAAATTTCTTCTGCACCCTCTCGAAAGCCTCCACACCCATCTGGTAGTGTGGCGATCAGAATTGAACACTACACTCCTAAGTGTGGCCTAACTAAGGTTCTATACAGCTGCAACATGACTTGCCAATTTTTATACTCAGTGCCCCGGCCAATGAAGGCAACCCTAATGCTGTATGCCTTCCTGACTACCTTCTCCACCTGTGTTGCCCCTTTCAGTGACCTGTGGACCTGTACACATGGATCTCTCTGACTGTCAATAGTCTTGAAGGTTCTACCATTCACTGTATATTCCCTACCTGTATTGGACCTTCCAAAATGCATTACCTCACATTTGTCTGGATTAAATTCCATCTGCCATCTCTCCAGAACTGGGTTGGTAACGGTTGAGGAACCCTTCAACCACATTGGGGAGGCAAATCCTTGGTTGAGGGGAAAGGAAGACCCATCAGAAATTCTGATTGGAAGATGGCACTGCCGGCAAAATACAAGAGATGGAGATACCAGAAGAATGGAATAGAGCTTTATAGGAAATGGAGTGGAAGGATACTCCAAGGTAGCGATGGAAGTATGTGGGTTTATAAAACACATTGGTCAACAATCTATCCCTAAAAATGAATAAAACAAAAGCCGTAGAGAGGATGAGCCCTTGAAATGGACCATTTGAATGTAAGAGAAGGATTGAAATTAGAAATGAAGCTGATGAAATAGTTCATGGCAAAGGGCAGGAAACAGCACTGTAAAATTGATATCTGCTTTAGAAAAGAGGTGAAGGAAAAGGCCCCAGTAGGATTGGAACAAAGAATGCTCTCCGCACCTAACAAAAAGGCGGACATAGATAGTTAGGATCCACAAGAGTTTCCATAGCAACACCTATTATTTGAAGGAAATGAGAGTCAACAGGAGTGTAAGAACAAATTCAGCCTGGGGAAGAACAATGCTGACGGATGGGGGCTTGTTTGGCCTCTGTATAAGGCTGAAGAGGTGGGGCATCCTGGTGTGGAATGAGCTATAGATGGATTGGACTGGACATCCACGGTGAAAGAGCTGGTTAGGAACAGGAAACTGGAAATTGCTTAAGTGGTGAACAGTGTCAGAGTCTTGTAGGTGGGAAGAGACCTGAAAAGGAGAGCAAGTAAACTATCTGACCTATGGAATAGATGGTGGCTTTCTGCAGCACCAATGCTTTAAAGGCTACCTTCTCTCAAACAATTCCTCCTTTACTGTCTTTAGTCTGCTGCGAAGCCTAATGATATTGGGGCGGGATTCACCAATAATGGGGCTATGTCCCCACTCCGGCATGAAAACCGGCGGCAACCACTCTGACATCAACGGCCCCCAAAAGTGAGGAATCTCCACTTTCCAGGGTGCTAGGTTGACGGCGGAGTGGTTCCTGCAGCTCCAGTCACCAGTGAAGGGCCAGCGCGATTTCACGCATGCGCAGAACGGCCGGCGTATTTCCGCGCATGCGCAGGGGTTCCCTTCTCTGTGTCGGCCCCTGGCAATATGGTGGAGCCCTGCAGGGGCCCGGCGCGGAGTAAAGTAGGCCCCCACGGAACCAGCCCACCCGCTGATCGGTAGGCACCAATCGCGGGCCAGACCACCGGCTCTTCTCCCCCCCCCCCCCCCCCCCCCCCTCAAGGACGGCCCCTTGCACACTTACCTTCCAGGTCCCACAGTTTCTGAGGTGAGTAATTCACGCTGGCGGGACTGGGCAAACCTCGTCGGCCACTCGGCCCATTGGGGCCCGGAGAATCACTGGGGGGAGAGGGGTGGTGTGCTGTCAACGGCCCCTGACCAGCACGACGAGAATCCTGCTGGCGCCCGGAAATTCGCACCGGAGAATAGGGAAACCGGCGGCGGGGCAGGATTCACGCCTCGCCTCCCCCCAGGGATTTTCCAACCTGGCGCAGGTCAAGGGCTAAATTGCATTGTGCCACCCGGGACACCCGCTTGTGGGGTGATGAATGCATTTGCAACTTACTTCTGGACGTGTCATTTTCTGCTATACCAGTGGATTGAACTCCAAGCTTAAAATTTCATTTTTATAGCCATTTGAGTGAGTAGCACAGTAATGAAGTGTATGGCAGGTGACTTTTGTTTATGCTTTGTAAGAGTCTAAGGAAGTGTGATAAGAGGGAAGATAACTTTTCAGTCACTGTTGCTTTGACTCCTTCACATTGTTTGGTTGGTGTTTTGGAATTGACCTTTGGATAGCTGGAATACTGAATTTTAAGCATTAAATGATTAAATGCAGTGACTTCTTTACACCATTCGGCTGGTGTTTGGGTATTGGTATTATTTGGATAGCTGGAATATAAATTTTAAGAATTCCATGATTAAATGCAGTCTGTTTAATTCTGCTTCACATTATGCATGATGGAAATTAGAAAAATGTGGTATTGGGTTATTTTGAAAGCCAAAGAGTAAACTCAACATTCGTGTTTCTTGAGGCTTTTCTGAAAATCAAATTCAGCAAATTAAAGAGAAATCAAAGCCTTTGTTTTGGTACACATTTGAAGACTCGTTTCTGATATAACCTAGACGAGAGAAAAGAAAACAATGTATGTTATGGTACAAACCTTATTTGGCTGTAAAACATAACTGTAAAACTACAAAAAATTGCATTGATTTCTGAAGCTTTTATCAGCCTTCCTCTTCATTCACTTCTGTTTCCATTGTAAAATGTTTCAAGTCATGCACCACTAAGTCGAGAAGCAGAGTGAGTGAAACGCCACCTATCAGTGGTACACAGTGTTTGAAGGAAATCTTGTTTCCAATTGAATGGCAGGCAGTAGAATGCCTCTGCTGAATAAATATGCAGATTCTGTGGAGTGAATACATTTATAATAGGATTTCCCAAACTCTTCCAGCCACGGAACCCTGTTGACCTCCAAAGAGAACTGACTGAACCCCAAAGAAACATTCTTATTATGTTAAACCTCGCAAAATCAATTTTTATTTGTGCAATAGGTACAAACATACAAAAACAAATTTAGAGTATTTTCTATTTCTCATTTTATATTAATTATAATTTTAAAGTTCTCGAGCAACAAATGCTCAGCTTTTGGCATTGTTAATAGTAGGAGTGATGCTGATCTTATGCTCATATATTCATTTGATAATAGGAGTGCTGCTGGAACTATTCTCCGATCAGACATGCACATAGATTGGACCCAAAAGAATATCTCTCTCACTCTCACTCACTCACTCACTCACTCACTCACTCACTCACTCACTCACTCACTCACTCACTCTCTCACTCTCTCACTCTCTCACTCTCAAACACACACACACTTCCACACCTCTCTCTCACATTCAACTCTCATTGGCGTTTTGTGGTACTGCCTCTCTTGTGCCTGCCCACCCCTCTCTAACTTGCTCCCTCGTACTCTTTTCCCCTCCTTTTTTAATCGTTTTGTCATTTTTTGATTTATTCCTTCCAATCTTCTGACTTGCCACTCGTCTTTGTCTAAATATATGCTTTTTCTTTTATACTGTCTTTAATTTTTAAAAAACTTAACCACAGATGTTGAGCTCTCGTCTCAATTTTTCTTTCTCATTGGACTATGTCTAGTCTGTGTATTCTGAAATTTGCCCAACAGTAGCCAATGAGTTGCGAAAACCATCTTCAATTGGACAGGCCAGAAGGACAGCTTTTTTTCAAATTTAAAACATCCAGACCTACCAGGAACCTCTTGAGTCCTACAGAACCCAGTTTGGGAAACGCTGCTGTACAATAATTATTTAATCAAATTCTAGTTGTTATTTCTCTTTGCTACGATCTTTATCCTTGGCTGAAACCATCAAATTGCTTCTGTAGCAGTGTTTTTAACCTATGACTTTGAATATCATGGATTGAAGCTCCATGGATGTAGGCTGATATTTCAGTGCTATACAGAAGCAGTACTGCATTGGTGGAAAGGCTGTCTTTCAGATGAAATATTATATCAAGGCTGGTTAGCCCTTTCTGCTGGTCATTAGAAGATCTCACTCTGAAGAACAACAAACAAATTCTCCCCATTTCTATTGAAAATCTGCCTTCAGCCAATACCAAAAACCGCCATTGTGTGTGCTATTTGTGGGGACCTTGCTGTGTGCAAATTGGCTGACATACCTATCACCTAATTTTTAAAAATGAATGTTTTGCAGATAAGGTTCTGAAATCTATTTACATTGGAGAGAGGAATCTACTCTCTGGCCTGTGATTGAAGCTTGATTACATAAAGTCAATACTTAGCTCATTTAAGATCTATATTCCAGCTTTTTGAGATTTACTTGTGCTTTAAATCTCTCCTCTCCTATTTGATTAACATTGTAAAATAATGTTGCTGAACCACCTATTTGGAGCATTTGAGATCTGATCTAACGCCATTTTATTGGACCAGATTTTCATAAACGCTGAAAATGCTGACTAGAATAAACCAAGTGACTTTGTGCTATTGCAATGTTCAGCTTGTTCACCAGACAAAGCTGCTTTTATAGCAAACTTTGACTGCTGTGCTTCTGTAGCTCAGCTCTCCTGCAGTTTGTAGCCAAAGAAATGTAAAACTGCCAAACTGCTTTTCAGATGAGCAGCCAGGAAGATCCTTTTTTTTTCTGGGTTTACGTGCATGACGTTGAGTTAACTGTGGTCAATAAAAGTACTGCACTGCTAGCATTTTGTGGGATTAATTATTTTTTTAAAAGTCTTTCCTCATTTGTTGTTTCTCTGACTTTGTACTCAAATTGGTCTGCCTACTGTCAGTGCACTTCACAGTAATTTCGTGGTTGTGAAACATGAGGTGTCCTGAGTCTTTATGTAAATATACCTTGTGCTTCTCCTTTTGTTCGGCCATCCTCCTCCTCCTCCATGATCTGTACCCCTATTTTCGTTATCATTCCCTTCTCCTAACTCCTCAACCCACCGTCGCCCTTCTAAAATGGCCAAAATTACCCAATGAGTCCTGACATTGAATTCCTAATCGTGCCTTCCATTCTCTGCCTACCTGAGCACCAGCAGGTCAGTGAATAAGGATCTTTGACGCTGGTTGCTTTTTTTCCCAGTTCCTCTGTTCCTTAAACTAGTTTGTTGCATTCAATTGTAGTATCTCGACTGCTGTCTTGATTGCGATTATCTATCTCTAATTAAATACATTGAAATACTGAGGATGGGGTGGGGGTGTCGGATGAAAAGAGGAGGGAGCTGGAAGGCAATTTTAAATGTTTTTAAAGAGTACCCAATTATTTTTTTTCCAATTAAAGGGCAGCACGGTATCACAGTGGTTAGCACAATTGCTTCACAGCTCCAGGGTCCCAGGTTCGATTCCCGGCTTGGGTCACTGTGTGGAGTCTGCACGTTCTCCCCGTATGTGCGTGGGTTTCCTCCGGGTACTCTGGTTTCCTCCCACAGTCCAAAGATGTGCAGGTTAGGTGGATTGGCCATGTTAAATTGCCCTGAGTGTCCAAAATTGCCTTAGTGTTGGGTGGGGTTACTGGGTTATGGGGATGGGGTGGAGGTGTGGGCTTGGGTGGGGTGCTCGTTCCAAGAGCCGGTGCAGACTCGATGGGCCGAATGGCCTCCTTCTGCACTGTAAAGTCTATTTAGCGTGGCCAATTCACCTACCAGGCACATCTTTGGGTGTGGGGGTGAGAACCACGCAGACACTGGGAGAATGGGCAAACTCCACATTGACAGTGACCCGGGTCTGGGATCGAACCCGGGTCTTCAGCGCCATGAGACAGCAGTGATAACCACTGCGTCACCGTGTTGCCCTTGCAAGACAAATTTCTAACCTTGGTTTGATTATTGCGAGTAGAATGTTGAATGCCCTTTTGTATGCATTTTGCACAGGTAGTGCAATATGGTTATCTCTTAACTGCCCTGAGAAATAGTCTTACCTCAACGTTGTTATTTCAAACAGTCAAATAAGAAACCACACAGGTTAGGTATTGGAAATGACGAAGGCAAACCTAACCCAGTTTACCTGGCAAAGTCCTCTTCTGAGGAGGACTTTAACCTGAGGACTGTTCCACCAACTAGGTAGGCAACGACTGACCCAATCATATCCATTGAATATTACCGTGGAGACGATAGCCATGGTTTAACTGTAAAAAAAAAATTAAAAAATCTATATTCAATTTTGGGTGCGTTTAGCAGGGTGTTTATGGCTGCAGTGCCGAGAAACACCCCACTATTCAACGACACTTTCTATATTTTTTTGTCCTCAGTGAGTTTCTCTCTGCTGAGGCCACACAAGTCATTTCCTGCTGGCAAGCACAGCAGGAAAGGCTCCCCTCCGATCAGGGCACCATTTTGTCTGGCTGCCCCGATCTTCTTTCAGGGTCATGGTGCTATGGTGCCCAGAGGGAGTGCCAAGACACCACACTGCCCTGTCCCCGACCACCCTGGGGTCTCCAATGGTGCTATTATGACTGGTTAATGTTCGTGGAAACCAGTACTAAATGGCACCATGGCGAGGTCTCCCAGGCACGGCCGTTAGGTCCTGGGCGTTGATCACGCTCGGTGAAGACGAAATCCAGATCATGTGAGACTCCGTTTAATCTTGCGCGACATTTTGAACGTCACAAATCTCACGAGAAGCCCCTCATGAGATTCAACGGCTTTGTCCCGAGACCGAGTATGGCCCAACAAGTCTGTTAAATCTTGCCCAATGTCTCTGTTTCGTGATGTGTTTGGGCTTTAGATGAGGTTTTTTGGGGATATTCCTCTTCCCCCATCCTGCTAGAATAGGTAGCTTCTCAAGACCATCACTCTCTATTTACAGCAGGTATTTACACATTAGGACCCCTGAAGTTGGAGGTACTCTTTCCAGCTAAAACATTGGCATCTACTCAGCAAGATGTGAAATTGTCCAGGTGTGTCTTGTATACAAGAAACGGGACAAATTCAACGCAGCCAATTACCGCCCTATTGGTCTACTGTCCATCAGCAAAGTGATGGAAGGTGTAATCAGGAGTGCTATCAAGCGGCAGTTACCCAGCAATAACCTGCTTACGGACGCTCAGTATGGGCTCCGCTGGGGTCACTCAGCTCCTGATCTTATTACAACCTTGGTTTAAACATAGACAAAAGCTGATTTCCAGAGGTGAGGTGAAAATGACTGCCCTTGACATCATGGCAGCAGAGTGTGGCATCAAAGAGCCCGAGCAAAAGTGGACTCATTGGGAATCGGGTGAAAAACTCTCCACTGGTTGGAGTCATACCTGGCACAAAGGAAGATGGTTCTGGTGGTTGGAGGTCAATCATCTCCGCTCCAGGACATCACTGCAGGAGTTCTTCAAGGTAGAGTCAGTGGCCCAACCACCTTCAGCTGTTTCATCAATGACATCCCTTTCATCATAAGGTCAGAAGTGGGGATGTTAGCAGATGACTGCGAATGTTCAGCACCATTTGCGATTCCTTAAGTACTAGAGCAGTCCATGTCCAAATGCAGCAAGACTCTGACAATATCCAGCCTTGGGCTGACAAGTGGCAAGTTACATTCGGGCCACACAAGTGCCAGGCAATGACCAGATCCTACAGGAGCAGATTTAACCATTGCCCCTTGACATTCAATGGCATTACCATCGCTGAATCCCAAAAATCAACATAATTGATCAGGAACTGAACTGGACGAGCCATATTAATACTGTGGCTGTCAGAGCACATCAAATGCTAGGACCCCTACGGTGAATAACTCGCCTGCTGATCCCCCAAATTCTGTCCACCATCTGCAAGGCACAAGTCAGGAATGTAATGGAATACTCTCCACTTGCCTGGATGAGTGTAGCTCCAATAACACTCAAGAAGCTCAACACCATCCAGAACAAAGCAGCCCCCTGATTGGGGACTGTGATTTCAAGAAATGGCTGAAGACAGCAGGTACAATAAAGGCTGTAAGACCTAACAATATTCAATCTTTGGCTATGGGTATATCTTGTATTTAAGACTTGCGCTCCAGAGTTCAGTGCAGCTACAATACTACCGCCTGTCCAACAATGTGAAAAATTGCCTAGTTATGTCCAGTCCACAAAAAGCAGGACATCTAATTTGGCCAATTAGTCGGCTCTCAATCATCAGTAAAATGATGGAAGTTTGACTTGGCTATCTGGTGGTATTTGCTTAACAATTTCACCGATGCTCACTTTGGCTTCCTTCAGGGCCGCTCTGCTCCTGATATCATTACAGCCTTGGTCTAAGAATATATGAGCTGAATTCCAGAGGTGATGTGAGACGACTTGACGGCAAGGCTGCATTTGATTTGATGTTGGCTTCAAGGAGTCATAAAAGGAAGGTCATGTGACCCTCAAGATCATGCCAGCATCAGTCACTTCCGTTTCCTTGCTCTTTCTTTGTATGTTTGTTTCCTTCAAGTGCCCAATTTACTTTTGAAATAATTGATTGCCTCTGTTTCCACGAGTTCAAGGTCATTACCACTCTTGCATTAAAAAAAGCTCTTAATCGCCTTTCCAACTCCTACCCAAAACCATCAATCTGTGCCTGCTGTGGTCATAGAACATACAGTGCAGAAGGAGGCCATTCGGCCCATCGAGTCTGCACCGACCCACTTAAGCTCTCACTTCCACCCTATCTCCCTAACCCAGTAACCCTTCCTCACCTTTTTGGACATTAAGGGCAATTTAGCATGGCCAATGTACCTAACCTGTACATCTTTGGACTGTGGGAGGAAACCGGAGCACCCGGAGGAAACCCACGCAGACACGGGGAGAATGTGCGCACACCGCACAGACAGTGACCCAGCAGGGAATCGAACCTGGGGCCCTGGCGCTGTGAAGCCACAGTGCTAACCACTATGCTACTGTGCTGCCCCTTGTAGTCCTTGTAGCATCAGCTAATGGGTGCAGCTGGTCTTTTGTCTACCTTATTCAAACCTGCCATAACCTTGTACACCTCTGAAATCTCCCATTTGCTCCAACAAGAACAATCCCAACTTTTCCAACCCTCCTCCCTGGACCCATTTTGGTAAATACTCACTGCACCTTGTTAAGTAAGATCTTCCACAAGCTAAAGTGTGGTGACCATTGTGGCCTAACTAGAGCTGTATAAAGGTTTCGCATCAGTTCCCTGTTTTTCTGCTTAATACATAAATTTATGCAGCTCATGATCCCATATGCTTTTCTGACTACTCTCTCAATATGAAAGATCTGTGTACCAACTGGTTCCTGTGTCCCTTACACTCTTTAGAATTGTGCCCGTTTGTCCATTTTGCCTCTATCTCTCTTTTCCTCTCACACTTCTCTGTATTAATTGATTAGTGGCGAATAGCATTTACACCACACAAGTGCTGGACAATGACCGTTTCCAACAAGAGAGAACTGTCTCCTCTAGATGTTTAATAATACCACCAGTGTTGAATCCTCCACCAACAACTTCCTGGGGGTAGCCATTGACTAGAAACTGAATGGACCAGTCATATTAATACAGCTAAGAACAGACTAAGGCGAGGAATTTTGTGGTGAGTAACTCGTTCTGATTCCCCAAAACCTGTTCAACTACAATGCACATCAGGAGTGTGATTGAGGGCAGCACGGTGGCGCAGTGGTTAGCATTGCTGCCGCACGGCGCAAAGGTCCCAGGTTCGATCCCGGCTCTGGGTCACTGTCTATGTCTATGTGGAATTTGCACATTTTCCCCGTGTTTGCGTGGGTTTCGCCCTCACAACCTAAAGATGTACAGGGTAGGCCCATTGACCACACTAAAATGGCCCTTAATTAGAAAAAAGAAATGAATTGGGTACTCTAAAATTTTTTTAAAAAGGAATGTGATTGAATACTCTGCACGTGTCTGAATGAGTGCAGCTCCAATAACACTCGGAGCTCAATAGCATCCAAGATAGCGCAACCCGTTTGATTGGTACCTCGTCCACCAGATTTAAACATTCACACTCTACCATCAGTGAAAAGTGGCAGTAATGTGCATCATCGACGAGATACACTGCGGCAATTTGCCAAAGTTCTTCTGACAGCACTATCTAAACATTTACTGCCTTAGAAGTACAAGGGCAGCAAATGTAGAGGAACACCACTACCAGGAGGTTGCCCTTCAAGTTAAAACACCATCCTGGCTTGGAATCATATTCCCTTTCCTTCACTATCACTGGGTCAAAATTCCCCTTTTACCGTCACTGTGCCCACAGTGGTTACCTACACCAGATGGACTCCAGTAATTCAAGAAGGCAGCTTACCATCACCTACTCAAGGGAAATTAGGGATGGGCAACAAATGCTCCCATACCATGAGTGAATTAAGATGAAAGCTATAGTTGTTGCTGATTTTTGAAGTTATTGACTGAACAGGATTGTAGTTTGGTTTCTGGGCCAAAAGCATTGCATTAATGTAACACGAGAATTTTATTTTGCCCTTGTTTTAGTCTAAAATTGTACACTTATCAAATGCCTAATTGAGGATGTCCGGCGTTATTCTTGTTGCTGGGTGTTTAAACAAATGATTATGGCCAAGGGGGAAGATTTTGCAGGGAGTGAACACGACAGATTGTTGGACAGAATCCAAAATGACCTGTATGATACATTTTTAATTATGACTAATGCACTGCAAGTTTAAACTTGACCATATCAATCTGCTGAGTGCTGGAGTATAATTACTATGGAACCGGATTGGTTTAAACAGTCCTGAACTGATTAACGACAGTTCCCTTTTCATTTAGACAAGTGCACCTGCTGCATTTCAGCCACGGAGGCCTGATGCTTTTATGTGGTGCTTAGCAGTGTCCTTGCAGTTCTTCAGATTTGGCACAGTTTTGATTTAATCTTGTGTGGAAAAGGAATAAAGACCTTGCATTTATATAGCAACTCAAATCCTAAAGAGCGGCTAGCCGTAGACTAATTGCTTGTTCCAACATGTGTCTGTACCAGTAGTTTTCTCCATGGGACTTCTAATCTAATCCCATTGTCCTGCTTCCCCATAACCTTTAATATTTCCTCTGTTCCAAGCAATTATTTACTTTCTAAAAATTTTGTGTTGTGTTGTAGGAAATTGCACTTTCTAAACACCCTTAAAATAAATAATTCTTTGTGATCACCTGGCCTAATTTTGATTTCCAAAGAATCTTGAAGAATTTTCCAGCATCTGTCTGCCTGCTAAATTGCCCTTGATTTTTATCTGGTTTCTTGTCTTTCTGAACTTGCCACTATAATTTGGGGATGCAGAAGGCATCATCACAGTTCATGCGGGACAGACCTGTCTTTTCCTGAATATGATTGTTCATATTTTCAAATATGTGCCCTTTTATCATTTAGTCAACTATTGGAAACAATCCATCCTTCTTCATTCTGTAACCCTTTTATAATCTTGCTGATCCCCAGGGCAGCATGGTGGTGCAGTGGTTAGCACTGCAGTCTCATGGCACCGAGGTCCCAGGTTCGATCCCAGCTCTGGGTCACTGTCCGTGTGGTTTGCACATTCTACCCGTGTTTGCGTGGGTTTCGCCCCCACAACCCAAAGATGTCCAGGATAGGTGGATTGAACACGCAAAATTGCCCCATAATTGGAAAAAATGAATTGGGTACTCTAAATTTATTTTAATAAATCTTGCTGATTCCCATCAGACAACTTGACAGTTTTTTTTAAAGAACTCTTAACATTTTAATGCTTTCTATCTAGAAGCCCTATCTATCTAGTCACTACGAACCTCTCTCAACCTCTCGCTCTCCTAAATATCCAGGTCTCCCATAATGTGCATTATATATCTCCACTGTATCACAGGGGACAGCCTGTTCCTTGTATTGCTGCTGCCTGCTTCAAGTACTTAAACAGAGACTATCTACAACCAGAGAATGTTGATAACAGAGACTACGACCAGAGAACGTTGATTTGAATAGAGAAAAGGGGATGTACAAAGTGCCATGGCATGCGATGGGAAGTAATTTAAATGATTAGTGGTATATCCAACAACGCAACACACTGCTGGAATAAAATGTGGGCCCAGATTATGTGCTCAAGTCGTGGAGTGAGGTTTGAACCCATAACCTTTCTATTTGAAGACAAGAGTGATACTAACTAATGACACTTCAATCTGGGTCGACTACTGGAGCCAATTACTGTCTGAATTGTATGTAAATTGAAAGCTGCATTAATCATGAAAAGTTTGAGATTGCAGTGTTCCTTTATGCCAGCTGGGCACACATGCAATTCAAAAAAATTATCCATGGAGTGCTACCTAAGTTTTATATAACCATGAAAATTGAATTTTAACATTGCTTACTCTACTGCTGGACTAAATCTAAAAGAACATTGCTATTTGAATTGATAATTCTGTTGAAGTCCTTGAGGGGGTGATTAAGATAGTGGCACATTTGTTGCGTCTTGCGGCGCAGGATTTGCTTTATTTAGCTAGAATCACATGGGATAGTTCAGCTAAATTATTTCTGCTAGGAATGCTCACTAGGTACACAACATCTGTGGAGAGAAACCTTTTTAACGTTTCATATTGATGGCCTAACTTCTAGTTCTGTTACAGTGTTATAGACTGGAAACGCCAATTGTATTTCTCTTTCCACAGATGTCCGACCTGCTGAGTGTTTCCAGCATTTTCTGTTTTTGATTTGGATTTCTATTATCTACAGATTTGCACCTTGTTTTTAAAAAAAAAAGTTATTTACTTGCTGTCTGACCAAGGTAGAGTGGCACTTTTAGTAGGACCAGTGCCTGGGTTGGTAAGTGTCTACATTTCAAAGTAAATAATTGGTAATGTGATGCTTTGGGACATACTGAGGATGTGAATTTATTTAAGCTTAATTTGACTCTTAATATGATATAGCCATTCTGTAATGGGCAGATTTATTATGTTGTAATACTGACTTGGTGACCCAATTCTCTATGTGGTGATTAATTTCTTCTGTGAGATGACTTGAAGGCAAATATTTTGGAATTACTCACTTCATGTGACTACAAAATGTGTAAAATGTCTGACTTGTAATAACGTTTGACCTTTTGGATTGATTGATGCAGATTTTGCCAGCTAAATTAGTTCTGTTACCAGGTGTTTGTGGACTTAAGTGCAGAAGAAATTTATGCAACTACCACCTAGTCTTGCACTGATACATATTCCTTGGGTTAGGAATCTTCTCCAAACCTGAAAGTGTTTTAATGGCAAATATATCTCCAGTTTAACTGAAAAATGCAGTTTGTTAGACTCCAATATTGTGTTCTCATATTGAAGGTAAAGGGGGTTTAATTCCAGCCTAAGTTGCTGAGGTTGAATTTTTCTCTTGCTCTATCCATTTCAACTTTAAAAAAATTGGTTTTAGATTTATAATATGGCAAGTAACATCACACAGTAATAGAGATATTTAGAGTGGGTACATGAGGAAAAAAAAAATCAGAATATAAACAGTATACAAAGGTAACGTGTGTGTATAGATGAGGGGCCCTAACTTTGGGCCCCCGCGATCGGTTACCACAATCTTGCCGTATTAGCGTTATACCTCCTGGTATTAGAAGATACTAGGGGTGTGTATGGTGCTACCTGTGTTGTCCTTGCGATCACACCAATGTGTTTCCTTGCCCTTTGAGCCCCCTGGTTCCTCTGCTTGCTTTTCCTGCATTCTGGCTGGTGCCTCTCCTCTTCTCCACCCCCTATCTGTTTATGTTACGGCTTCCTCTCCCCTCCCTTATGATTGCAGATCACAGGGCAGCACGGTGGCACAGTGGTTAGCATTGCTGCCTACGGCGCTGAGGACCCGGGTTCGAATCCCGGCCCTGGGTCACTGTCCGTGAGGAGTTTGCACATTCTCCAGTGTCTGCGTGGGTTTCACCCCCACAACCCAAAAGATGTGCAGGATTGGCCATGCTAAATTGGCCCTTAATTGAAAAAAAATAATTGGGTACTCTAAATTTATATTTAAAAAATGGTTACAGATCACAAACGGGTCTTGGAACAGGTTGGTGAATTACTTCCACGTGTGGTCAAAGCCTTCCGCCGATCCTCAAATGGAGAATGTTATCCTTTCCAATTTAAGGAATTCCGCTAAGTCGGACAGCCAGTCCACAGCCTTGGATGGTGCTGCTGATCTCCAGCCGAGCAGGAATCTCCGGTGGACGATCAGGGAGGCAAAGACTTGGGCATCTGCCCTTCTCCCTGTAAAGAGTTCTGTCTGTTCCGATACTTTGAAGACCGCCACTAGTGGGCATCGCTCAACTCTCACCCCCGCCACCTTGGGCGAGGCCTCAAAAAAGGCGGTCCAGTACCCGACAAGTTTGGGACAAGACTAGAACAGTGGTCTGTGGTTAGCTGGGCCTCTGCACCGTTCGCATTTGTCCCCACGTTAGGGAAGAACCCGCCGATGTATGTTCTGGTCAAGTGCGTCATGTGCACTCCCTTTAGCTGCGCCAGGCTCAGCCCTGTATGAGGAGGCGGAGTTCGCCCTATGCCGTGCTTCGCTCCAGAGTCCTCCCCCTGTTTTTATGCCCATCTCTTCCTCTCACTTCTCACGTGTCTCATGTTGCTACTCTGCCTTCTATGTATCGGTCCCCTGCTGTCTGTACTCCTTCATCCTGTCTCCAACTTTTAAAGGAGACTTCTATCGTTGTGGGGGAAAATCTATGGTTCTTGCAGATGGGGGCCATGATGGACATTGCGAGCACCTCGAAGTGGTGCCTGAATTGATTCCACTTTTCAGTGTGGCCACCACCATTGGGCTTCTTGAGTACTTGGCTGGATGAAATGGGAGTGGAGTCATGGCCAGTGTTTGGAGCGATGTCGCCATACAGGAGCTCTCCTCTGTTCTTTTTCATTTTTTAATAAATGTTTTTCTTTTAATTTAAAGTACCCAATTCTTTTTTCCAATTTAGCATGGTCAATCCACCTACCCTGCACATATTTGGATTGTGGGTGTGAGACCCCATTTGGAGTCAAATGTTTAGGAGTGAGATGGGTCTGTGTGACCTGCACTCCGTTGGGTCTTTGTCTTTTTTAAGGAACAGTGACAGCAAGGCCTGTGCGAGTTAGGTGGCAGGGTCCCTCTCTGTAAGCGAATCATTGAACATCTCTCCTTGTGCTTCCGCAAATTTTTTATAGAAGTCCACCTGGAATCAGTCCGGACTGGGTGCCTTCCTCAACTGCATGGAGTTAATGCGCTCCTTGACTTCCCCAGTTCTAGTGGTGCTTCCAGTCCCTGCTTCTTTTCTTCCCCCACAGCTGGTATGCCCAGCCAGTTGAGAAACCATCATATCTTCCTCCGAGGACTCGGAGGTGTACAGCTCCAGGTGGAAGGTCTCAAAGGCCTCATTGATCTTATCTGGTGTTGTGACCAGTTTACCATCCTTGCCCTTCACCTGTGCTATTTCCCTTGTGGCTGCCTGCTTGCTCAGCTGGTGAGCCAGCAAGCGGTGGTCCTTGTCCCTATGTTCATTGAAGGTCCCTAATATCTGCGGAGTTGGTGCGCTACTTTCCCAGTGAAGAACAGGTCAAATTCCATTTGTAACTTTTTCCTCTCTGCCTGTAGTTCCACAGTCGGGGCCATGGTGTCGCAGATCCACCTCTAGTATGGAGTCGGCCAGCTGTTGTCTAGCCGTCCTCTTCTGCCATGTACGCTATTACTTCTCTCTCTCTCTCTCTCTCTCTCTCTCTCTCTCTCTCTCTCTCTCTCTCTCTCCTCTCTCTCTCTCTCTCTCTCTCTCTCTCTCTCTCTCTCTCTTCCCCCCCCCCCCCCCCCCCCCCCCCCAAATTATTGCCTTCAGTTCCTCGAGGGTCAGACCTCCCTGTTCTGATTGCAGGTTATATATCCATTGCTAGCTTATGATGTTCTCTCACAGACCGCCTTGTTGGCGAGAAGGGCTGTGTCCAGCCTCCACTGTGATAGGTGTTGGGCCCGGTCTGTCTCCAATCTCGCATCCACATAGTGTGGTGTGTGGTCTGAGATGACTATTGTGGAGAATTTCGCCCCTCCCCCCACCCCGTTCCCCCCCCCAAAACCACGCACAGACGCACATGCACCACATGGGGCAGCAGGGTAGCATGGTGGTTAGCATAAATGCTTCACAGCTCCAGGGTCCCAGGTTCGATTCCCGGCTGGGTCACTGTCTGTGTGGAGTCTGCACGTCCTCCCCCTGTGTGCGTGGGTCTCCTCCGGGTGCTCCGGTTTCTTCCCACAGTCCAAAGATGTGCGGGTTAGGTGGATTGGCCATGCTAAATTGCCCGTAGTGTCCTAATAAAAGTAAGGTTAAGGGGGGGGGGGGGGGTTGTTGGGTTATGGGTATAGGGTGGATGCGTGGGTTTGAGTAGGGTGATCATGGCTCGGCACAGCATTGAGGGCCGAAGGGCCTGTTCTGTGCTGTACTGTTCTATGTTCTATGATGAGTTGGTAGGAGTCTAGGTCAGGGATTTCTGCCGTGGTTTTTTTTTGATGAAGCCAGCCTCCTCCCAATTGGGGGCATATACATTCACAAGCACAACAGCTAACCATTACGTAACCCCCCCCATATCACCCTATTTGTCACTGTAAATCTGTAAAGGTCGTCCTAAATAGTATGGCAATCTCCCCTCGCACCGTAGTACTCTTGGTAGGTCTGTCCTGTCCAGCTTTTTCTTACTGTCAGTCGGCAGCATTGTGGCTCCCCTTTGGGTGCAGGGACCACCCCCCCCCCCCCCCCCCCCCCCCCCCCCCCCCCCCCCCACCCACCCTCCGGCCTGTTGGTTTGTTCAGCCTAGCAAACAAAGAAACATTGTTAATAGTCGATACATGTCCACTACTGCTGTCTTCCCAACCCGTTTTTCTGGATGAACCCGTCTGTGTCCACCGACGTGTTAAAATTATGTTCCTTATTGGCGTACATTGCCCAGAGACCTGCTGGGTACAGCATTCCGAACCGCACCTTGTTCTTGAATAAAGCCACCTTGACCCCATTGAACTCAATGCCCTGATAGATGTGGATTGTATGTCCCTTCCATCGACAGGGTCGTGTGCTTCTCGCCCAGTTCAGAATTCGCTCCGTTGTCCTGGTATTTATGGAGATTGTGGAGGTTAGCTTGCTTTGGGCTTTTGTTGGAGCAAGCTGTGGTCCTGGTCTACCTCTGGGGGCTTGGGGGAACTCTGCTCATTGCAAAAATGAATTATTGAGTTAGTATTAAATCTCATTAGGCTTAGAGTTATTGGAAATTATTCTGCTGTTCAGGGGTTGGGTCCAGAGGTTTGTTGGAACAGAGCAGGAGTGCTTTTTTGGATACTTTGCTTATTCATGTCTGGTCAAGGAATTGATGATTGAAGAGCTGAAAATGTTCCATTCTTGTCCCTTTTATATGGCAATGTAGATTTTGGATTCTATCCCAAATATTATATTAAATTCTTCTTCTTTTTAATAGGGTTTAGACCTACCTGAACTTGACCTTTTGTACATTTGAGATGCCCTAAGGACAGGAGGGAAATCAACGGAAAGGAATACAAACCTTTGAAGAACTTCGGAACACAGGGGAGGGGGGCATTCAACCTCTAGAGTCTGTCCCACCATTTAATTATGGCTGATACCTATCTTAACTCTATCTACCCTCCTTGGTTCCTTAATGCTTAAATGCTCTTTGGTAAAGTCACCATTGTTCCAGATGGCCATAGTCTGCTTTCCACTTTGAGGGGAGAGCTTACTGGTGGTGATTTAACCTGAGGATCACCAAACATCAGGCGAGGGGCAAGGTTGAGAAGGCTGAACCTTCATGAATAACCTCAGCCAGTGCAGGACATAAGAACATAAGAACTAGGAGCAGGATGTAGGCCATCTGGCCCCTCGAGCCTGCTCCGCCATTCAATTAGATCATGGCTGATCTTTTGTGGGCTCAGCTCCACTTTCCGGCACGAACACCATAACCCTTAATCCCTTTATTCTTCAAAAAACTATCTATCTTTACCTTAAAAACATGTAATGAAGGAGCCTCAACTGCTTCACTGGGCAAGGAATTCCATAGATTCACAACCCTTTGGGTGAAGAAGTTCCTCCTAAACTCAGTCCTAAATCTACTTCCCCTTATTTTGAGGCTATGTCCCCTAGTTCTGCTGTCACCCGCCAGTGGAAACAACCTGCCCGCATCTATCCTATCTATTCCCTTCATAATTTTAAATGTTTCTATAAGATCCCCCCTCATCCTTCTAAGTCCCAACGAGTACAGTCCCAGTCTACTCAACCTCTCCTCATAATCCAACCCCTTCAGCTCTGGGATTAACCTAGTGAATCTCCTCTGCACACCCTCCAGCGCCAGTACATCCTTTCTCAAGTAAGGAGACCAAAACTGAACACAATACTCCAGGTGTGGCCGCACTAATACCTTATACAATTGCAACATAACCTCCCTAGTCTTAAACTCCATCCCTCTAGCAATGAAGGACAAAATTCCATTTGCCTTCTTAATCACCTGTTGCACTTGTAAACCAACCTTATGTGACTCATGCACTAGCACACCCAAGTCTCTCTGAACAGCGGCATGCGTTAATATTTTATCGTTTAAATAATAATCCTGTTTGCTGTTATTCCTACCAAAATGGATAACCCCACATTTGTCAACATTGTATTCCATCTGCCAGACCCTAGACCATTCACTTAACCTATCCAAATCCCTCTGCAGACTTCCAGTATCCTCTGCACTTTTCGCTTTACCACTCATCTTAGTGTCATCCGCAAACTTGGACACATTGCTCTTGGTCCCAACTCCAAATCATCTATGTAAATTGTGAACAATTGTGGGCCCAACACGGATCCCTGAGGGACACCACTAGCTACTGATTGCCAACCAGAGAAACACCCATTTATCCCAACTCTTTTCTTTCTATTAATTAACCAATCCTCTATCCATGCTACTACTTTACCCTTAATGCCATGCATCTTTATCTTATGCAGCAACCTTTTGTGTGGCACCTTGTCAAAGGCTTTCTGGAAATCCAGATATACCACATCCATCGGCTCCCCGTTATCTACTGCACTGGTAATGTCCTCATAAAATTCCACTAAATTGAACATGCGCAGCTGGTCTCACTCTGCATCACGAACCAGCTGTCTAGTCAAGTGAGCTAAGCCGGCTGCCTATATTAAAATATTCTCATGCAATTTTCCAACAGCGCCAGGGTCCCGGGTTCAATTCCTGGCTTGGGTCACTCTGCGTACTCTGCACGTTATCCCCTTGTCTGCATGGGTTTCCTCCGGGTGCTCTGGTTTCCTCCCACCAGTCCCGACAGACGTGCTTGTTAGGCGAATTGGACATTCAGAATTCTTCCTCAGTGTACCCGAACAAGCACTGGAGTGTGGCGACTAGGGGATTTTCACTAACCTTATTGCAGTATTAATGCAAGTCTGCTTGTGACATTAATAAATATTATTATTATTACTTTCTGCAAAGCACTTGTGCAGTACAGCTTATTTTTGCACAATGAGTAATAGTGACTGATTGGAAGGAATTCCTTGCAAGGTTAACTTTTATGTCTGTCTGAGCTGAATGATTCTACTAAAGTTAAAATAAAGCAGTACCTAAAATATGTTGGATTTCTAACTCGAGTCAGCCATGGTTCAGAGCAAGCGCTCTGAGTCAGAAGTTTGCGGATAAGTCCTACTCCTGATTGCTGTCTGACAAGCTCATTGCACTACATGACCCTTTTAATGGAGATACAACTGTACATAGATGAATCTCAAAAGTGAACTTTGCTTGTTTGTGACTTGTTTGTTGCTTGTATGATGTGCTTCTCATTTGCTGAGCGACTGCAGCTTAGAGGAAGCATGATTATTATTTGCTGTATGTGGGAGCTCGCTGTGCACAAATGCTGCATTTCCGACATTACAGCAGCAATGACACTAAAAAAAATTGTGAAGCAATTTGAGCAACTTGGGTGCATGAACAGTGCCATACACGTGTGACATGCCTGTTTGAGTTACTTTAACCCTTTCCTATCTCAAAATATTTTTTTAAAATCGTAATATTGCAAATATCCAGAAAGAAGCCTAATCAATTTCCAGTATAGTGGTTCACAGTTAATGCCAAAATATTGAAAGGTTTCAGCCTTGCCAACAGAGTTTGAGACCTGGGGGGGGGGGGGGGGGGGGGGGGGGGTTTATTTAAAGACTATCTCCCACCAGAAGGATCTCTGACTCAATTCAGAAAACAATTCCGAAAGGGAGCCTGCATGCTTGTGGGGCCTAAATGTGTACATAGTGTAAAGAATTAGGTTAGTTGCTTGTGCTGCAGCCTAGCACTGGTGAATGCATAGGCAATCCATAACTCCGCTTAAGGCTGAAACTAGGTCTCTACTTGTCAGGGGAATAGGTGACCTTTTGCGTCTTTTGTTGGGGCGGCTTCTGTTATCGGACCATTTTTTCTATGGGAATGCTTATCTTAGCAGCAAGCAGATTTGTGCCTCCTTAAAGATGCCTCGAGCTGATACAGAACATTGTGTCTTGATTTAGGGTGATTTCAATGAAGTTTTTTCGATTTTTAAATGCCACCCTTGCAGAAAACCATTTTACTTGACAAGATCCTGCTGCTCCATCTTCCAAGAAAACTGCAGAATTGAATCTTTGTGACAGTGGTTGGGGGGAGGCTTGCCATACAAAAGTACCTCTCGTACCTGTATATAAAATGGAACTGATGATGGTTAAGGGGATTTAGGTGCCCATTCCATTATTTCATTACCTTATTTGGTGTAGCAGGTTTTATTTATGGTTTGCACCCCCCTCGGTTCAGATGCATTATCCAGATGAAATGTTTTGTTTATCAGCGAATTTAGTATTTTTTGTATATTAATCTGTCTTTGTAACTAAGTGATTGCCAGTAATTTGTGCTCATGAGGATTCTATTTGGTATATAATGTCTTTCGGAAACATAATTTTTTTACATTGGCTGTATGCGGCTGAATTTCAAAATATTGGAATTTCTGGGTGCCTAAAGCAAACTAGGTTAGTTTAAGGCTTTACTGGGTAGTGGGCCTGAGGTAATTTGCTTGTCAAAATACTGTTGGGTCAATGTCTTGCTGTATGTACACAAGCCAAGTGTACTAATGTACTTCCTCTTGAGGATGCAAATGCCTCAGCTTTACAGCAATTGTTACAGGCAAAGTTTACATTTTAGTGCCAAAAGAAAATAAAGATATTTTACATCTGGTAAATGACCATCAGAAATTGTTTGCTTTTTGGCATATGTTGCAGAAATTAAATTGTTTATTTCAATAGTTAGTAAAACTGAATTTTCTTTTTGCTCTTATCTTCATCACTTATTTTTCTCTGCTGCACTCTCTTGCAGTCATTCTTTATCATTTCCTCAGCTTCATAAAAATTGTTGGACAAGTGACTAAACTAGTTTCACGAAGTGTATATGTCTGTCATTGTTGGATGTATATTCAATATATTAGCTCATCAAGTCATTTTGTGACATTGAGGCCATAATATATAGTCATAGTATTATTTAGGCAAATGTGGCAGTCAGTATGTGCACAACAAGGTTTCCCACACGGCACTATGATGACTGATTGGTATTTGGTAGTGCTGTGGTGTTTGGTAATGAGACAAATGTTGACCAGGGCACGGGGAGATTTCCCTCTTTGAATAGTGCTATCGGCCAGGGTTTAAAAACTCCAAAGTATATTATGGAGTTCACCTGACCTCTAACTGTTTATTGAATTTGGTTAGGAGGAGCAGAAGAGCCTGCCTTTCGGGTGTTATTCAACAGAGTTCTTAGGCGCTTTATAAAAGCAAGCTTTATTCTACGAATTTAGTTAACATTTATATAAACACACACACTAAGAATTTTAATCAACTACAAACATAAAGGATTCCCCTCAATTCAATAGCAAAATCCAAGTAAAACCAGAAACCACTTTTCAAAGGTGTGACCCAGCACATGGCATTCTTACTGGTTTAGACTTGTTCTTGATACTCTGTTCCTCTTTCAAACAGCAGATTTGAATTCCTTCCAGAAAGCAATTATCTATTTTAAGTTATTAAGTAGCCTGCAACAGTTTTTAAAATGAAGATAGAGAGACACTTCTTTCAACCTGTGCAGTTCAAACCCAGTCCAGACTAAGCCGAAGTAAAAAATCTCTCGGAGCCACAGCCTAGCTCCACCCACACAATGACATCACTGAAGCCATGTGATAAGCCAAAAACCTTTCTTTTTTTTAATAAATTTAGTGTACCCAATTAATTTTTTTCCAATTAAGGGGCAATTTAGCGTGGCCAATCCACCTAGCCTGCACATCTTTAGGTTGTGGGGGTGAAACCCACGCAAACACGGGGAGAATGTGCAAACTCCACACGGACAGTGACCCAGAGCCGGGATCGAACCTGGGACCTCGGCGCCATGAGGCTACAGGGCTAACCCACTGCGCCATCGTGCTGCCCGCAAAAACCTTTCTTAAAGGGACACACCCATGACAATAGTGCCATGAGATCATTGTGTGATTATGTAGACAGACAGGTCTCATCCAAAAGACAGCACCCCTGGCAATGCAGCACAAGTCAAAACAATGTCCCAGAAATCATGTTTAAATTAGGGAGTAGAGGTTTGATTATTTTGAAGTGAGCTATAGTTCTATTTCAATAAATTGATCTCTAAGTTGGTGCTTTTACTCACTTGCCTTCTTTGTATTCTCATATGGGAAAAGTCCACAATTTGAAATTACAATCAATTTGCCAACCCCATATTGACAGAAACTAGGATTGGTTTTACTTGAGGTTGCCTCTTCTCCTCATGTCCCCCAACCTCCTGCCACTAACAATTTTTATTCACACATTTGCTTTAAATAAGGAAAACATCCAAGGCTTCACAACACTGCAAGTAGACAAAAATAGAGATTGAACCAAAGGAGGAGGTGCTAATCTTCGTCCGTGATAGGTTTTAAGGAAGGCCTTGAAGACACGATGCAGACTAGTTTAGGTAGGGAACCCCAGTAGGCATTGTATCGGCGATAGAGCAAAGGGGTTAAGACCAGCCATGAGAACATGGGATCGTCGAATCTGGAAATACAAAAGCAGTTTAAGCAGCAGATGGGCTATGGCAGGCGTTGAGATGGGAGATGTTGCAGAAGTGTAAGTAGGTGGTCTTTGTGATCTAAAGGTTGGAAGCTCAGATCGGAGTTAATGGGATGCAGAAAATTGCTAACTGTCTGGTACATCCTGAGGAGGGAAGGGGATGGAATTTGTGGTGAGGCAATGGTCTTTACAATGTACAATATAAAAATGTCCTTGCATATGTGTGGTTGGGTCTTTGCTTGGGGATCTATCTTTTCACCCTCCTTGGTAGCGCAAGGGTATGGCTTCTGATTACACACTTGCCAATAACTGAAACAATATATCCATCAAATTTTAAATTAAAAAAAAAATTTAGTACCCAGTTCTTTTTATCGATTTAAGGGGCAAATTAGCATTGCCAATCCACCTACTTTGCACATCTTTTGGGTTGTGGTGATGAGACCTGCGCAGACGGGGTGGGTGGGGGTGCAGGGTGGGAGAGCGAGAGAGAGAGAATGTGCACACTCTGCACGGACAGTGACCCGGGGCCAAGATTGAACCCAGGTCCTCAGCGCCGTGAGGCAGCAGTGCCAACCACTGCGTCACCGTGTTGCTGTATATATCCATCAAATATTAACCTATTTTACCATAAATTGTGTCGCCCCCCCACCCCCAATTATGTTTATCTCCACTAGCTATGCAATTTCCTTTCAATTACTCGTTGGTGGGGTTTTTGGGTTCTTCACTAACTGTTAGAAATACTGAGATAACCTTGTTCATGTTGTGAGCTTTTCTGCTATTTATTTGGTGTTTTGAAGGCTTCACCGGTTAGGCTGGCATTTATTGCCCATCCCCAGTTGACCGTCAGAATGTGGTGGTGAGTTGCTGCCTTGAACCGCTGCAGTCCGAGGTGTAGGTACAGGCCCTCAGTGCTGTTCGGGAGCGAGTTCCAGTGTTTTGACCCAGAGACAAGTGAATGAACAGTGATATTTTTCCAAGTGACATGGAAGGGAATCTCCAAGTGTCCACTGCTCTTGTCCTTCTAGGTGGTAGTGGCCGTGGGTTTGGAAGATACTGCCCAATGAACCGTAGCAAGTTCCTGCAGTGCAACTTGTACATGGTCCACATGGCTGCCACTGTTAGTCAGTGGTAGAGGGCTTGAATATTTGTAGAAGGGGTAGTAATCAAGCGGGCTGCTTGGTCCTGGATGGTGTCGGGCTTCTTGAGTGTTGTTGGAGCTGCACTCATCCAAGCAAGTGGAAAGTATTCCATTGCACTCCTGATTTGTGCCTTGTAGGTGGTGGACAGGCTTTGGGTGTCAGGAGGTGAGTTACTTACTGTAGGATTCCTCGCCTTTCACCTGCCCTGGAAGTAGCCACAGTATTAATTTTTTTTTTTTTAATTTAGATTACCCAATTATTTTTTTCCAATTAAGGGGCAATTTAGCGTGGCCAATCCACCTACTCTGCACATTTTTGGGTTGTGGGGGCGAAACCCACGCAGACACGGGGAGAATGTGCAAACTCCACACGGACAGTGACCCAGAGCCGGGATCGAACCTGGGACCTCAGCGCCGTGAGGCGGTTGTGCTAACCACTAGGCCAGCCACAGTATTAATATGGCTAGTCCAGTTCAGTTTCTGATCAATGGTAACCCCAGGATGTTGATTGTGGAGGATTCAGCAACCAAAATGCTACTGAATGTCATGGGATAATGGTTAGATCCTCTCTTGTAGACCTGGTCATTGTCTGGCACTTTTGTAGACCTGGTCATTGTCTGGCACTTATGTGGCGTGAATGTAACTTCCCACTTGAAACACGCCTGGATATTGTCCAGGTCTTGCTGCATTTGGACATGAACTGCTTCATTATCTGAGGAATCACAAATGTGCTGAACATTGTGCAGTCATCTGCGAACATTTCCACTTCTGACCTTAGGATGGAATGGAGGTCATTGAAGATGTTTGAGCTTAGGCACTCCCCTGGGGAACTCCTGTAGTGATGGCCTGGATCTGAGATGATTCACCTCCAACCATGGCAACCATCTTCCTTTGGAATTTTTTGAGAACATTACCAGTGCAGTGGATAACGGGGAGCCAATGGATGTGGTATATCTGGATTTCCAGAAAGCTTTTGACAAGGTGCCACACAAAAGGCTGCTGCATAAGATAAAGATGCATGGCATTAAGGGTAAAGTAGTAGCATGGATAGAGGATTGGTTAATTAATAGAAAGTAAAGAGTGGGGATTAATGGGTGTTTCTCTGGTTGGCGATCAGTAGCTAGTGGTGTCCCTCAGGGATCTGTGTTGGGTCCACAATTGTTCACAATCTACATGGATGATTTGGAGTTGGGGACCAAGGGCAATGTGTCCAAGTTTGCAGATGACACTAAGATGAGTGGTAAAGCGAAAAGTGCAGAGGATACTGGAAGTCTGCAGAAGGATTTGGATAGGTTAAGTGAATGGGCTAGTGTCTGGCAAATGGAATACAATGTTGACAAATGTGAGGTTATCCATTTTGGTAGGAATAACAGCAAACAGGATTATTATTTAAACAATAAAATATTAAAGCATGCTGCTGTGCAGAGAGGCCTGGGTGTACTAGTGCATGAGTCACAAAAGGTTGGTTTACAGGTGCAACAGGTGATTAAGAAGGCAAATGGAATTTTGTCCTTCATTGCTAGAGGGATGGAGTTTAAGACTAGGGAGGTTATGCTGCAATTGTATAAGGTGTTAGTGAGGCCACACCTGGAGTATTGTGTTCAGTTTTGGTCTCCTTACTTGAGAAAGGACGTACTGGCACTGGAGGGTGTGCAGAGGAGATTCACGAGGTTAATCCCAGAGCTGAAGGGGTTGGATTACGAGGAGAGGTTGAGTAGACTGGGACTGTACTCGTTGGAATTTAGAAGGATGAGGGGGGATCTTATTGAAACATTTAAAATTATGAAGGGAATAGATAGGATAGATGCGGGCAGGTTGTTTCCACTGGCGGGTGAAAGCAGAATTAGGGGGCATAGCCTCAAAATAAGGGGAAGTAGATTTAGGACTGAGTTTAGGAGGAACTTCTTCATCCAAAGGGTTGTGAATCTATGGAATTCCTTGCCCAGTGAAACATTCATTAAATGTTTTTAAGATAAAGATAGATAGTGTTTTGAAGAAAAAAGGGATTAAGGGTTATGGTGTTCGGGCTGGAAAGTGGAGCTGAGTCCGCAAAAGATCAGCCATGATCTCATTGAATGGCGGAGCAGGCTCGAGGGGCCAGATGGCCTACTCCTGCTCCTAGTTCTTATGTTCTTTGTGCCAGGTATCATTCCAACCAGAGGAGAGTTTTTCCCCTGATGACCATTGACTCCAATTTTGCTAAGGCTGATGCCATACTTGGTCAAATGTTGCCTTGGTGTCAAGGGTTGCCACTCTCAATTCACCTTTGGAATTCAGCTCTTTTGTCTATGTTTGAACCAAGACTGTAATGAAATCAGGAGCTGAGTGACCCAGGTGTAACCCATACTGAGCATCTGTGAACAGGTTATTGCTGAGTAAGTGCTGCTTGATAGCACTTTTGACGATTCCTTTCATTACTTTGCTGATGATGGACAGTAGGCTGATGGAGTGGTAATTGGCTGGGTTGGACTTGTCCTGTTTGTTATGTACAGTAGTATTGTGGATAGCACAATTGCTTCACAGCTCCAGGGTCCCAGGTTCGATTCCTATTACCTATTAATTTTCTATTACCTATTTAAATTACCTATATTTTCCTCTTCCCATTCTTTCTGCCAGGCTGACATTGTTGGGAGCTGAAAATTGATGTCAACCTCATAGGCATCTCTGCAAATGTCACTTTCTTTTGGATCAGTGTGCAAATATACATTGGTGGTGTCAGCATGAAAAAGAGTTGACTTTTGAAATTTCTCCAGTTGACTTTCTTGTCACAGCCAAGGTAATGCTGAAGTAAATTTAATTACATGGCATGAACTTTCCTCAGTCTGTGCTCATGTGCCATACTCCTCTGGTAATTTATTCTAATCATTAGCAGGTGCTTGATGTTTGAAAACATTTGCATGTGCATTTGTTTCAGTAAAATCTAACTTATGAGCTTGTTTTAATTTTGGTGTATGGCCGATGTTTAGAAAATTTTAAACATCCAAAAAGGAGGAAAGCTAACTTAAGGCCTGAGTTGTGATAGAGCTTTGAATCTTGGGCAATTCATCACATTCAGCCATGGCCATGAAGCCATTTAACATTAATCCCACCTTTCAGGATGGGGCAGGGGGGACCCAGTCCAGAGCTTCATTGTACAATTTCTAAAAATTCCATTATGGGTTTCCTTGGAGCAATATAGCATACAAAGTCGAGATGGGTTCAGTAATGGTGATTTTGGATTAAAATATTCATCCATGTTAATTTGCATGGTCTCCCAGGTTCGATCCCGGCTCTGGGTCACTGTCTGTGTGGAGTTTGCACATTCCCCCCGTATTTGCATGGGTTTCGCCCCCCACAACCCAAAGATGTGCAGGGTAGGTGAATTGGCCAGGCTAAATTGCCCCTTAATTGGAAATAATGAATTGGGTACTCTAAATTTATATTTTAAAAAATTTGCATGATCTCCTTGTATTTGTAGAACAAGTTTGTGGCAGGACAATTAAAGTACTGTACTGTATTCAGATTGGTACTGACTATCCTTTAGTCTTTCACAGTTCATTTGTTTAAAAAAAATGCAATGTGCCCATGCTTAACTCCTGTATCATCAGCCTGGGTTGCTGGATACTATGGCAGGTGACATTTTTCCCCTCCTTGACTTGGGTACTGAGGCTAAAGTGAACTATCTTCGCTAAGATAAAGAAAACTGAGTAACAGAATGAGTCAAACTTTTCTGGTCTTTTATGGTCAGTGATTAATTTCCTCAGCTCCATGTTATTGAGGAGGATCTTCATATCTGGTTAAAGCCAATTGAACCTATCTTGAAATCTAGACCCATAAATCTAGACCTTTGGAAATCTGGCATAGACGGATTCTAATTTGTGTATAGCCAAGTAGTTATGCTTGTGTTTTTCAAAGCCTGTACGTACACGTTGTCAGTTGCCAAAATCTATTTTTGTTTTTATTTATAGGTTATATATCCTCTTGGAAGAGGATTCCACAGCAGCTCTAGCATGTTTTCGTGATAGAAGCAACTGTTATTCCTGTCATCTGTTTGTAAAGTTTTCTCCTCTTCTGAAAGTGCAGACTTTTCTGGGAAAGAACCTATACCTTATCTACACAATGATGGTTTGCCCATTGATAAGGGGAGAGCTATAGTCCAACTTAATCTGACTCCATTGCATGTACAGCAAGAGCTATTGAATGGAAATCTGGGTATATGACATCCGACTTTATTTCTCTATCCAGAGGACTAGTGATACCGTGACCCCTGGCTGCCCTTATTTCTCAATTGTCTGTTGCTGTAGATTGAGACCAATCGGTAAACAAATCACAGACCAGGCAGTCAGTCTGGGACCATTTGAGGTGAAAGATTCCAGATTTATTCATTATTTACAAATTAACCTTTTAAAAAATAAATTTAGAGTGCCCAATTCATTTTTTCCAATTAAGAGGCAATTTAACGTGGCCAATCCACCTATCCTGCACATCTTTGGGTTGTGGGGGTGAAACCCACGCAAACACGGGGAGAATGTGCAAACTCCACACGGACAGTGACCCAGGGCCTGGATTCGAACCCGGGTCCTTAGCGCCGTAGGCAGCAATGCTAACCACTATGCCACCGTGCGGCCCTATTTACAAATATACTTGAGGTAATTCCTTTAAAGTATCATTGCCAACTTTGTGATATTGGTTGTTGGATGCTCCATGATTCCAGAACTTAAATCTAGACAACATGCTGCTCTTCTTTGCTGTCTGGATGAGGGACAGATTTAGCATTGGGTATGATGTCGTCTTTAGCCCGATTGCTTGCTGGCACTTGCAACTTAATAACTAATTAGTTAGAAATGTCAGCTATGCTCCTCAAAGTTGTGCATTAGACGCCACAGTCCAGGATTTAAGCAAACAAACTAAACGGATGCTTCAGCTGATTAGTGAGGAGTGCAGCTTTATCAGAGGCGCTGTCTTTTGAGTGAGGTGTTACACAACCGTTTAGGAAATTAGCAAAATATTTTGCTTTGTTTATTTTTGTCTGTTTCAACCACTTCCCAGCAGGAAACAAACATAAAGCAACATTTCCCTCGTTACACAATATGTGATACTAATTTAATCGGTTTCCGTATCTTTTACTATTTTTCAAGTTTATGATGGTGTTCATCCACCCTATATGCCACTGATTCTGTATTAGACTGAGTGTGGTTTACCGGTTGTGACCTACCGGAATTGGGATGATCTTTGGCCAGTAGATCCTAGGAGAGGCCTCTTCCGGAATCCCAGATGGTTGTTGAGCCTTGTGAGGTCTATCGAGACTTGCCTCACTTAACTCTGCCAATGCCAGATTGAACCAATGGCCACAATCTTCAGGCCTTGCCGAGGTGACCCCAATCGTGCCGTTTAGCACTTTGGGGGGGGAGAAGGAGAGAGATCTGGGCAGGGTGGCACCATGGCACTGTTAATGCCAGCCAGGCAGGGTGGCATTTTACCGAAACCGGTGATCGGGCCCTGCCAGGGAGGGGGCTCAAGGACAACCCCCCACCCCCCAAACGGGTGAGTTGGGGGGGGGGGGTTCCAAGAGTCATGGCACCCCAATCTCTCTCCCTGCACAGAGCTTCCCAGTGCAGGAAATGCAGTGTGGCTTTGGTGGGCCATTCCCTGTTGAGGCCCGAAAAAAGAGTGCTGTTAGATAGTGGGATTGTTCCCAGTGCTATATGTGCCAGGAATGACCCCTCTGATCCCACCCAGAACAAATTTTTTTTTTCGTTTGATCGTGCCCTAAGTTTCTTAGCTCCCAATTTCTGCCGAATATCTTATCCATATCTTGTTCCTGAAAGAGTAAACTATTAGATCTACGCAGACCATCCCTTCTTGTTTCAAGACAAATGACTGCACTCCACTTCATGAGTAGTCTGTTGCACTATAAAGAAACAAATCAGTTTAAACTTGAGGGCTTCCTGAATATTTGGCATTTGGAAGCGCAAGTTTCCAAGCTGTAGTTCTGCCCAGATGTGAATTCAAAGCGGATATGTTTAGGAGCTGGAAGTAATTCAAGACATAAGTAACCCTCTGGAAATTGATGACAGATTTCTCCCCCCTCCTTTTCTGGTAACAGCAACTCTGTTGATTTTTCTGTGAACAGCCACTGGCGTTGTGGGTGTCTTAGTGATCAGAAGTAATGAAGGAAGGAAGTAACTTAGTCGGTGGTCGAAATTAAATGGGTCCAATTTACTTCAAAATATGAATATCAAAGACCCGCCTTGTCAACCTCCCCCCTCACCTAAGGTGTGATCCTTGGGTTAAATCACCACCAGTAAACTCTTCATCTGGGACTATGATGACTTTACACCAATTATGTTTCCCTTGACACTCCACATTTCCCTTCTGACAATGGAGTGAGCAACCTTAACCCTTTTTGTTGTGATGCAAGATGGAGTGGTTTAGGGAAATGGTGATCAATCTAGAGCCATATGAACAGTTATAATCCAAGCCTTAGAGTAATAGAGTTTTACAGCACAGCAAAAGGCCCTTCGGCCCCGCGTGTCTGTGCCAGCCATCACCATTGAAATAAACCTATTGCAGATTATCTATGGGCAGATTTTAATGTTAACCCTCTGCTCTCCTTGAGGGAAAGTTTTCATTTATGGCTGTTGCAAAGCAGAGTGCCACCACTTATTATCTACATAATGCTTTCACCCCAAGATCACAGAATTTACAGTGCAGGAGGCCATTTGGCCCATCGAGATTGCACCGGCTCTCGGAAACAGTACCCCACTTAAGCCCACACCTCCATCCTATCCCCGAAACCCAGTAACCCCACCTAACCTTTTAGGACACTTAGGGCAATTTAGCATGGCCAATCCATCTTATCTGCACATCTTTGGCCTGTGGGAGGAAACCGGAGCACCCGGAGGAAACCCAGGCAGACATTGGGAGAATGTGCAGACTCCGCATAGGCACCTGGGACCCTGGAGCTGTGAAGCCACAGTGCTAACTACTGTGCGACCGTGCTGCCACACTATCTGAAGTATCCTGTGCAGAATGTCTGCCACAAATGTTCCTTTTGGAATTTAAGATTTGACCCACACCACCTCCCCCGGAAGGTACAGCATGTTCTTCATGGAAAGCTGGTTTGTGTGTGGCTATGGCACCTTTGGTCAATTTAGCCTTATGTTAGGGCAAGCAGCGGCGCAGTGGGTTAGCCCTGCTGCCTCACGATGCCGATGTCCCAGGTTCAATCACGGCTTTGTAGAGTTTGCACATTCTCCCCTTGTTTGTGTGGGTTTTGTTGCCGTTTTTACTTGAGTGTTACGCGTTTTATTGGGGTGTATTAACACGCCTCCGTTTAAAGGCCGTGTGCTTAACACTACTACGGCTCTGTGTATGTAATTCTGCTCCGGAGTCGCCAGGTGCCGTATTTAGACACCTCACAAGTATATCAAGGTCAGGTTCAAAGTAATAAATCTGTACACCGATTAGTAAGTTCAAACGATTGATATTTATTATAACAAATATAATAAATACACATGCATACGCTAAAGAGACTAAGTTACTTCTAAACTAAACGACTAAAATACTTATCTAGACAGGAACAGGCAAGATCAGGGAGCGAGGCCTTCGTCCCGTTCTTGGTCTGCGACTCTCAGGGTCTTAAAATCGTCAGGGTCTAGCAAAGTCTGGATCACATAGCGATCGTTGTGGTGACACTTACAGTTCGATGGCTGGTAATGGAACTGGAGTCAGGATGCGATGTATCAGCAAAGCGATGAAAACAGCAGCGAGCCGGAGCCAAAAACAGACCGAACCATGTGCGGGGTCTACTTTTATAGGTCCCCCAAAGTCCGTGCCTCTTCGGGGCGGTTCTCTACCTGCCGTGTATCGATTGGGCCTTCTCCCAATCGATATTTTCCAAACCCCCCAATCTGAGGGTCGCTTCTCGATGGGTGGGGCGGTCTCTATGGTTCTTTGTGATGGATACTATGGTGCTGTTCCGTCTGGGCGTCTACTCAAAAGTATCCATTCATACCTAAATGTTTCTATTGTGTGGGTCTGGATCTGGATCACCTCATTACTATGTAGATCGTTGTTGCCATTTACACCTTTAGCTGAGATTCTGCACCTGGCCACAAACTGGTTTCTGTATGTGCAGCATGCTAATTAGCCTTCTGCAAACTGCTTGTCCTTGCTAAGACTGTTTTCTCCCTGCAGCCTCAACAGTTCTCCATTTTGTAGCCCAGTGTCCATCTTAGGTGGCTACATTTTCCACAACCCAAAGATGTGCAGACTAGGTGGATTGACTGTGCTAAATTGCCCCTGAATTGGAAAAAATTTAGTCTTCTGTTGCACTCAGTCATAGCTCTCAGGATGCGGGAAGTACTTGTTGATTTGTACTCCAGGATAGATTGAACATTAGCAAACCATCTGATGCATGAATGCAGTAACTAAGGATGTTGAAGTTGGTATTGGAACATAGAACATAGAACACTACAGCACAGTACAGGCCCTTCAGTCCACGATATTGTGCCGACCATTTTGTCCTAATTTAAGATCAACCTAACCTACACCCCTTCAATTTACTGCTGCCCATGTGCCTGTCTAAGAGTCGCTTAAATGTCCCTAATGACTCAGACTTCACCACCTGTGCTGGCAGTGCATTCCACACACCCACCACACTCTATGTAAAGAACTTAACTCTGACATCTCCCCTATACCTTCCGCCAATTACCGTAAAACTATGTCCCTTCTTGACAGCCATTTCCGTCCTGGGGCAAAGTCTCTTGCTATCCATGCCTCTCATCACCTTGTACATCTCTATCAAGTCACCTCTCTTTCTTCTTCGCTCCAGTGAGAAAAGCCCTAGCTCCCCCAATCTTTCTTCATAAGACATGCCCTCCATTCCAGGCAGCATCCTGGTAAATCTCCTCTGTACCCTCTCCAAAGCATCCACATACTTCCTATAAAGAGGCGACCAGAACTGGACACACTATTCCAAGTATGGTCTAACTATGGTTTTATAAAGCTGCAGCAAAACCCTTAAACTCTTAAACTCAATCCCCCTGTTAATGTAAGCCAACACAACATACACCTTCTTAACAACCCTATCAACCTGGGTGGCAACTTTGAGGGATCTATGTACGTGGACCCCAAGTTCCCTCTCTTCCTCCACACTTACAAGAATTCTGCCTTTAACCCTGTATCAGCATTCAAATTCGACCTTCCAAAATGAATCACTTCACATTTATTTAGGTTGAACTCCATCTGCCACTTCTCAGCCCAGCTCTGCATCCTGTCAATGTCCTGTTATAACCTGCAACAGCCCTCAACACTATCTACAACTACCCCAACCTTCGTGTCATTGGCAAACTTAGTAACCCACCCTTCCACTTCCTCATCCAAATCATTTATAAAAACCACAAAGAGCAGAGGTCCCAGAACAGATCTCTGCGGGGCACCACTGGCCACCCACCTCCAGGTGGAATACTTTCCATCCACTACCACTTGCTGTCTTCAGCCAGCCAATTCTGTATCCAGACAGCCAAATTTCCCTGTATCCCATGCCCCCTAACTTTCTGAATGAGCCTACCATGGGGAACCTAATCAAATGCCTTACTGAAATCCATGTACACCTCAGCCACTGCCCGACCTTCATCAATGTGTCTTGTCACATCCTCAAAGAATTCAATCAATGAGGCTTATGAGGCATGACCTGCCCCTCAAAGCCTTGCTGACCATCTTTAATCAAACTATATTTTTCTAAGTAATCATAAATCCTATCTCTCAGAATCCTTTCCAATATTTTGCTCACCACAGACTGATAGAACATAGAACAGTACAGCACAGAACAGGCCCTTCGGCCCTCGATGTTGTGCCGAGCAACGATCACCCTACTCAAACCCATGTATCCACCCGATACCCGTAACCCAACAACCCCCCCCCCCCCCCCCCCCCCACCTTACTTTTTAGGACGCTACGGGCAATTTAGCATGGCCAATCCACCTAACCCGCACATTTTTGGACTGTGGGAGGAAACCGGAGCACCCAGAGGAAACCCACGCACACACTGGGAGGACGTGCAGACTCCGCACAGACAGTGACCCAGCCGGGAACTGAACCTGGGACCCTGGAGCTGTGAAGCATTTATGCTAACCACCATGCTACCGTGCTGCCCTTGGGTCTGTAATTTCCAGGGATTTTCCTATTTCCTTTCTTGAACAGAGGAACAACATTCGCCTCCCTCCAATCATCCGGTACTACTCCTGTGGAGAGTGAGGACGGAAAGATCATCACCAACGGCGCAGAAATCGCTTCCCGCAGCAACTTTGGGTATATCCTGTCAGGCCCAGGGGACTTATCTATCCTGATGCTTTTCAAAATTTCCAGCACATCCTCCTTAATATCAACCTGTTTGAGTCTATTAACCTGGTTCACACTGTTCAATTGAGCAACAAGGTCCCTCTCTCTAGTGAATACTGAAGCAAAATATTCATTTAGGGCCTCCCCCATCTCCTCAGACTATATGCACAAGTTCCCTCCACTATCCCTCATCGGCCCTACTCTCACTCTGATCATCCTTTTATTTCTCTCAAGTGTAGAATGCCTTGGGGTTTTCCCTAATCCTTCCTGCCAGGATTTTTCATGCCCCCTTCTCGCTCTCCGAAGTCCATTTTTGAGTTCCTTCCTGACTACCTTGTAACCCCCTAGAGCGGCCAGATCCTTGCTTCCTCAATCTTAAGTAAGCTTCCTTCTTCCTCTTGACTAGAAGCTCCACTTCTCTTGTCATCCAAGGTTCCTTCACCTTACCATTCCACCTCGTCTCAGTGGGACTAAACTATCCAGCGCTCGCAGCAAGTGCATCTTAAACAACCACCACATTACTGTTGTGCATTTCCTCAAGAACAATTGTTCCCACTTTATGCTCCTCAGCTCCTGTCTAATAGCAGTATAATTTCCATCCCCCAATTAAATACCGTCCCATACTGTCTGTTCCTATCCCTCTCCATGACGATGGTAAAGGTCAAGGAGTTGTGGTCACTATCACCAAAATGCTCTCCTACCGAGACATCTGACACCTGGCCGGGTCCGTTGCCGAGCACCAAGTCCAATAAGGCCTCTCCCCCCCCCCCCCCCCCCCCCAATGTAGCCTATCTACATATCGAGTCAGGAAACCTTTCTGTTCACACCTGACAAAATTTGCACCATCCAGACCATTTGCAGTAAGGAGGTTCCAGTCAATATTAGGGAAGTTGAAGTCACCCATGACAACAACTCTTTCTTCTGCACCTTTCCAAGATCTGCCACCCAATCTGTTCCTCTATCTCTCTGTACCCAATTCATTTTTTCCAATTAAGGGGCAATTTAGCGTGTTCAATCCACCTACCTTGCACATCTTTGGGTTGTGGGGACGAAACCCACGCAAACACGGGGAGAATGTGCAAACTCCACACGGGCAGTGACCCAGAGCCGGGATCGAACCTGGGACTTCAGCGCCGTGAGGCAGCAGTGCTACCACTGCGCCACCGTGCAGCCCTTGCACTCCCTAATTAACAGTGCCATGCCCCCTCCCCGTTTACCTCCCTCCCTATTCTAAAAACATCTAAACTCCGGAACATCTAGCAACCATTCCTGCCCCTGTGAAATCCATGTCTCCGTAATGGCCACAACATCGTAGTTCCAAGTACTGATCCATGCTCTAAAGTTCACTCCCTTATTCCTGACACTCCTTGCATTGAACAAAGAACAAAGAAAAGTACAGCACAGGAACAGGCCCTTCGGTCCTCCAAGCCTGCGCCGATCATGCTGCCTGTCTACACTAAAATCTTCTACACTTCCTGGGTCAGTATCCCTCTATTCCCATCCTATTCATGTATTTGTCAAGATGCCCCTTAAATGTCACTATCGTCCCTGCTTCCACCACTACCTCCGGTAGCGGGTTCCAGGCACCCACTACCCTCTGTGTAAACAAAACAAAAAACTTGCCTCATACATCTCTTCTAAACCTTGCCCCTCGCACCTTAAACCTATGACCCCTAGTAATTGACCCCTCCACCCTGGGAAAAAAAACTCTGATCATCCACTCTGTCTGTGCCCCTCATAATTTTGTAGATCTCTATCAGGTCACCCCTCAACCTCTGTCATTCCAGTGAGAACAAACCGAGTTTATTCAATCTCTCCTCATAGCTTATGCCCTCCATACCAGGCAACATCCTGGTAAATCTCTTCTGCACCCCTCTCTAAAGCCTCCACATCCTTCTGGTAGTGTGGTGACCAGAATTGAACACTATACTCCCAAGTGTGGCCTGACTGAGGTTCTATACAGCTGCAACATGACTTGCCAATTTTTATACTCAGTGCCCCGGCCAATGAAGGCAAGCATGCCATATGCCTTCTTGACTACCTTCTCCACCTGTGTTGCCCCTTTCAGTGACCTGTGGACCTGTATACCTAGATCTCTCTGACTGTCAATACGCTTGAGGGTTTTACCATTCACTGTATATTCCCTACCTGCATTCGACCTTCCAAAATGCATTACCTCACATTTGTCCGGATTAAACTCCATCTGCCATCTCTCCGCCCAAGTCTCCAAACGATCTAAATCCTGCTGTATCCTCTGACAGTCCTCATCGCTATCTGCAATTCCACCAACCTTTGTGTCGCCCACAAACTTACTAATCAGACCAGTTACATTTTCTTCCAAATCGTTTATATATACTACGAACAGCAAAGGTCCCAGCATTGATTCCTGCGGAACACCACTAGTCACAGCCCTCCAATCAGAAAAGCACCCTTCCATTGCTACTCTCTGCCTTCTATGACCTAGCCAGTTCTGTATCCACCTTGCCAGCTCACCTCTGAAACAGACACACTTTAACCTATTACTGAGTGCAACTTTGCCCTATCAACTGTTTATCCTTCCTCGTAGACTCGCTGCATACTATTTCTACCTGTTCAACAGCTGCTCTATCCTCTGATCCATAGCTCTGGTTCCCACCCCCCTGCCAAACTAGTTAAATTGAAAGACGAAGCATACAATTCTGTGAAGATTATTGTAGGTCAGAAAACGTGACAAAATTTAAAGATCAGCAAAGAATGACTGAAAAATTAATAAGGAGGGAGAAATTGGAGCATGAGAGAAAGTTTGGTAGAAATATGAAAACCGTAAGAGTTTCTCCAAGTATTTAGAAATTAAAAGTGATTGTAGGTCCAAGGGAAAGAGCTTGGATAATTAATATTGGGAAATAAGGAAACGGTGAACGGGTAATTTGTGTCTGTCTTCACTGAGGTCAACACAAATCACATCCCAGAAATATTTGTTAATCAAGAGGGAAAAGGGAGGGAGGAACTTTAAACAATTACAATCACTCGGGAAAGGGTAAGGGTACTGAGAAAACTATTAGAGCTAGAGGCTGACAAGTCACCGGGACTTCATCCTCGGGCCCTAAAAGAAATGGCAGAGTATTAGTTGTAATTTTCTGAAGTTTTATTAATTCTGGAAAGATATCACATTGGGAAAAAGAAAATGTTACTTTTTTATATTCAAGAAAGAATGGAGACAGAAAGCAAGTAACTGCAGGCCAGTTAGCCTACATCTGTCATATAATGCTAGAATCTATTTTTAAAGAAATTAGGGCATTTAAATTATGTAATTAGGTAAAGTCAACATGGTTTTCTGAAAGGAAAATTGTTTGTCTACTTGAGTTTAAGAAATGTGGATAAAAGGGAACCTGCAGATGTGATGTACTTGAAAGACGTTTGACAAGGTGCCACATAAATGATTGCAATGCAAATGAGATCATGGTTGTGTAAGATATGACATATCATCATGAATAGAGAATTGGTTAGTTAACAAAAAGCAGTACATAGGGGTACGGAAGTGGGTCATTTTCAGGTTAGCCAGCTGTAACTAGTGGAGTGCCACAGGGCCCAGGCTGGGGTATCAACTATTAACAATCTATATCAATGATTTGGATGATGGGACTGAATGTGTAGTTGCTAAATTTGCTGGTGACACAAACATGGGTAGGAAGGTAAATTGTGAGGAGGGCATGGAGTCCACAAAGTGGTATAGTTTAAATAAGTCGGCAAAGAATTGGCAGATGGAGTATAATGTGGGAAAATGTGAACTTGTTCACTTTGGCAGGAAGACTAAAAAGCAGGATATTATTTAAATTGAAATGTAGAACCTGATGTTACAGAATAATCTGGGTGTCCTTGCACGTGAAGAAGTAGTATTTTCTTCTTTGAGCACCTACCCAATTCTTTTTTTTTTCTAATTAAGGGGAAATTTAGCGTGGCCAAATCACCTACCCAGCACATCTTTGGGTTGTTGGAGTGAGACCCACGCGGACATGGGGAGAGTGTACAAACTCCACATGGACAGTGGCCGGGTCCGGGAATCGAACCTGGGTATTCGGCGCCGTGAGGCAGCAGTGCTAACCACTGCACCACCGTGCTGCCCCAGGATCACAAAACGTTAACATGCAGGTACAGCAAGTGATTAGGAAGGTGAATTGAATATTGTTTACTGCAAGGGGTGGAATATTGCTACAATTGTGCAGGCTGTTGATCAGATCACATCTAGAATATTGTATACCATTTTGGTCATCTTACTTGAGAAAGGATATAATACAGTGGCGTGCAGAGGGGGGGGCCGACGGTGCATTGGCCCCGGGCATCCATTGGATGGGGGCATCCAATCAGAGAAGGAAAAAAAAAAAAAAAAATTTTTTTTTTTTTAAAATTTCTTTTTTTAAATTTAGATTACCCAATTATTTTTTTCAATTAAGGGGCAATTTAGCGTGGCCAATTCACCTACTTTGCACATTTTTTGGGTTGTGGGGGCGAAACCAACGCAGACACGGGGAGAATGTGCAAACTCCACACGGACATTGACCCAGAGCCGGGATCGAACCTGGGACCTCAGTTCCATGAGGCGGTTGTGCTAACCACTAGGCCACCGTGCTGCCCCAGAGAAGGAAATAAGATAGTAATTTTAAAATTTCAGCGGTGATAAATCAATTTTTGGAGGCTCACCACACTGCAGAGGCAGTTGTTAGCCCTTTATTCCTTTAACATGGTGTACCGTTTCTGTCTAGAGAAAATGGTCCTTCTCCCCATCCCCCCCACACGCATGCGCATGATGTACGTGGTGCAACCATCAAAAGCAACAAGCAGACGTGGCTGTTCGTTCCTGCGTTTCCTCGAGTCATAACTCGTCTTTTCTTCAGCTTTTTGTACATCTAGATTAGTTCTTTTACCTACTCAGGTCAGTGAATAGCTCTAGAACAGGTGCAACTACGGTTTTTATAGGTTTTTTGGCGATATTTAATGAAATATTTACGTGGGATGTAGTAAGAGTGAAACCTGGATGATCAGAGGACTGCTATGGCATTTAATCTCGGAATAGGAGACATTTATTCCTTAACATGCTAATATTCGAATACAGATACCACTAATTTGCAAGTCTATGATATAAATTGCACAAAATTATCAGTGGAGAATCAGTGTGAAATAATTTGATACGAAGGAACAAAGAAATGAAATATGGTTTATCCGTCTGCAACTGACCGATTGTTTACCATTTTCTTCCCATTTTCTCATGCGTCTTACGGTTTTTGAGATAGAAAATGAAATGTTACGAGTATTTCGTGTACAACCGAGTGGAGCACAGAACAGGAAAAAAAAGAGGGCCAGAGTCGAAGAAGAGTCCCATCAAAGAGGGGCATTAGATGCATGGATAAAAAGAAGTAAAGAAGAAGTAGGAGAACCTGGAGAAGTAAAAGATGATGTGGGTGCAGAGAAGGATTTTTCTGATACGGATTCAGCTCGGTCAGAACATAATACTCTCCTCAGTCTCGTTGTCAGGATGATGATCCATGTGAAGAAAATAAAGAAGATATTTGCATATTTTTGCAAAGAAGCGATTTTGGCTGTTTGAAGAAACCGATTCCAGATCATTTGAAGATGACAATATTACAACATGGCCCTGAAAGATATCAGAATAAAAGTGGTCCATTTGCTGAGAAGGATGGGAGATCATTTTCCAAACAGTGGTTTGATAAAGTTTCCACAAACGGAGAAATTGTGGAGAGAAAATGGTTGTTATACTCTCCATATCGGAAAGCATGCTACTGTTTTGTTTGCTTTTTGTTTTCAAAGGAGCATTTGTTGTCTGTGTCAAACTTTGGAAAGGAAGACGGTTTCTCCACTTGGAGAAAATTAAATCCAACAATACCTGACCATGAGAAAAGCCCTTCTCATAGAGCTCACATGAGGGAATACCTGAACCTTGTAGTTCGACTCCATCATTCAACTACGATAGATGCTGAACTTCAACAGCAAATGTCTGCTGAAAAGAAAAGATGGAAAGCTATAACTGAACGGATTGTCGAGGTTATATCCTTTCTGGCAAAACAGAATCTGGCCTATCGTGGACATCGAGGAGAAGGAATATCTGGGTTATCAGAGCCAGGGGAGAGAGTCAGTGAAAATACAGGAAACTTTCTAGCAACAATCAGACTTTTGGCCAAATATGATGACATCTTAGCAAAACACTTGCAGAGAGGGAAAGAGAAACCAAAAAGTGTCACCTACTTGTCCAACAGAATGCAAAACGAAATAATCAATCTTCTTGGTGAAACTGTCAAGAAAAATATAATTTCTGAAATTAAGGACGCAAAATATTTTAGCATAATGCTGGATTCAACTCCAGATATTGCCCATGAAGATCAGGTTTCTGAAATTCTGCGTTACGTTCATATTGATGAAAACAGAAAAGTAGAAATAAAGGAGACATTTCTGGGATTTTTTCAAGTCAACAAGAAAGATGCAGTCAGCCTGGTAAATAAAATTCAGGAAAAATTGGAAGAAGACAAAATTTCCATGAATGACTGTCGTGGTCAAGCATATGATAACGCAGCAGTTATGGCTGGAGTGAGAGGAGGTGTTCAACAAAAAATTCTTGAAGTTAACCCAAAAGCTGTGTTTGTGAACTGCGAGAACCACAGCCTCAATTTGTCCTGTGTCCATGCAAGTGAGGTGCAACCTGTTGTTGTTACATTTTTTGGCATTCTAGAAAAACTCTACTTTTTTTTCTTCATCTACTTCTCGTTGGGAAGTGTTAAAATCATTTGTCACTCGGACTGTGAAAAGACAGTGTGACACAAGATGGAGTTCCAGCCATGGTGCTGTGCAAGTAATCCACGAAGAGTGTAACAACGTTATTGCAAGCCTTCAACACCTGCTGGAAGGAGAATTTTCAAGGGAAACTAAATCTGATGCAGGATCGCTACTGAACTCTATTCAACAGTTCCCGTTTATAGCTTTATTAAGTTTTTGGTACTCAGTTTTATCATCAGTGGATAAAGTCTCAAAACGTTTGCAGGATCCGAAAATGGGGTTCCATGAAGCTTCTTGTGATCTGAGAGGACTTATTCATATCTTGAATTTGAAGAATGACGAAATTATCCACAATGCAATAGATTTAGCCAATGAATATTGTCAAAATTGGGGAATACCAATTGCACGAACAAGGAGAAGAAGAATAATGCCTGGAGAGTCAGCAAGAGATAGTGGACTGACGGCACAAGAAGAAATGAATAGAGTAATGGTAGAGATTGTGAACAGATTAAAAACTGAAATTGAAGACCGCAGTATCTGTCTTCAAAGACTCAGTGACCGATTTTCTTTTCTTCTGAACTTGAATTCAGGAGTGATTGAAGATGAACAAGAAAGAGAGAAATTAAAAAAGGAATGTTCAGACGTTGCAAATTATTATGACAATGATGTGGTTGCAATTCAGTTATATGACAAAATTATTGATTTTGTGATGCTCCTTCGAGCTGGAGGGAATAGAGTTCCCCCTGATCCTAAAGATGCTCTGGAGTCTTTACTGCAGTATGGGAGGGATGTCTTTCCGACGCTGTGTGTTTCATACAGATTACTGCTTACAATCGCACTTTCAGTCGCAAGCTGTGAAAGGTCATTTTCAAAACTGAAATTAATAAAAACATATCTGAGGTCTTCTATGTCACAGGAGCGACTGACCAACCTGGCTTTAATAAGCATTGAAAAAGAATTTCTCACAGCTGATGTAAAAAGTGAAGTAGTTCAGGTGTTTTGTGACAGGAGGTATCATTTGGGGAAAAGAACTTAATAAATTTGATTGATTTATGTTAAAATCGAATAAAGCGTTTATTTCATGTTTCATCTGTGTTTATATATTCAAAATGTTTTCCTTTCTCATAATATTTCTCAGTATTTTAGGCCTTATACTTGAGTCTTTGGGGCATACAATCAAGATTTGCCCCGGGCATCACCAGACCTCTGCACGCCACTGATATAATAGCATTAGAAGCAGTTGAGATGACTCATCTGACTGATTCCTGAAATGAAGGGCTTATGCTTGAATGTTGGGCAAATTGGACCTGTATCCACTGGAGTTCCGAAGAATGAGGTAATCTTATTGAAACATAAAATCCTGACAGGATGTGGTCGTTGAGAGGATGGACAGGGTGGATGCTGAGAGGATGTTTCACCTTGTGGGAAGAGACTGTTTAAAAATAGGGATCTCCCATTTTAAGATAGGAATGAGAATCTTTTTGAGGATTGTTAATCTGTGGAATTCTTTTCCCCAGAGAGCAGCGACGAATATACTTAAGGCTGAATTAATTAGACTCTTGATTGACGAGAGTCAAAGGGTACAGGGGGCAGACAGAAAGTGTAGTTGAAGCTGCAATCAGATCAGCCATGACCTTATTGAATAGCAGTACAAGCTGGAGAGGCTGAATGGTCTATTCCTAGTTTGTATGTATCTCTGAATAACGTTGATTAGATTTTCTTTTTGACAGTCACCTCTGGTTTTCTGGAAGATGCATTTGGTTGAGATTGTGTCTGTATATGCCAGTCCTTATGACTTATTTTGACTGGATAGCAGTCAAGTCAAATATCAATGTTTATAATAAAAGCAGAGAATGCTGGAGACACTTGGCTGGTCAGACAGCATTTTTTTTTTGGAGAGAGTAACTGAGTTAACACTTCAGGTTGATGACCTTTCATCAGGCAGTCAACAAAGTTAGAGAATGTGTTCACACTGGTCCCAAATATAGAGATAAAATAGGATGACAGCAACACCGTGCATTTATATAGCATCTTTTACATGCAGAATGTTCCAAGGCACTTTGCAAGGAATAATGAATTGCAAGGAATAATGAAGACAAGTACATGAAGGTACTAATTCTGAGGCTGATCTTTTAAGTCCACAATGTCCTTGCTTGATAATTTCTTGAATAGGTGTTCACTGCTATTTACATTTTTGTTTACGTTACTCTAAGCTTATAGCATGTAACTGCTTCTGGCTGCTCTCAGTTGAAGCAGAGTGACATGGAGGCTGAATGTAGAATTAAGAGAAAGGTGACCGGAAAAATTGGGGTAAATTAAGTTGAAAGCAAATGCAGTTAAGCTTATTGAACCATAACACATCTTCTCCAAGTCGATTGTAAACACTCGTGTAGTTTAATACATTTCTTTAAAATGTAATTATTTTAGGTTTGAGTGGACAAAATCCAGTCTGATGGTAACATCTGCCTCAAACTGATCACCATAACCACTGGATTACTAATCATATTACAGTAAATGCATTTCATGTCCATTTGGTATTAATGGGGTAAAGCTCTTTCTTGGCTGTTCTGTCAGACAGATGTCAATTTGTTTAGAGACACTATAGATACCTGAGGATGATGTTGTGATTTGTTTGAATGGTCAAAATGTGCGGTTTTGGGTAGGGAAAGAGGCAGAGAATGGAGGGTTTGGTTCTTAATCTTGCAAATGTGAACAATTTCTAAGAGGTTGATTGGTTTGTAATGAAGGCTGACACTGCATTACTGAGGAAATACTGCTTTGTTAGATGTGCTGTCAACTTGACAAAGAAAAGAGGGTTGTTATTTATTTGAAGAAGACTTGGGAAGGTTCTCATAACTACTAGTTAGTGGAGCAACATGTTTACTTGCTACCCTGGCCAAAACTCCTTCCTTAACTAACACTGCCACAATAGATTAGCATCTCATTCCTTTTGGTGGGATCTGGCTGTGCACAAAATATTGCTGCATTTTAACATAATGGCTGCTGTATCTTAAAGTAATTCATCTTGTGAATTGTTCTGAAATGTTTGGAATTGATCTAGAAATGTAATTCCCTATCCATTCTTTCATGATTATTAAAAACGTGAATGGCAAAAATCACAAATGACCTAAATGCCTTTAAAGAAAATTCTTGCACAAATTTTTATTATATTCAAAATTGAAATTTCTACTAGTAAAAGGCATGTCTTCCATATGTTAGGTGCAAAACCCTGAGAAATCTGATGCTTGAGTGTGCCTTTGTGTTCAGAGCCATCAAATAAAGGTGTAATTATTGCACAGCAGTCCAGCTGCTGGTTACATTGCTGGGGCGATTGCAGGAAAGAGGCTAAGGTCAGGGTACATCAACAGGGCAAATCCCACTGTTGGGAGTTTTGGAAGGAAGCCAGTAATGCTGATTCATAACACAATACACAGATTTGTGTAGTATTTTTTCTTTGCTAGTAATTTCACATGTCTATATTTGTTTGTAATTTCAGCAACTGTGATTTGGGGTAACTGGTGTATAGCATTGCCTATTATCCTGTGTTTGAAGCCACCTTGGGCTAGCTGCCCGGTTATTTTATATCAAATAAAGCTAATTTCTTGTGCCCTTTTATTATATCATCGTATGCAGCTTCAGAACTTGCTTGAGTGATTTGGTTTTCAAATTTCTCTGTTGCTGTCTCAGTTGAAGGTATGCATAAAGTATGCAGTAATACCATTATTTTATGAAGCAGGATGGTTCTTATTACTGTCACAGCATCTGTTAAGCTATCAGTTAACACTTGAAACTTTCACATGGTGCTTCGAAAGGAATTGAATTCTGCATACTTGAACTGTTCCACATTTTGTAACTCAGTGGAGTAAGATGTTCCACGTCGCTTGAAAACAAATTGAATACTTTTGAGATGTAGTAACCGTGTAAGCAAATTTAGGAGGCAATTTCTGCACAGTAAGCTTACACATGGAACAAATTAATGTTGCTTCTATTAGTTGAGGGAGGAATATCCTGGACACTGGAATTCTGCACTGTTTTGGTAATTTTAGGGTTCATTTTTGAATGAGACTTCTGCAATATCAATGCAGTAGTGATCAAAACAATGACTCCAGCAATAATACCCCAGGAATAAGCAGCAAACATTTTTCTTGCCCAGAAATTGAATGCTGCATTTCACCTATTCCTGGAGTCACGGGGAGAAGACAGCAAATTATCCCAATTTTGTGAAAGAATAATTTGAGCTGTGGTGAGCATTCACCAGAATGTTATCTCTGTCTGTAGCCATTTTTGGATAACTTTGAAAGAGTAAATACTGAGCACAAACTGCTTGGCTGATTTGGCAACACTCTTGCTTCTGGGGCAGAAGGCTGTGAAGCCACATATTAAGGCTTGGACAAATAGTTCAGGTGGAAAGTTCAGTGCAGTTATTGGAGATGCTATCCCATAGAACGCCAATTTAACATCTAATTGACAAAGAGTCATTGGACTCTAAACGTTGGCTCTTTTCTCTCCCTACAGGTGCTGACAGACCTGCTTAGATTTTCCAGCATTTTCTCTTTTGTTTCAGATTCCAGCATCCGCAGTAATTTGCTTTGATCCAACATCTAATCTGTCTGATTAGTTGATTCAGTCCGATTCAACCTTGCCCCTCACCTGAGATGTGGTGATGCTCCGGTTAAATCCCCAGCAGTCAGCTCTCAAAAGGGGAGAGCAGCCCTTGGGGACTATGGCAATTTCAATTTAATTATAAAACGGCATATTTTCTGCCTCTGTGAGCATTTCCATTGGAAATCTAGCATTATGTTTTAATTTTATAGTTGTCTGGAATACAAAGGTTTATGGCTAATATTAAGATTCCGTAATGACCTCGATAAAACTCTTATCATAACGGTTCAGTTCGTATGCTGGCTACAAAAGTTGCTACATAAATGCAAGTATGTCTTTCAATTTCCAGTTGCCCTTTAAACCTGATCTTTATTTAAATGCTAACGCATTGGAAAGATAATATTTGTGTTCTTTGTCTCAGGTAGTTATTATTGCGAAGAGCTGTCTGTTATGAAAGAAGATGGAATCATCTTGTTGTTTGTCACGTTTGTTCCTATGTTGTAATTTCTACAAAATGAATGTGTGGCCCAACCAGTCAATCTTGGTGCTTATCCACCATATCAGCAATTGTAATCAGGTGTGCCCTCCCTATTTCATATCCCTTTATTCCCTCACTTCTCACTCGCCTGATCTATTACATAGTGAGATGGTCTCTGGTTCATTTACTAACTCTGATGATTCATTCAAAACTTTACGATCCTTGCAGAAAAAGTGGTTCCTACTAAAACTGTTGAGAAGATGGAAATAAGATTAAATTTTAAGAGCTGTCTAACATTTAACTCGAGAGTCTCATTGGTGTGTAGCACAGAGACTTGGTAGTCATATAAAGTTTAATCCACATTTCCATTAATTTGTACGTTTGTCAAATTGATACTAACAGTTCCTGCTGCTGAAATTTGAGGTTTACTCAACACGGAGATGACTTTTAAAAAAAGAATCACTTATTGTCGCAAGTAGGCTTCAGTGAAGTTACTGTGAAAAGCCCGTGGTCGCCACATTCCGGCGCCTGTTCGGGGAGGCCAGACTTATTTGAATTGTGTTCATGGAAAATCGAGGCAAATCAGCTGACAATGTCTCACATAAATAGGTGCCTGTGTTGCAAAGGCTTCAAAGGCCATATTGCCTTGATGAGGTAGGGGGAATCGTCATACGACATACAGGCTGTAATTGAATATCCCATCCCTGTAGCGACGTATTCTAAGATATTGCTGAACTTTGGTGTCAAGCCAGAATCAAAATTTAGGTCAAATATCTCCAAATCAGCAAATAATATAGAAGAATCATTACATAGAATTACATTCAATTTTCAGCAAAGAAACTGGTCGTTCAGACCAATTGGTCTATGCTGTATGTTGCTCCATGTGAGCCTCCTCCCATCCTGCTTCATCTGATCACGTTCTTTTATTCCTTTCTCACTCATACTTGGCATAGATGCTTTTAGCTATACTATTTACTTCAGCTACTCCTTATGGAAAAAAATTCTATGTTCAAAGCATTAAATTCATAGTTTTTCAAAGTGTAAGAACATCTGCACTGCAGGGATTCTATGATTTATATGTTCGACAGTTCTTCACAGAACCATTACACAGCTGAAGGAGGCCATTTGGCCCATTGTGCCTACACTGGCTCGCCAAATGATCATTATGGCTTAGTGCCATTCCCCTGCCTTTTTCTGTACCCCTGCATATTGTTTTTATTCAAGTAATCATCTGATGTCCTCTTGAATGCCTGGATTGAACTTGTCTCCACCACACTTCCAGGCATTGCATTCCAGACCTGAATCACTAGTGTGAAAATGTTTTTCTTACATCACATTTGCTGCTTTTGCAGATCACCTTAAATATGCGCCCTCTCATGATCCTTTTTACAAGGGAAAAAGTTTCTCCCTATCTACTGGGACTACGATGTTGTGGGCATTACGGAGACATGGTTAGAACAGGGACAGGAATGGTTGTTGGAAGTTCCGGGGTATAGATGTTTCAGTAAGAGTAGGGAAGGCGGTAAAAGAGGTGGAGGAGTAGCATTGTTAATCAAGGATAGTTTAACGGCTGCAGAAAGGCAGTTCGAGGGGGATCTGCCTACTGAGGTAATATGGGCTGAAGTTAGAAATAGGAAAGGAGCGGTCACGTTGTTAGGAGCTTTCCATAGGCCCCCAAATAGTAAAGAGATGTGGAGGAAGAAATTGCAAAACCGATTATGGATAGGTGTGGAGGTCTCGGAGTAGTTGTCATGGATGACTTTAACTTTCCAAATATTGATTGGAACCTCTATAGGTCGAACAGTTCGGATGGGACAGTTTTTGTACAGGAGGGTTTCCTGACACAATATGTGGATAGGCTGACAAGAGGTGAGGCCACATTGGATTTGGTACTGGGTAAAGAACCGGGCCAAGTGTTAGATTTGTTTGTGGGAGAGCACTTTGGAGATAGTGGCACAATTCGGTGTTTTTCACTATTGCGAGGGATAGGGCCATACGGTAGGGCAAGGTTTATAATTGGGGTAGGGGTAATTATGATGTGATTAGGCAAGAATTAGGGAGCATAAGATGGGAACAGAAACTGTCAGGGAAAGGCACAAATGAAAAGTGGAGCTTGTTCAAGGAACAAATACTGATAGGTATGTCCATTTCAGGCAGGGAGGAAATGGCCGTGTGAGGGAACCATGGTTCACAAAAGAGGTTGAATGTTTTGTCAAGAGGAAAGAAGAATCATATATAAGGATGAGAAAACAAGCTTCAGTTGGGTCGCTTGAGGGTTACAAGGTAGCAAGGAATGAGCTAAAAAAGAAAGGGCTTAGGAGAGCCAGGAGGGGCCTGAGAAGTCCTTGGCAGGTCGGATTAAGGAACACCCCCAAGGCTTTTTACTCTTGTGTGAGAAATAAATGATTGATCAGGGTGAGGTTAGGGCTAGTCAAGGACAGTAGTGGGAACTTGTGTATGCAAACAGAAGAGATAGGAGAGGCATTGAATGAATACTTTTCTTCAGTGTTCACCAAGGAGACGGGCCATGTTTTTGAGAATGAGTGTGTGAATCAGGCTGGAGGAGGTAGATGTTCTGAGGAAGGATATATTACCAATTTTGAAAAACCTGAGGGCCGACAAGTCCCCTGGGCCAGATGGGATATATCCTAGGATTCTTTGGGAGGCACGGTATGAGATTGCAGAGCCTTTGGCGTTGATCTTTGGGTCCGCACTGTCCACGGTGATAGTGCCAGAGGACTGGAGAGTGGCGAATGTTGTTCCTCTGTTCAAGAAAGGGAATAGGAATGACCCTGGTAATTATAGGACGGTTAGTCTAGATAGAGTGGACGTTCAGAGACTATTTCCTCGGGTGGATGCAGCTGATACAAGGGGGCATAACTATAAGATTCAGGGTAAGAGATATAGGAGGGATGTCCGAGGTAGGTTCTTTACTCGGAGAGTGGTTAGGTGTGGAATGGACTACCTGCTGTGATAGTGGAGTTGGACACTTTAGGAACTTTCAAGCGGTTATTGGATAGGCACATGGAGCGCACCAGAATGACAGGGAGTGGGATAGCTTGATCTTGGTTTTGGACAAGGCTCGGCACAACATACGGGGCCGAAGGGCCTGTTCTGTGCTGTACTGTTCTATGTACTCTGTCCAGACTCCTTGTGATTTTGAACATCTGTATTAAATCACCTCTCAGTCACACTCTGTAGGAACAGTCCAACCTCTTCAACCTATCCGCATAACTGAAGTTTCTCATCCATCCCGGGAACTATTCTTGTAAACCTCTTCTGAACTCTCACTAATGCATTCATTTCCTTCCTATACTGTGGCGCCCAGATGTATGCAACATTCCAGTGGAGGTCGAACTAGTGTTTTGTACTAGTTCAACATATCCTCCTTGCTCTTGTACTCTATGCAGGAAATTGTGTTACACTTGTACTCAAAACGCTTGGTTGTACCATGTGCAGTCAAATTAGTTTGAAAATTATTTTTAATGAGTTGCCCTTTTAAAAACAAAAGTGTATGGCAAGGAGTCATTGGCTGTCACAAGGATGTCACTGTTTGAATATTCCCCTTCTTCGTCAAATTGCAAGCCTAAGTAACTTAATTGTGTAAGTTTATTTTGGATCATTTCTTGAAACCATTTTAAAGACTGCTGGTTTGACGATCTTCAAGGTATCACTTGACACTAATTGAGTTGGGTCTGCTACTAGCTGCCAGTGAGAGGCAGGCTGCAGAATATTTGAAGAATTTTGGCTCTTGTAAGTGTACTTGGGATTTAATTAACAGGCCGAGAAGGGATGGTCTGAAAAAGCAGCATGCTCGAGGAAATGTTCATCAACTTCCTTGTCCAGCATTGGTTGTAGTGGCTTTATGAACTTTTTATTTCATTTTCTTTCTCATTCCATTCATTCATTTACAGAAATGGAAAATTTAACCAGCGGCATAGTTAATTGTTTCAAGATGCATGTATTTTTGGGAGAAGGGGTTGAGATGTGTTGATAAAGGAGTGGGCTTGTGCTAGATTATCTCAAGTTTTGGATTTTATTTATTTCTAAGTGACTGAGCAGGTTGCCCCTGTCGTGTTAGGTACACTGGTATAACACTGGCTGCAACTGGATGCAGCTTAGATCAGAAAGATACCCCAGACCTTGAAGTTAGTTCAATCAGGTTTATTGAACTAATAGCACAGTTAGCACAGTTGACTGTGAGTTCAACTCTCTGCTAACTTAAGTGTGGTTACTCTTGTCTGACTGAACCAGATAGCTCTTAGCCACATGGTGGAGGTGTGAGATTGTAACAATACCGTTGACTGACTCTCTAGATGTTCATCAGTGGAAAGAGACAGAGTGTGAGTGCCTCGTGTATTTTATAGTCAGATCCCACCCCTAAGTGTCCTGCCTGCTTATTGGTCATGTCCTGTTCTCTGTGTCCAGTAAGTGCTTGTCTGTGCCTGTCTGTATATCGTTATGTGTCTGCATTTCATGACAGCCCCTTTCATAACGTTGCCTGAATTGTTGAGTTGCAGTTTTTCTGTTGGTCTTTTTCATTCTGACCAGTTTCCCATCCTATTCCTGCCCCCCCGCACCCCGTTGACAAATGGTTGATGTATTCATGTATAACCATCCAAATGTGAATTAAACTGAATTTGCATATGCAGATTAAGTTAATTACAAGATGGTTACTAGAGCTCAAAGCAAATTCTTAGTGTAAAGTCAAGCACATATTGGCTGTACCTAATTCAACTCTATTTGAATATGTAGATCAGGCTAATTAGGAAAACGTGGTCTCTTTTCTCCAAGTCATCAGTTGATTAGAGTGCCTCTGATGCCTCAAGCTGCTAAACAACAAAATGCTATGTGATTGTTACGCTTTTCCGAAAAGAATGTAATTTAAAAAAATTACTTGAGGTATGTTCCATAAAAGGGATAAATTTCCATATAGATGAATGCATTGAGGGCTCTGAATTTTTCCAAAAGGAAAGATTTTATCAGATGCAGTTCAATGGCCTGCAGTGAAACAAACTGGAGGGATTGCATATTAATTAAGTCTGCTCACACATGTCTTTGCTCCTTTGTACTGGCCGCTGATGGATTTCAACCCTGCATTGTGTGCACAGATTAAGTGTTGCTGACAGTGATTGATAGCTGGGCTAAACTCCTAATTTGCTGATCAGTCAAATGAGGAGCTGGATTAAATTTTTCTCTAAATGACTTTTAAGGATTTAAAGGCTGAGGAAGTGACGCAAGAGTATCCCTATGGCCTATGTTCCCAACTGTGAGCTAACAAGAGTATTAAAACTTTGGTCCCAAAACGGTTTCCCTGTAACAAGTGTACAGAGCTCAAAAGTTTGGAATTCATCATTTAAAAAAATAACTAGAAAACTTTGATCCGCAACAATGTACAAAAGTTGCAAAGAAGGAGTGACTTGTATAGAAGCCTGACTAAAGGAGGAACAGAGTTAACTCTTTGCAGTCCGATTTGTCCACCCAGGTTGACAGAATTAAAATAAAAGTAGTTTGATTTTTTGTAAAAATAGTAGTAGGTCGTTTTCTGACTGACCACAATGAAAGTTTGGCACAATACCAGCGTTTCAGCATTTGCTGATGTACAGTGAATTCATTGTATTAAAAAAAAATGCTGTACTTGGCCACCCACCTACAATTCACTCACCCTGTCAATTGGGGTGCTGTGTAGGTATATGGGCTGTAGCTGATGCTTATTAGAGCTTGAGGGAATAAACAATGTTTTTGATCCAATTAGATTTTTTAAAAAGTCCTTGCAGGCCCTGAATACGGCCGTTTCAATAAAGAAAACTCTGGTAATCTAGCCAGGGCAGTATTTAAATCTGTCATTATGTAATAAATGGAGAGAATTTAGCTATGGGAGAAAAATTAGTTGTCTTTTTCTGACAGTTAAGCAGATAAAGCATTCATCCTGCTCTTATTTCTTTGACTTTTTTTGTTCAAACTTCTCTTGAGGTACTCTAAAATGTAACAAACCCCATTTTAGTTTTATTGCTGTTTAGATCTTAATTGGGTTCCTTAGGGTATGATAACCTCAGTTCAGCTCACTTATACTTTGAAGTTTACTTATCACGATAATACCTAAAATTGTGATATTTTGAAATTGGGCATCTCATGGCTAATATGTGGATGAGCTCCTGACTATTCTGGGAACTGGCACAGCAGCTACAGGTTTTGCCGAGGCTATATCAGCATCGCAATTCAACATTCAGCTACATTTTCTTTCTCCTCTTTTGGATTGGTTGAGATTGGAGCTTTGGGTCGGTAGTAAGGAAACCTCTAGTAGGAAGACCTGCCTGATGCATTGCAGGCCAGGTTTTGAGAGGCACTCAGCTGAACTTAATATTGCAATCCATACAATCAGGCAGAAGCGAAACTATCTATAGTTTACAGTGGAAAATAAGGCCAGCAGTGAGATGGACATTTTTTGGTTGTGTCACGGAGGTTCATATGTTCTAAAATCCACGCAAGGAAGGTTGCCTGCATATGGGCTGTTCAACAAATCCTTAATGTGGTTTTCTTCAATTGGATGTTTGCTGAAAAGTCTCTCCTGATGCACATGTAGCTACCTCGGCTCTGTTGCCCAACTGCATTCCTAAAATGCACTTGGCTTTCTGACCCCGAAATCTACCAACTGAGCAATGTCATGGATTTAATTATTCTGTTGCTTGTTATTTAGTTTTTTTTCTGTGAAGTAGGAATATGTGCTATGTTAACAATGTTGCAGAAATGCAAGTTGTAGTTATATCTGTTCGGACTCGGAGTGCTTTTGTCACCCCACCTCCAGAATCCTTTCCCAGGAGATTTTTAAGTAGCTAGTTGAGACGAATGTTGTCTCCCCTTTTCCTCATCAGGTTTCCAGTGAAAGAATTGTGTCTGGAGTAAATAACTAAATCCAGTTGTCAGGTTAGACTGCATAGATCAGAATATCTGCATTTGGGCATTAAATATTAATCATTGTGTATGCTGCATTAAGCACTCCAGACAAATATATTTTACATTGGATTTTTGCAGGCCTACCTAACTGTGTGTCTTCTTAGTTCAGTCCTGAAAGTGGTGATCAATCTGAGTCCTGATATGAGTGAATAGCAGAAAATTTTAAATGCAGATGTCAGTGGTAGGAGGAGCTATTTTCTGACTTTCCTTAGTATGGTATCAATTTATTTCACTATATTTATATCGTTTACAGAAAATGTGTATCCTGATTTCTTGCATCAAATCAAATTGATTTAGGAAGTCTGAACCTTTTTAATATTATGTAAGGCTGGACTTTTACCAAACTCTGACCTCTTGCAAATAGAGCAGAAGTGACCTCATCCATGGAATATGCTCTCATTCTTGTGTTCACAAATCATTATGATGGTCTGCATTGCAGAGCAGGAATTTTGGAGCAAGTTCAATTTATTTTTTGCTGAATGTCTGGATTTTGGTAGATTGGCTACATGCTGTCAACAATGGGCAGGTAAGGATTTTACGTCCAGATCTTCCCTCCCTTTGGGATGAAGAGTTTCAGCCTTTCAATGAGGAGAAATTGTTTGAGATTTATTAATGCATATCTCATGGTTTTAAAAAAAAGAAAGTATTTAAAATTACATTTTCCTAAAATGACAGTCATGTTACTTGATGGCCCACAGCAGATTTCAAGCTGTAATTGCAAAACAGTCAGATGTTTGTTATGATGCTCCTCTAGTTACTGTTTGTGGGATTTATCCATTCAAACCCAGGGCAGTATATATGTAGACAAAATACTGTATTGTTAATACGATCAAGCCAATTATTGTCTGTGATATTCACAATACTTGGGTGAAAAGAAAGATTTGCGCATATATATAGTTTCTTTCATGACCTCAGCACTTTGCAACCGATTGTAAGTACAGAAGCTCAGTCATTATTGTGATGTGGGAAACGTGCATATTTGCAAAGCAAGTTCCCGCAATGTGATAATGACCAGATAACCTCTATGTATTGTTTGAGGGATAAATGCTTCAGCATTCATCAGGTGTACCAATGTTGCAATTCTTTGAATCATCAGTAGTGAGGATGCATCTAAAATGCTTTAAATGAGTTGGCAATATCGATGAAATACTGTGCTCTTTGCAGAACAAAATTTTGCACTATTGTCAGACATTGCAACACTGCAAAGTTTGTGTACAAATACAAAAGGTTTAGAATAGTCAAATAGGAGAAATACTGTACTGATCTCAAAATGGATCTCAAAGACCATTGCCTTTCTAGGTCTCCAAAGGTAGATGAGACATGTGACAACCGTATTTACTCTTGTAATATGTGCGTTTAATTTGCAATCTCAAAATATTACACAATTTGGTGAAAAAGTTTATCTCTTCTACCAGATAACAACCTCCTTGATAAATTGCTTTTACCAGATGATTTGGGATATGGGAAAATTACTAACATCTATAGGTCGCTGATGGGCACGGAACACATTGATTGAAGAAATGAAACAAAAATTGGAGAAAGAGTTGAATGTGGAATTGGAATGGAGACTCTGGAATTGCAATGGAGACTATGGAGTGAAATTATGCACAGGGTCAATAATTCATCTTCAAGTGCGAGAATACGCTTAATACAATTCAAGGTGGTACATAGGGCCTGACTGACACAAGAAAGAATGAGCAGATTCTTCACAAAAGTCGAACATAAATGTGAGAGGTGTAAAGGAGAACCAGCTAACCACGTCCTCATGTTCTGGTCATGTCCACAATTAATGGGGTTTTGGACCTCTGTGTTTAAAACATTATCAAAAATTGTAGGGGGGGGGAGGGGGTAGCACGGTGGCACAGTGGTTAGCACTGCTGGCTCACGCGCCGAGGTCCCAGGTTCAACCCTGGATCTGGGTCACTGTCCGTGTGGAGTTTGCAATTCTCCTCGTGTTTGCGTGGGTTTTGTCCCCACATCCCAAAAATGTGCAGGGTCGGTGGATCGGCCACGCTAAATTGCCCCTTAATTAAAAGAAAAAAGGAATTGGGTGCTCCAAATTTAGGAAAAAAAAATTGTAGAGGTGGGAATATTATCTGGGCCTTTCGGCAATTTTTGGAGTCTCGGAAATAACATGACTAATAGAAGGCAAAAGAGCTGATGGATGGGGTAGCCTTTGATACATTGATCGCCCGAAAAAATATCAATATGGTTTGGGATCTTGTGGAATTCCTTAAACTTGAGAAATTTAAGTTTGCCCTTTGTGACTCAGATGGGGAATTCTGGGCAAGATGGAAGCTATTCTTGCCTCTATTTACAGATCTATTTTATGCCAGTGGGCAAAGAGAGCGGGGTAGGGGAGATGGGATAAGGATGTAGGAAAAAAGGGGAATAGTTTAATAGAAACAAGAGAAAAATCTCAAATTAGGAGGATTGTACTTTATTTGTTTATTTTTAAAAATTATTCCTTTGTATATTGAATATTGCTCTGTATTTCTTTCAGTTGATGTCTTGTGTTTGCAACATTTAAAACAAGTGAAATGGGGTCTACATGTAGACTATGACCAAGCAACTACTATTCTTCAAACAATGTGTAGTGAATGCAGTTTATTTTTGTTCCTTCAGAGCAGAGGATGTTGGTGCGTGTCCCCTCGTCAAACATGGCCAAAAACTGGTTGTAAATTTAAATGGAAATTTTCTGTAAACTTGTCAAGTGAGGCGAGCCTTGATTATTTCTTATCCTTGTTAGGACTAGAAAGTGCCAGTTTTATGAACAAATCTTTTTTAAAAAATGCAATTGCTTCAACATTGTGTATTATACATAATGTACATAATATGCTTACAGAGTTCACAGTTACATAAGCATGTCCTTGAGTCAACTGGAATTGAATAGAGCCCATATTTCTTTTTACCCTCCATGCTAACTCGGAAAGGCCGGAGAGGAAAACTTTTTGTGATTAGAAAATGACTGATTTGACATGGTCGTTTAGGAGAAACTGTCAGGGGAGGGGGCTGATTCGAATGGACCAAAGGGGAGAAGGGAACTTTTCAGATTGCAGCATCCAGGTAAATGCTGATTCGAGTAAACTGGATTTCACTAATGCAGTTATAGTTGGCGTACAATCTGTAGCCTTCCCACTTGGCAACTGTACAGCATTTGAGGAATTCAAGGGCAGGAAACCGTAACTAATGACTATAAAGCCCATGTGACCACAGAAAAAGCAGCATGCTATCACTGAAGTGCAAAGTGTTTGCCAGAGTTCAGGGTTGATCTTCATGTGTCTTTTGTTTTTTTGATGTTCCACACAGTCTTGACTGTATGGGTACGGTCACACTTATCATCAGATACTTTTTTTAAAAGTAGCACTCCATGCATCAAAAAAGACTCTTCTGTTTTTTAAAAATAAATTTCGAGTATCAAGTTCTTTTTTTTCCAATTAAGGGGCAATTTAGCATGGCCAGTCACCTACATTGCACATCTTTGGGTTGTGGGGTTGAGACCCACGCAGACACAGGGAGAATGTGCAAACTCCACATGGACAGTGACCCGGGGCCAGGAACGAACCCAGGTCCTCGGTGTCGTGAGGTAGCAGTGCCAACCACTGTGCTGCCAAACTCTTCTGTTATAATCAAATTTTGGAATAAATACATTATTCCAAGAGGATCTGACCTTTACGCTTCCACCCCACCCAAGATTAAAGCCAAAAGTATATTGTCTGCTATGTTTTTGACTATCTGGCTAATAGATTGTCAAACTCGCTCTCTTAGTGTCCTCTCTCTTTCCCCTCTGGTCCCCAGGTCCATCCCCTCAGCCCCCTGCACTCTGTGCAAGTTACTCTCTTCATTTGAATTTGGTTCGTATGGTGTTCAAGTAAAGAGAAATGCAACCGAAATGAAAATGAAAAATCGCTTATTGTCACAAGTTGGCTTCAAATGGAGTTACTGTGAAAAGCCCCTAGTCACCACATTCCGCCGCCTGTTTGGGGAGGCTGGAACGGGAATTGAACCCGCGCTGCTGGCCCGCCTGGGTCTGCTTCAAAAGCCAGTTATTTAGCCCTGTGCTAAACCAACCGCCTCTGACTTTCAGAGTTTGTTTTGTTAATTTGTTCTCTCTTGTTCTGCTGGAACTGCTTTTTTTGGGGGAAGGGGCTGTTCTCAAGTGCTGAAGCTGTGAAACACCAGGCTATTTGACTGGGCGGTATCACATTCCCAATTCCATCTTGTCCACTCCCAATGTCTCTACTGTTACAAGTCATTTTGAAGGTCAGAAGTGGGAATCCTGTGCTTCCTCCTTCTCTGGTTCTGGGTTGTGAAAACTGATTTTGTTACCCTGACTGACATCATCAGATCAGCTCACTCAGCATTTACCAGTATTTAGGTCCTTCTGGTCTGTTCAGTTTAGTGCCACACCAGGCAAAGCATTTATGCAGTTGGCAATGGGATAAGTCAGTTTATTGCAGCCATTCCTGTCAACATCCCAGTTGCTCTTGACTGATGGCTGTTTTGAGTTAACATTTGGAATTATTAAAACTTGCTATTGGATGAATCAATCTTTGAATAACTTGTATCGTATTAAGTTGACAATATCAGGTGAACAATTGTGTGCGCATTACTGATGATCTACAGTTTGTTGCCACTCATCAGGGAATACAGAAACCTTTTGTTTGTCCAACATTATTTGTTCAAGGCGTAATGTTTACTTGGTCAACGCACAAACTGAATACAGTAGCTGGAAAGAGGGGACAGACCAGATGCATTTCCAGAGCAGGAGGGATTAAAAGCCTCGTCAAAATGGTCTGCAATCTGGCTTTCCATACTGCACTAGCCATGCGCTCGTTGTAGCTGCGTTTCGTTGTTGGCCTTTTTGATAATGAAGTAATGAAGCCAGTATGGTTTGTAAAATAGTTCTAGTTAAAAATTGTTCAAAACTGGAAATGGTATCTCTGAAACCCCTGCAGGATTATATAAAAATTAATATTTATCCATTTAGAATGATAAAAGAAGTAGTTTCAAAGAATGGGGATTTAAACACTTTAAGATTCTAGTTTAGGAGCAGTGTGAATTTAAAATACCGGAAATGGAAATGAGTCTCTGGATGGTTTTACAAGTAGTGTTTGGGAGCACAGGAGGGGTTCCATTGTTCCTCTGAGGAAACTCGCTGCACCTATTCCTGTCAGTAGACAGTTGTACATTTTCCGTCATCTTGGAGTCTGTCCATTTTTAAAGTCTAAAAATCGGGTCTTCTTTAAAGTCCAATATTTCTGTGTATAATTCAATTTTTCTCTATTATGATAACACAGTGCACCATTTAATCTACTTCAAACACGTGTTTAATAGCCTTTCAGAAGTATTTATCGACTCTACTTCAACAGTGATTGACAACAAAGCATTCCAGATTCTCATCACTCTCTTTGTAAAGATCTTTTTGCCCTTCCCCCATCTCCACCTTAACATCTTCGAGATGATCTTAAATTTGTACCCTCCCACCACCATCTTGCCAACCAATGAAAACCATATATTCTTGTTCTTAACCTGTCCTATTTTGAGGACCACTCTCGATGGAGGAAGAATTAGATTTATTGTCACCGAGGTGCAAGTATTCTGCGTACAGTCCAGTCAGATCATACCATCCATGAAACATATAGGACATGTGATAAATACATAGTGTAAATACGTATACATAGACCAGGGGTGGGCAAACTACGGCCCGCGGGCCGCATGCGGCCCGCCAAAGGTATTTCTGCGGCCCACCAAGTCATTAAAAAAAAAAAAAATTTAAAAAAAAAAATTTTTTTTTTTTTTTTTAAAGGTTAATGGGTGGGGGGGCTGTTGGGTTACTTACTGGTATAGGGTGGATACGTTGACTTGAGTAGGGTGATCATTGCTTGGCACAACGTCGAGGGCCGAAGGGCCTGTTCTGTGCTGTACTGTTCTATGTTCTATATGAGGCGCCCACAATCATAACCGGGTGAAGTAATTATTTTACTTAATATACTATGCGGCCCTTTGTGAATTGTGAATTTCTGAATGCGGCCCTTGCACGGAAAAGTTTGCCCACCCCTGACATAGACACTGGGTGAAGCATATGGAGTACAGTGCTACACAGTAGAGAAAATGCGTGGAGAGATCAGTTCAGTCCATAAGAGGGCCATTCAGGAGTCTAGCAGTGGGGAAGAAGCTGTTTTTGAATCTGTTTGTGTGAGTTCTCAGACCTTTGTACCGTCTGCTTGATGGAAGAGGTTGAAAGAGAGAATACCCCGGATGCGAGGAGTCTTTGATTATGCTGCCCACTTTCCTGAGGCAGCGGGAGATACAGACAGTCAATGGATGGGAGGCGGGTTCGCCTGATGGACTCGGCTGTGTTCGCAACTCTGTAGTTTTTAAACCCTAACTTAATTTTTAATTGATCTCTTACTCCCGATTTAAATTCTTATGAACCTCCGCTACACCTTTCCCTAATTTTATTCTTCAGTAAAGAGGATGGTAGTTGACCTACCTACCTGCCTAACTAAAATTACACGGGTAAAGCAACCAGCTTTAAGATAGCATCTTAGTATATATTTTGTTTCTTTTATCTTTCAATCAGCATTTGATTATTAAAATAGTTAAACCCAGCAATGCAGAGCATATTCATCATAGCAGTACATTCCTATATACTGACCATGTACTGTTCTTCTGTCTATAGGACTACGATGATGGAATACCGTGGTCAGAAGAGAGAGTCGTCCGAAAGGTCCTGTACTTGTCGTTGAAGGAATTTAAGAACTCGCAGAAGCGGCAGTATGGGGATATCAACGGAAGCAGTGATGATAAAACGCACGGGAAAAATTTGAATGGTAAGTGAATGAAGAGACTGACATCACTGCAGGTTAAATTATACTTGATACTATCTGTTTAATGAAATTCCAATAAAATTCTTTGAATTACAGCCAAGTTGGCAAATTGATCTATATCCAGGATAACATCAAATCCATGCAGTCTGAAAAATTGGGCACAGGTTTTAATTTTTTTTAACACAATTTCTTTTCTTTAAATAAAATGTCAACTTGCAGGTAACTACCAGAAAACTTTCACTTTAGTTAGCTTTGAATGAGAGTGAATCGTTTCTGCGAGGTCTGTGGTTATCAAAATGCTTTAGTTGACATTGATTGTAATTCAATTGGAAATTGATTGATATGTTCATCAATGCTGAGCTAACTATCGTGTTGCACAAAGCACCATTCCCACCCATCCCAAACCTATATATACACAGGTGAGAAATAGCAATATAAGCAAAGTGGGCGGGCGAGCCAGCTGCAGAAAAAGCAGACTGATGCTGACCTGACAAAGAAATTGTGCAAAATGCAAATAGAAAATTAGTATGGCATTGTTGGTCTTTGTATCTTTTCCCCTTTCACCCTCACCCTACTCTACTCCGGCACTCTCCAGACTTTCAAGGAATAGTAACGTGCAATCACCTCCTTTCAACCTGAAAATCAGACTTACTTTCCCAGCAGTTCTATTTTGGCAGCTCGGGATTGCTCTTTACACTGTGTGTATTTTTATTTTCGGATGTTGTGGATAGCATACAAAATACAATTTATACATGCAAATAAGCTTAATCGGATGGCAGTTTCTCTTAAATTTGTATGCATGAAGAATATGAAACTTGAATATTCTGTCTATCTTTGAATTGATATGTATAGTACAGAAGCAAGTTTTCAATGTTGTACGGACCACCTCTTTGCTGATCATTCTGTCAATCTGGAGAAATCTGATTTAAATAATAGCAAAATGGCATAAGTGCTATTCTGAGAGAGCGCAGATGTATCAGGCTACTTTAATGTGTAGCACAAGTATCTTCAGATTGTAAGGAATCATAGAACCAAAATATTTACAGCTTAGGGGCTGAGGCCATTCGGGCCTTTGAGCCTATTCTGCCATTCATTATGATCATAGCTTTTTATTTTATGATTTTAGAGTACCCAATTAATTTTTTCCAATTAAGGGGAAATTTAGCGTGGTCAATCCACCTAGCTTGAACATTTGGGTTGTGGGGCGAAACCCATGCAGACATGGGGAGAATGTGCAAACTCCACACAGGCAGTGACCCAGAGCCGGTATCGAACCCAAGACCTCGGCGCCTGAGGCCATAGTGCTAACCTACTGCGCCCTTATTATGATCATAGCTGATCATCAAATTAAATACACTCACCCCTCCTTCCACCCATGTCCCTTGATCCTTTCCTTTTAGGAAATTCCGTCTTAAAATTACACAATGTTTTCGCCTCAACTACCTTCTGTGGTAGTGAATTCCACAGATTCACCACTCTCTGGGTGAACAAATTCTCCTTTAACTCAGTCTTAAAAGGTTTCCACCTTATCCTCAAGCTATGATGCTAGTTTTGGACTCCCTCACCATCGAGAACATTCTTTCTGAAACTACCCTGTCTAATCCTGTAACAATTTTATAACTTCTATGAGATTCCCTCTCAATCTTCTAAACTCCAATGAATATAATCCTAACTGATTTAATCTCTCCTCGTATGACAGTCCTGTCTTCCCAGGAATCAGCCAGGTAACCCTTTGCTGCGCTCCCTCCTTAGCAAGAACATTCTTCCTCCGATAAGGAATTCAGAATTTCAATTTACAATTGCAGTAAAACATTTTTATTCCTATACTCAAATCCTCTCGCTATGAAGGCCAACATATCTTTGCCCACTTTACTGCCTGCTGTGCCTGCACACTTACTTTCAGCAACTGATGCACGAGGACACCAAGGTTTTGCTGAGTATCCACCCCTCTCAATTTTCACCCATTCAAATAATCTGGTTTCCTATTTTTGCTGCCGAAGTGGATAACCTCACATTATCCACATCATACTGCATCAGCCATGGATATGCCCACTCACTCAGCCTGTCCAAATCCCGCTGAAGCATTTCTGCATTCTGCCATTCAACTTTGCATCATCTGCTAATTTTGAGATAATACATTTAGTGCCACGTCCAAATCTTTAAAATAATATATAATATGAACAGTTGGAGTCCTAGCACAGATCCCTGCGGTACCCCACTAATAACTGCCTGTCAATTGGAAAAAGACCCATTTATTCCAACTCTTTGCTTCCTGTCTGCTAACCAGCTTTCGATTCATCTCAAGATACGACCCGCAATCACATGCGCTTTACATAGTAATCAGCTATGTGATATCTTGTCGCAAGCCTTCTGAAAATCCAAATAAACCACATCTATGGATCTCCCTGGTCAACCCTCCCTCTTCAAAGAATTCCAGTAGGTTTGTCAAACATGATTTTCCTTTCGTAAATCCATGCTGACTTTGTCTGATTGTACCACTGCTTTCCAAATGCTGTGCTATGAAATCCTTGATAATGGACTTTAGCAACTTCCCTACTACTGACGGTAAGCTCATTGGTCTATAGTTCCCCGATTTCTCTCTACCTCCCTCCCTTTTTGAATATCGGGCTTATATTAGCTACCCTCCAATCTGTAGGAATCATTCCAGAAACGCAGAATTTTGAAAAATGACTGCCAATGGATCTACTATTTCTGGGACTATTTCCTTAAGTGCTCTGGGGTGAAGATTATCAGGCCCTGGCGATTATCTTCCTTCAACCCCATTAATTTCCCCAAAACCATTTCTCGACTAATAATTTCCTTCTGCTCATTGTGTTTCTCAGAACTTCCGGTACATTATTCATGTCTCTAGGAAAGGTTGAGGGTGCTCGGCCTTTTCTCATTAGAATGGAGAAGGATGAGGGGTGACTTGATAGAGGTTTATAAGATGATCAGGGGAATACATAGAGTAGACAGTCAGAGACTTTTTTCCCTGGGTGGAACAAACCATTACAAGGGGACATGATTCTTTTATTTTGAAATAATCTTTATTCAAATTTTCAACAACAAATTTTATCACAACAGAGAAAAACAGTAACCCCTCCCCTCCAATACAAAAACAATAAATTAACAAGAAAAAGAAATAAGCATAAAACCATGAGAGCAAAACCCCATAACGAACCCATAGCCCCCCCCCCCCCCCCCCCCCGGGTTGCTGCTGAAGTTTTTGTTAATAAATGTTTTTATTGGGTTTTTGAACAAGGTATAATTACCGTTATGTACACAGAAACATATATATATATATATATTTATATGTATATTATATATGTGTATATATATATATATATATATATATATATATATATATATTATATAATATTTAGAGGAGAAGGGCACACCCCAACATTAATAAAATATGAAATAGAATGACTGGTGGGGTATTGTGCACCAGCTCGACAGCGGCAGCTCTGTACATCTGGCAAAATGACCCACACCACGTAAGTAGGCGACTGCCTGTAGGCGGGGACTGGGGGGGGCACACACACATTTGGGTGCCGGGGAGAAAATCACAGTGTGCGATATTTGGCTGTGCTGTGTGTTGTTGTCGTCCGCCCCTCCCGGACGGGTCTCGCTGCCGTCCCACGCTCGCCCCCGCTTCTGCCGCTCCTCCCGTCCTCCATCGCTCTTTTCCTCGTTCCCCGCACCTGGAGGTGTCATGCATGTTTTGGCATCCTGTGCCCTCCCTCCGGCTTCTGCTTCCCTGCCCCAGCCCCACCCTGCTGGCCCTCCTCTGCCGTCCTACCCCCCCTCCACGGTTACGGTTCGGCTCCCTCTCCCCAGGTTTAGCTGTCCCCCCCCCCCCCCCCCCCCCCCCGTGGTTCGCCCCTGCCTCCTCAGGTTTAGCTGTCCGCCCCCCACACCACCCCATATCTTCCCTCCATGCCCCGGCTACCTGCCCGCGATTCCCGACCATTTTCTCCTGATTCTTGGCCACCCGGCTATTCTTCCTCATGTTCGTTGGCCATAAACAGGTCCCAGAACAGTTGCGTGAATGGCTCCCACATTCTGTGGAAACCGTCGTCTGACCCTCGGATGGCGAATTTGATTTTCTCCATTTGGAGAGATTCCGAGAGGTCGGACAGCCAGTCTGCAGCTCTGGGTGGTGCTGCTGACCGCCAGCCAAACAGGATTCTACGGCGGGCAATCAGGGAAGCAAAGGCAAGGGCGTCCGCCCTCCTCCCCAGGAATAGATCTGGCTGGTCCGAGACCCTGAAGACCGCCACTTCGGGCATGGCTCCACCCTCACCCCCACCACTTTGGACATGGCCTCGAAGAAGGCTGTCCAGTACTCCAGGAGTCTGGGGCAAGAACAGAACATGTGGGCGTGGTTGGCCGGGCCTCTTTGGCATCGTTCACATCTGTCCTCCACCTCCAGGAAGAACCTACTCATACGGGTTCTTGTTAAGTGGGCTCTATGTACCACTTTTAGTTGCATCAGGCTGAGCCTTGCGCACGTGGCGGTGGAGTTGACCCTATGCAGTGCCCCGCTCCAGAGTCCCTACCCTATCTCAATCCCCAGGTCCTCCTCCCATTTCTTTCTTGTTGGGTCCAGTACGGTGTCGGCCCTTTCTACCAGTCGGTCATACATGTCGCTACAGTTCCCTTTATCTAGGATACTTGCGTCCAGTAGGTCTTCCAGTAGTGTCTGTCGTGGCGGTTGTGGGTACGTCCTTGTCTCCTTTCGTAAGAAGTTTTTTGAGCTGCAGATACCTTAGCTCGTTCCTCCTAGCTAGCCGAGATTTCTCTGTCAGTTCGTCCAGTGTTGCGATCCTGCCGTCCGTGTATAGGTCCCTGACTGTCAGTGTCCCTCCGTCCTGGCTCCACCTTTTGAAGGTGGCGTCAGTCAGTGCTGGTGTGAACCTATGGTTGTTGCAGATGGGAGCTTTGTCCGACATTTTGGTCAGGCCAAACTGCTAGCGCAGTTGGTTCCAGGACTGGAGGGTGGCTATCACCACCGGGCTGCTGGAGTGTTTTTTGGGTGGGGATGGGAGTGCTGCCGTGGCGAGGGCCCGGAGGGAGGTCCCCACGCAGGAGGCCTCCTCCGCGCGTACCCACTCGGCTCCCGGCTCCCGGCTCCCGGCTCCCGGCTCCCGGCTCCCGGCTCCCGGCTCCCGGCTCCCGGCTCCCGGCTCCCGGCTCCCGGCTCCCGGCTCCCGGCTCCCGGCTCCCGGCTCCCGGCTCCATCCCCTTACTCGCTCGGCTGTCGCCGCTCAGTGGTAGAATTGTAGGTTTGGGAGGGCTAGCCCCCCCCCCCCCCCCCCCCCCCCCGGATTTTGTTTTTTGTAGGACCTTCTTTGGTATCCTAGCATTTTTACCCCCCATACGAACGCCATGATTGAAAAAGGCCTTGAGGATGTAGATCGGGATGGTTCTAAACAGGAAGAAGAACCTGGGCAGTACGTTCATTTTGCTCGTCTGGACTCAGCCCCTTTAGTGCTGCTGCCCCCCCCCCCCCCCCCCCCCCCCCCCGCGGGTCTACTGGGAAGATCTCGCTTTTGCTCATGTTGAGTTTGTAGCCCGAGAAGGCTCCCCCAAACTCTTTCAGGAGCGCAATGATTGCATCCATGCTGCTCTGGGTCCGAGATGTAGAGGAGCAGGTCATCTTCATACAGTGAGACTCTGTGCTCTCTGCCTCCCCTTCGGATCCCCCTCCAACTTTTGCTGCCCTGAGCGCGATAGCTAGCGGTTCGATTGCTAGGGCGAACAGCAGCGGGGACAGTGGGCATCCTTGTCTGGTGCCCTTGTGCAGCTGGAAGTATTGGGAGTTGGTATTGTTGGTCCGTACGCTCGCCATGGGAGCGTTGTATAGGAGCTTTACCCAAGAGGTGAACCCTGATCCAAGCCCGAACCGCTCCAGTACCTCTCTGAGGTATTTCCATTCGACTCTGTCGAAGGCCTTTTCTGCATCCAGGGAGACGATCACCTTTTGTGTTCTCTCCCCGGAGGGGGTCATTATCATGTTCAGCAGGCGCCTGATGTTCGAGGTAAGCTGTCTACCTTTGACGAAGCCCGTCTGATCCTCTGTGACCACCTCGGGTACACAGTCCTCTTGCCTTTTGGCTAGGATTTTGGCCAGTATTTTGGCGTCTGCATTGAGCAGAGATATGGGTCTGTATGACCCACATTCCGTTGGGTCTTTGACTTTCTTAGGTATCAGCGAGATCGAGGCCTGTGCTAACGTGGGTGGCAGTGTTCCCCGAGCTAGCGAGTCTGTGAACATCTCCCGCAGGTGCGCCTCGCAGTGCTGTTGCAAATTTTTTGTAGAAGTCCGCCGGGAATCCGTCCGGTCCCAGCGCCTTCCCCGCCTGCATGGAGCTAATGCTGTCCATGATCTCTCCCAGTGCTAGGGGTGCTTCCAGATCCCGTTTTCTGCCCTCCACCATGACTGGGGCGTCCAGTCCATCAAGGAACTGTTTCATCCCAGCCTTCCCCCTTGGTGGCTCTGAGGTGTACAGCTCTTGGTAGAAGGCCTTGAAGGTTTTTTTAATCTTCTCTGGTTCAGTTTCCAACGTGCCTCCGGTACCCCTGATTTGTGCAATTTCTCTGGTGGCTGCCTGCTTACTCAGCTGGTGTGCCAACAGGCGGCTGGCTTTGTCTCTGTGTTCGTACAGGGTCCCCCGCGACTGGCGGAGTTGGTGCACTGCTTTCCTGGTGGAGAGCAGGTCAAAGTTCCTTTGTAGTTCTTTCCTCTCTGCCAGGAGCTCTACGGTCGGGGCCTCGGAGTATTTATGATCTGCCTCCAGTATGGAGTCAATCAGCTGCTGCCTAGCCACTCTTTCCTCCCTCTTTGTGCTTTGAAGGCGATGATTTCCCCTCTTAGTACGGCCTTTAGCGCTTCCCAGAACGTGGAGGGTGAGACCTCCCCGTTTTGGTTGTTCTCCATGTACTCTGCTATGGCCCGCACTATCCTTTCGCTGAAGGCCTTGTCAGCTAGTAAGGCACCGTCCAACCTCCATGTGGGGCGCTGGACCCATCCCGTCTCTAGCCGCACGTCCATGTAATGTGGAGCGTGGTCTGATACCACAATTGCGGAGTATTCCACTTTGTCTATCCCTGGAAGCAACGTTTTCCTCACCACAAAGAAGTAATTTCTGGTGTTTACGTTGTGTAAGGGGACATAAATTTAAGGTGAATGGTGGAAGATATAGGGGGGAGATGTCAGAGGTAGGTTCTTTACCCAGAGAGTAGTGGAGGCATGGAATGCACTGCCTGTCGAAGTAGTTGAGTCGGAAACATTAGGGACCTTCAAGCGGCTATTGGATAGGTACATGGATTACGGTAGAATGATGGGGTGTAGATTAATTTGTTCTTAATCTAGGACAAAAGTTCGGCACATCACCGTGGGCCGAAGGGCCTGTTCTGTGCTATATTTTTCTATGTTCTATGTTGTTCCTTTGTGAAGACCGAAGCAAAGTACAAATTTAGTTCCTCAGCCATTTCTGTGTTCCCTGTTATGAATTCCCCTGTTTCTGACTGCAAGAAGCTTACATTCGTGTTTATCAATCTTTTCCCTTTACATACTTATAGAAACTGTCAGTTTTTATGTTCCCTGCTAGCTTATTTTTCCCTTCTTAATCAAGGCCTTGGTCCGCCTTTGCTGAATTTTAAACTGTTTCCAATCCTCGGCTCTATTGCTTTTTCTTGCTAATTTGTAATTTGAATCTAATATTATCTCTAATTTCCCTTTCAAATCGTGGTTTGGCCACTGTTCCCTTTTTACTATTGTGCCAAATAGGAATAAACATCTTTTGGAGTTCATAGATCATAGAGATCATAGAATTTACAGTGCAGAAGGAGGCCTTGCGGCCCATCGAGTCTGCACCGGCCCATGGAAGGAGCACCCTACCCAAGCCCACACCTCCACCCTATCCCCAAGCTTCTGCCCTCTCCCCGTAACGCCACCTAACTTTTTTTGGACACTCGGGGCAATTTAACATGGCCAATCCACCTAACCTGCACATCTTTGGACTGTGGGAGGAAACTGGAGCACCCGGAGGAAACCCACGCAGACACAGGGAGAACGTGCAGACTCCGCACAGACAGTGACCAAAGCTGGGAATCGAACCTGGGACCCAGGAGCTATGAAGCAACTGTGCTAACCACTGTGCTACCATGCTGCTCTATTCGTCTATTTATTCTTTGAATGCCTGCTATTGATGGTCCACTGTCATTCCTTTCAGTAGTATTTCCCAGTCCATCATAGCCAACTCATGCCTCATGCTAGTATAGTTACCTTTTATTGAGATTCAGGATCCTAGTCTCAGAATCGACAATCTCACTATCCTTATCGTCACTCATTCCCAAGGATTCTCTTACAACTAGATTGCCAACTAATCCGTTCTCATTGCACAACACCCAGTCCAAGATGGCCTGTTCCCTTGTTGGTTCCTTAACCTATTCATAGAATTCCTACAGTGCCGAGGAGGCCATTTGGCCCATCTGGTCTGCACCAGCAGTCTGAAAGAACACGCTATCTGGACCCAATCTCGCAAACGATCCCTGTAACCCCAACTAAGGGGAATTTAGCATGGCCAATCCATCTAATCTGCACATCTTCGGACTGTGGGAGGAATCCGGAGCACTCAGGAAACCCACACAGACACGGGGAGAATGCACAAACTTCACACACCAGTCACCCAATTGAACCCGGGTCCCTGGCGTTGAGACAGCAGTGCTAACCACTGTGCCACCGTTGTCCAGAAAACCATTCCGTACACACCAGAATTTCCGTCTCTATTGTACTGTGACTAATCTGACTCACCCAATCTATGTAGATTAAGGTCACCTATGATCACAATGATCCTTTATCACGTGCATCAGGGTCCCAGGTTCGATTCCCAGCTGGGTCACTGTCTGTGTGGAGTCTGCACGTCCTCCCCGTGTGCGTGGGTTTCCTCCGGGTGCTCCGGTTTCCTCCCACAGTCCAAAGATGTGCGGGTTAGGTGGATTGGCCATGCTAAATTGCCCGTAGTGTCCTAATAAAAGTAAGGTTAAGGGGGGGGGTTGTTGGGTTAGGGGTATAGGGTGGATACGTGGGTTTGAGTAGGGTGATCATGGCTCGGCACAACATTGAGGGCCGAAGGGCCTGTTCTGTGCTGTACTGTTCTATGTTCTATGTTCTATCTCTGATTTCCTGCCTAATGCTATTCCCAATGTTACCACTGCAGTTTGGTGGTAATAGCACCCCTACAAATGTTTTTTGCCCATGGTGTTTCTTAACTCGACCCATACAGATTTCACATCGTTTGTGCTCATATCTTTCCTCCATATTGTATCAATATTTTCTTTAATGAACAATGCAAGTCCACTACCTTTCCTTTCTGTTTGTTCATCCTAAAAACTGAATAGCCCTCTATGTTTAGTTCCCATCCTTGGTCACCTTAAACCATGTCGCTAATCCTAACCCTTTACATCTATCTTTTTAAAAAATGTTCTTACTACTTTTCATAAACTTGAGAGTACCCAATTATTGTTTTCCAATTAAGGGGCAATTTAGTGAGTCTTCATTCTGGATTTTAATACTGATCTGGATTTCTTTGGCAAACCCTGGTGACAATTATATTAATCACTTCTGGATTCTTACAGCCTACGACAATCGCCTGTTGCTGACTGGCAATGCTGTGAGAAAAGTCAACTTCCAAGCAAGTGCACGACAACTAATTCCTAATTTTCTCCCCAAACAAGAGCTCCTAAGCATTTGCCATGGACATTTACTGTTCCCAGTCAAGTGCAAAGACCCTACTGATGTGCCTCTATTTTTATATCCTTTTGCAGCTTGTGCATGAGGCACATTTTGAGATTATGCCCTCTATTTCCAAGTTCAAATCACCAATATATATAATATGCACTTGATTGGTCTTCTAATCCAATGTAAACATTACTTATTTATTCAACTCCTACCCATCAACCAATTTTCTACCCATGCTGTTACATTTCCTCTGATTTTTGTTTCAAGAATCCTCTCATAAAACATTTCCCAAAGTCTGCATGGAGATATTTTGACGGTATTCCCTAATAAATCATTGCTTCTTCAAAAGAGAAAGCTCTGTTAACTTTTTCATCATGTGTAACTTATCTTTAAGAAATTCATGATGGCTATCCTTGATTAACCTATGCATTACTAAATGCTCACTGATTTTGTCTCAAATTATTGATTATGACTTGTCACAACCGAACAGCTAATCAGTCTGTAGTTATCTGGTTATCATTTTTGAGCATGGGGAGTGGGGGTCTAATCTCTAGCCTCCTCGCATGATTTGCATGCTTGAAGATTATAAAATTGTGACCAGATCCTTGGCTATCTTTCTGACTTCTTTCAAAAGGTGCATATCACCAGGGCTGTGACTTGCCCATCCTGAGTTCTGCTGAAAAACAATTTATAACCAAGTCCTTTTCTTCACTACCTCCTATCAATTATTACATGTCGTTTAGTATCCAAACTCTCACTTCCACTATTATTTGTTGTTACAAGGCTTGCTGTTTATTTTTGAAAATTATTTTTCGGCTTTCAACTGACTGAAACTTTTGCAATTTGAACTGAGACCGAGAAAACTGCTCAGATATTCATAGATTATCATAGAATTTACAGTGCAGAAGGAGGCCACTCGGCCCATCGAGTCAATCCATCGAGGCCCAGCCATCAAGGACACATTCCAAGAGAAAGGTGGGAAACCTACAAATCATCTTCAGGGGAGTGAGAAACCAATAAATCACCTTCAAGGGCCATTTCCTATAAGCCAAGCATCCATCAAAACTCATAATTGTCTAAGGAAGGAACATTAAAAATGCCAAGTATTGAAACAATGGTTGCCACAGACAGACCCATTCAAAATCACTTGGAGATGCACAGGGAAACATTTCAAGACAAGGGTCTTGACCATGAGGGAGGCATTGCAAATCATAGAATTTACAGTGCAGAAGAAGGCCATTTGACCCATCAAGTCTACACTGGTCCTTGAAAGACCAGCCTAGTTAAGCCCACACCTCCACCCTATCCCCTTAAGGGTGTAACCCAGTAACTCCACCGAACCTTTGGACACTAAGGGGCAATTTAACAGGCCCAATCATTTAAAATGCACATCTTTGGACTGTGGGAGGAAGTTGGAGCACCCGGAGGAAACCCACACAGAAAAGGGAAGAAAGTGCAAACTCTGCACAGCCAGTGACCGAGGCCGGAATTGAAACCTGGTCCCTGGAGCTGTGAGGCAGCAGTGCTAAACACTGTGCCGTCGTGACGCAGGTGATGCCAAGAAAGTCTTAAGCAGAGGAAACAAGTTGAGGGCTTTCTCTCTCATTGAATAAGCCTGACCCAGTTTGAGAATCCAACTCCATTAGAAACCAACCAGTGAACAGAGATCTCTTAATAGCTGCAGTATCATCTACAGCTGACCGCATCCAAGAAACCAGCTTGCCTATAATCAGCTGCACCACTACGCCTTTAAGACAATTTAAGAACACTTAACTGTATATTCTTAGGGCAGCACGGTGGCCTAGTGGTTAGCACAACCGCCTCACGGCGCTGAGGTCCCAGGTTCGATCCCGGCTCTGGGTCACTGTCCGTGTGGAGTTTGCACATTCTCCCCGTGTCTGCGTGGGTTTCGCCCCCACAACCCAAAAATGTGCAGAGTAGGTGGATTGGCCAGGCTAAATTGCCCCTTAATTGGAAAAAATGATTGGGTAATCTAAATTTATAAAAAAAAACTGTATATTCTTTGCCTTTTTTTATCAACCACCCTTATTTCTGATACCCGTGTGTGTGACCCTTAATGACTGCGTAAGGGCCAAATGCTTGATATCGCGTTTTTATTATTTTTCTCTGAGTTAGTAGTTAATAAGTTTGCTCTTTCTTTGACTCAACAAACATTGTTTTATTGGCTTTTTATTGCTCACAGTTTAAATAGTTAATTACATTCTGATTTGGAAAAGTCATATCATCATAACAAGAAAAATAAGCTTAAACCTTTGTTGTGACCAGCCGAGGAGCTTGAATAGAGGGTAGCCACTACATCCATTCAAAACTGGTCATAACATTGTAAAAATGTTATCTCCTTTATTCTTCACAATTGGACTCCCTCTTTGAGCAGTCCTATCTTTTCTTTAACTATTTTCTTGCTGGCCAGTAAGACATTTTTCCTCTGACCTACTATGAGCAGCATCATGAGATACCTACAGATAACGTTTTTGCATGTGTCTTTATAAGTATAAGCGAAGCTTTCACAAGCGTCTTACCTGCTGCAAAGAATCAGATTTAGACCAAGGTACCAATTTGAATCTACTTGTTATTGTCTCACAATTACTGTGAAAGTGGGATTAATGTAGACTGGGTACACAAATCTCCATGCTTGGTTCTCTGACCAATCCTCTTGTAAAGAAGACTGCATACCAGCAGATGAACTTTAATTGTGTGGCATCCCAAATGTCTCCCTTTTTACAGGTCTTAAAAAAAAAACTTCTGTAGAAGAGAAAGTTCTCCAAGCTCTTCCCCCTTGGAGCCTTGAATTTTCAAACAACTAACTGGCCCATAACTTCAGGAATTTATAAACAGCTAGATTATTTAGCCAGGACCTTAAAGGGAAAGGCCGGATGAGCAACATCAAAACCATGCACCAGATCCCAAAGGACATTTGAACCGTGCTACATGAGATCTGCCAATATGTTCTCAGTAAGGTTAAAAAAGTGTATTTGTCACTTGCTATATTTCTAACTTAATTTTAAAAAAAATACTGGTGTCCAGTGCAATGAAAATATTTGGTATCCAAAACTGGCTTAAGCCTTGATGACCAAAGAGGAATGTATCTCCAAATAACAGCTTGTATTTGTATAGCATATTTTAAAATATAAATTTAAAGTATCCAATTCATTTTTTCCCCCCCAATTAAGGGGCAATTTAGCGTGCCCAATCCATCTACCCTGCACATCTTTGGGTTGTGAGGGTTAGACCCACACAAACACTGGGAGAATGTGCAAACTCTACATGGACAGTGACCCGGGGCCGGAATCAAGCCCAGGTCATCGGCGCCATGAGTCAGCAATGCTAACCACTGTGCCACCGTGCCGCCCCCTTGTATAGCATTTTTAAGGGAGTAACCCAAAATGCTTTATAGAACATAGAACAGTACAGCACAGAACAGGCCCTTCGGCCCTCGATGTTGTGCCGAGCAATGATCACCCTACTTAACCCACGTAACCGGTATACCCGTAAACCAACAATCCCCCCATTAACCTTACACTACGGGCAATTTAGCATGGCCAATCCACCTAACCCGCACATCTTTGGACTGTGGGAGGAAACCGGAGCACCCGGAGGAAACCCACGCACACACGGGAAGGACGTGCAGACTCCGCACAGACAGTGACCCAGCCGGGAATCGAACCTGGGACCCTGGAGCTGTGAAGCATTGATGCTAACCACCATGCTACCGTGAGGCCCCAAATAAATTTAAAGTATCCAATTCATTTTTTCCCCTTTAGGGGAACATTATCAAACAAATATTTAACACAAGATAATATAACTTGCTTGGACACTGAAACTATTTACTTGTTGGTAAAACTCAGCTTTATGAACTCTAAAGTTGACATTTAGACAAAAAACAATTCCTTTTGTTTCAGAAATCTGCTAAGGATGAGTAGGAGTCCAAATAGTTTGTTGTCCTGAATTGTGAGGTTGACATTTATCTTGGCTACTAATTTCAGGCACAGAGAAATAAATGAATGAAATGGTTATCAAGTGACATTCAGATGCTTTACGAATAATGGAAGAAATCTATACAAGTCACAAATCCAATACAGAAAGGGGAGCAGTTACAAAATGGCTCATCCATTTCAAAAATTTTACAGATAGTTTCTAAACACAATTATCTGCTTGTACAAAAGTTGTTATGGTGCAATACGGTGCTGACACTAAAGACTTTCTGGAACATGTGTTATAGGACCGTGCGGGGCACAACACTCAAGTGGAGACCTGTTAATTATAGATTGTGTTTAATTGTATTCTGGTTACTAGAGATTCAGTTGTGCCTCTATAAATAGTCACAGATGGAAATAATGTTCTTTGGGTTAAGAGGTGCGTGATTTATTAATATATATTTTTATTAGAGCTTTTCCATTTCTACAAATAATGCAACAAACCGTCAACTCGTACAGTACAGTGTAAATATTTCTGCATGCATGAATATAGAAAACGACAGTAGGAAGCCAACACAATTGGTTCAGCTTAATCATTAAACTTGATGTCTCCAACTAAACAATTTTAAAAAGCGAGCCGATAAACTAGAGGGTAGGGGAGAAGAGGATCAGGTCATGTAAACATGGCAATATGGTGCATACCATTTGAAGTTTCTTGCGGTCTTGGGCCGAGCAGTTGCTATCGCAGCCTGGTATGGCAACTTCTCGGCCCAAGACCGCAAGAAACTTTGGAGAGTCGTGAATACAGCCCAGTCCCATCACAAGAATCTGCCTCCCATCCATTGACTCTATCTACACCTCCCGCTGCCTGGGAAAGCGGGTGGCATAATCAAAGACCCCACTCATCTGGCTTACTCACTCTTCCAACTTCTTTCATCGGTCAGGAGATACAAAAGTCTGAGAACACGCACAAACAGATTCAAAAACAGCTTCTTACCCACTGATACCAGACTCCTAAACGACCCTCTTATGGACTGATCTGATTAATACTACACTCCTGATGCCGGTGTCTATGTATTTACATTGTACACCTTGTTTGCCCTTTTATGTATTTACTTTTTATTTTATTTTATTTTCATGTACTAAAGAGTAGCTCGCTGAAAAATACTTTTCACTGTACCTCGGTACACATGACAATAAACAAATTCAAACTTGTGGGAGAAAACATTAGATTGAATTTGTTTATTCAAGCGTGCATAACAACATACCTCACTCTAACTCCAGTCACACCAGGCACTTTCGATGCGATAATACATCTGTCTCTTGAGAGCCTTGAGTCGCTTCCCAACTTCATCGTAGCCTCTATGCTTCTGTTACATTGCCACCGAGAAACCTTGAAAGAAGGGGCACTTGCCCCCCCAGAGCCAGTTCTCACTATGCTATGCCGCTTCCAATACTCTTTTTTTTTTGGCAATCCACAAAGTTACAAAAATGAATAATTATGGACAAGGACATTGATGTCCATGGGCGTCAAAGACCGGATGCAGTGTGCCGTTTCCAACTTAAGGTGGATCTAAAAGTTGGGTGTAATAAGAAAACGTGAGAGCCAGCTGTCAAATTATTTTTAAAAATATATAAATTTAGACTACCCGATTGTTTTTTTCCAGTTGGGGCAATTTAGCACGGCCAATTCACCTACTCTTGCACATTATTTTGGGTTGTGGGGACGAGACCCACGCAAACACGGGGAGAATGTGCCAACTCCACACGGACAGTGACCCAGGGTCGGGATCAAACCCGGATCCTCGGTGCTGTTATGCAGCAGTGCTAACCACTGTGCTGCCCTCCAATCCACTTTATTATTAACCTGCACACTCGCCTTTATGCGATTCGCCAGGTCTCTGGTCCCAGCATGATTTCAGGTCCCATTGGAATCGCTCCCTTCTTCCCCAGCATTGGTGCCAATGTCCCATGAATTAAAACCCATTTCTCCCACACCAACCTTTGAACCACGCCTTGACCTCATTAATTTTATTGACTCTGTGCCAAATAGTAATCCGGAGATTACCACCTTTTTGGTTCTGTGTTTCTGTTTCTGGTTTTTAATTTAGTCCCTAGCTGCTCGTATTGCTTCAGCAGAACCACTATTCTTGTTCGACCTATATCATTGGAACCTGCATGGACCACAGCAACTGGATCTTTCCTCCCACTCCCAGGTTCCTCTGTAGCCCAGGTGAGATATCCCGAACCTGATCACCAGATAGGCAACACAATCTTCGAGACTCTTGATCCTGGTCACGGAGAACAGTGTCTATGCCCATAACTATTATCCCCGATATGACTATATTTCTTTTCTTTCCCCCCATTTGTGGCTCCCTGTAAACGGTGCTGTGGTCAGTTTGCTCATCCTCTGCACACTCATTGTTCCCATCCACACAGGGAGCAGGAGTCTTGAACCTGTTGGGCAAGGGCTGAGGTTCCTACAGCCTACCTCCTGCATCCCTTTACCTACGTCGCTCATAGTCACATCCTCCTGTTCCTGAACACTGGTCAAATTCAAGGTAGTTAATCTAAGGGGTGTGACTGCCTCATGAAACACAGCATCCAGGTAACTCTTTTTCCCTCCCTAGTATATAGCAGTGTCCGAAGCTCAGACTCCAGCTCATCAACTCTGAGTCGGAGTTCTTCGAGCAACCAACCAACGCTTGCTACAGATGTGTTCACTGGGAACCACAGTGGGGTCCACCATCTCCCACATCATGCAGGTACAACATTAAGCCCTAGTCTTGCATCTCTTTTATTTAATTAGTTTTGAAATTTGTTTTTTTTTTAACTTTCCAACTGTTTTTTAATTGTAAAATATTTAACCTATTTTCCTTTAATCTGAAAGCAACCTAGAATAGGTAATGCAAATTAGCAGTTACTTAGCAACCAATGATCTTACCACTTTCCTGTGATGCCACTCCTGGATTGATTTTCAAAATTGGCCCACTACCCGAGTAGAGGTGTCCCTTCCAGGTCCGGCTCTAGCTTTTAAAAAAATCTCTGCTCTGACTCTCGACTTCCACTCATTTTAAAACACCGCTCTTACTCAGTCCCGCTCTTTTTAAATCTCGGCATCTCAATTCTTCAATTCTGCAGCTCAATTTTGTGAGCATTAATATGTATTTTTTCCTCATTAAGGGGCAATTTAGTGTGTTCAATCCACCTAGCCCACGCATCTTTGGGTTGTGGGGGTGAAACCCATGCAGGCACGAGGAGAAAGTGCAAACTCCACACGGACAGTGACCCAGGGCCGGGATTCGAACACGGGTCCTTAGCACAGCAGTCCCAGTGCTAGCCACTGTGCCTCGTGCTGCCCTGTGAGGACTAAGTGATGAGTAACGCCAGAGTTTGAGGCTTCTATTCTAGCACCTCCATCACATGATCCCCAGTGGGTGCATATTTGCAATGTATTTTTTAAAAATAAATTTAAGAGTACCCTATTCTTTTTTTTCTCAATTCAGGGGCATTTAGCATGGCCAATCCAACCACCTGCACATTTTTTGGGTTGTGGGGAATGAGACCCACACAGACACGGAGAAATTGTACAAACTCCATATGGACAGTGACCTGGGGACGGGATTGAACCTGGGTCCTCAGTGCCCTGAGGCAGATAACCACTGCACCATTCCGACGCCCATTGGCAATGTATAACTGTGTAAAATAAATGCTTGCAAAAGATGTAAAGATTGGCTTCAACTCATAGAATCCCTACAGTGCAGAAGGAGGCCATTTGGGCCATTATGTCAGCACCGACCCTCCGAAAGAGCACCCTACCTAGGCCCACCCCCTGCCATCCCCTATCCCCATAACCCACCTAACCTGCACATCTTTGGACACTAATCTATCCTTCTACTGGCTTGTAATATGATACATGTGACTTATGACAGTATTTTTCAAACTGAAGCTCGTGACCCATGGGCAGGTGTCAGGAGGGTCGCTGAGTGATCGGTTGCAGCGTTCCCAATCGCGGGAGAAGGATCCAATGGCTGCGACCGGATTTTAAATTGGTGATGCAGTTTCCTGGCCACAAACTGCGACAGAGTAGGTCACGCGCCCTTCATGTACACTGATGCCACGTGCCTTGTGCATCCGAGCTTTTGGCTGGAAATAGCAGAGGAGAGATTCCGCCGTTTTTTTAGCTGTGATCAAGCAAGGTTACAGGACTGTGAAGAACTGCAGATGGATCGTTTTAAACAAAAGAAAAAACAAATCAGGAACGCATCAGTGTAAAGATGATTTCTTGAGGTATGGCTTTGTTAATTGAAGACTAAGCATGGTCAGTTTGAGGACAAATCTCTTTTTTAATGGATGCAACGGGAACTTAACTCATCAGCTGAAATACTTAGCAGAAATGTAACATTGAATGACAAAGCAAGTGAGTTCATGAGGTCCAAACAGGCTCACCTGTCGCACAAAGGCAAGTGAAAATGATGGGTGGCCAGGTTCGGCTGGCGTGGATTGCGAAGTTGGTTGCAAAGATGGCCGGTTGGTAAAAGTGAGTTCTGGGGAGAAAAAATAAAAGAAAAACACTGACTAATGAGCATGACTGCTATTTGCTTTCCTTCAGAGTTCTTTTATTTATTCGAGGGATGCGGGCTTCACTGGCTTGGCCAGCAATTATTGCCCATCCCTAATTGCCCTTGAGAAAGTGGTGGTGAGCTGCCGTCTTGAACTGATGCAGTCCATGGGTACACCCACAACATTGGGGAGGGGAGTTCCAGTATTTTGATCCGAAGACAATAAAGGAACTGCGATTCATTTCTAAGTCAAGGTGGCACACAGTACTGCTACTGTACGTCAGTGGTGAAGGGAGTGAGTGGCACCCCATCCACAAACAGTCAATTGGGCTGCTTAGTCCTAGATGGTGTTGAGTTTCTCGAGTGCTGTTGGAGCTGCACTCATCCAGGCAAGTGGAGAGTATTCCATCATGTATCTTTTTTAAAATAAAAAAAAACATTTTTTGGTACCCAATTTATTTTTCCAATTAAGGGGTAACGTTACCGTGGCCAATCCACCTACCCTGCACATCTTTGGGTTGTGGGGGTGAAACCCACACAAACACGGGGAGAATGTGCAAACTCCACACAGACCGTGACCCAGAGCCGGGATCGAACCTGGGACCTCGGCGCCGTAACGCAGCAGTGCTATCCACTGCGCCATCATATACCTGACCATACTCCCATACTCCAAAACAAATTCTGTTAGAAGTTGGGCACCAGAAATTGATAGCTCCTCATGGTTAAAACTATTGGATCACTGCTTGTGAGACCTATGACAATTCTTGAGATTGTGGCAACCTCCTGTTTTATATAGTGTGCAGTTGATGGCAGGGCAGGGATGTACTAGGATTCAAAGTGGATTGTTGCTTTGCCACTGCCTATAAATACTTGTGTGCACCAGTGTGTAATTCGTTGCTCAAAATACTTTTGTTTGCATTTGCTTGTTTCAGGGCTTGGGCGGGGATATATGGGAGCAATTGCAGGATTTGGAATGGGCCAAGAGATGGGCTGAGGCATGTGGCGAGTAAGCCAGAGAATTGTTTGGGGGGGGGGGGGGGGGGGTGTGATGCGGGTAATGGCTACATATGCATCTCTTTTTCTTTTGTTTAATTTCTGTTCTTCCCCTTTGCTCAAAATGATTGTGCTTTTGACCTTGGCGATTGGTTGTGCTGATCTCGTGGGTAGGAGGGGAATGCAGCTTCTGGTGCCGGTGAACACCTGTGGTGTTTTGGCTGGAAGAGTTCCTGGACTGGATTTTTTTAGTTGGGTCACGATCCAGACATCTGCCTGAATTCCACGGCTGTTTTCTTTTAATAAATTCAGAGTACCCAAGTCTTTTTTATTCCCAATTATGTGGAAAGTTACTGTGGCCAATCCACCTACTCGGCACATCTTTGAGGTAGTGGGGATGAAACCCTCCCAGACATTGGGAGAATGTGCAAACTCCATACAGACAGTGACCTGGGCCGGGATCGAACACGAGTCCTCGGTGCCGTGCGGCAGCAGTGCTAACCACAGTGCCACCCCAATTCCTGAGCTGTAAACCAGAAATATGATCATGGCAGAAATTCTGCCACGATATTCCTGGAAGCTGTGTTACGATGTCCTGGGCAAGTGTGTGGTCAATTCTAGCCCCATTCGCCCTGGAGTCACAACACAAGTGAATTAACCAATAATTCTTATAAAACTACCTGAAATCTTTGGCCCTTGGCTGTCCAATACGTTTGTACGTTTAAACACAATTACTATTTATTTATAAAATGAACAAATATGAAATATATGGTATGTACAGCTGCTTAATGACAACGTAATAGCTGACTTCCCTTTTAACTGCACCACCCTCTACCCCCACACACAAGACAGACAAACAGAGGGGCGGAAAGGAGTGAAAAAAATAATGATTAAGGTCAAAAAAACCTTGCTTCAGATGATGAGTTCTTCAGGGCACTTTCTCGCAGCTAAGCGTGGTTTAAAGTTTCTAGTTTACAGCCTGAAATGGTCTTCCTTTCAATTCACAATATCTTACTCTCTGCTTTACCTAGAGAGGCCTCTGACTTCACACCAGCCTATTGTGCATAGTTATCAGATTCTGGTCTCTGCTTGCATTAGCCTTTTCTGCAGAGAGAGTTGGTTCTCGTAGTAACCCGTTGATGAGAATTTTTTGGTTATTTCTGAAGAAAACAGAGCGGGGACAGGAAAGATCTTGTCCCTTGGCTGTCCAAAGCAAAACTGAAAGCTCTTTTGGTCTCTGAAATATTTCAGTGGGAACAGATCCAATCACCACCTGTTACCGGGCAGAGCACCCCATTTTAGGCCAATTTATTGACCGCCAGCCAATCCGACAAACAGAGCCATCCTTGATCTCTTCTGTTACTGAAATCCTCTGTGTGCATTAAAGATATAGGCCATGGCTTCCTTCTGCTTGAATTAAAATGGCAGGCTGCCTTAAAGATGCATGTCCATAAAACATCCATGGATCAAAAATGATTTGGCAAAAATAGAAGAAATGGAAAATAAAGGAAAAAACAGGAAAGGTGCTTACAGCTGCCAATGAAGAAGCTGCCTCCAGAAACTGCTTGCATAATCACAGCTGGAGGCCCAGTCAGAGGGGCCTGCTGTGATATCCTTCCAGCAGCTCCACAGGGAAAGGTGGGTGCTGTTGAGGCAGGCTAGGAGACTAAGTGTGCCTCAAGATTTCATTTTGGGGAGATGGCTGCAAATAACATTTTAAACCTGTTTCGACATCCCTCATTGCAGACCCTGGAGATCACGTCCTGTCGGTCAATAACTACCCTTGGAGTTAAAGTATCAATTGGGTAAAGGTGCCCTTGATTTATCCTTCAGGCACTACAATATTTCTTGTGCACATTGTCTAAATTCTATGTTGCAGTGTTGGGAAAGTCATCAAACAAAGCATGGGTCAAATTGAGTTGATTGATGGGATTTAATCTAATACTCTGTCATAAAACTGAGGTACATTTGTGGTTTCTTTCAATCATAAAAACTACTTTTGCCAGCAATTAGCATTCTGATATCTTGGCACCACAGGGAACCATTCTGAGAAGAGAACAGACAAATTTGCATAGCAACAAAAATCAGATGGGAAGTTGCCTAGGCTGTGATTATGTCATTAGTGATGCCCTGGAAGCAGCTGAACTGCCTGCACACTGGCATGAATCAAATACTGTATAACATAAGATGTTGAAAGGAGGGTTGAGGGAGGAATTGGAAACCTCATTGATGCGTTTTTTGTTATACTCTGCTGCAAAGAGGCAGTTTTCTGCTTTCTTGACACTCTTCTATTTCCAACCAGCTGATATAAAGTGAAGATATGTCAAAAATAATCTTTGGAGAATTAAGTGTTAATGGGCATCCAATCACATTAGTACGCTAATGTGTTATAATTGGATATAGTGAAGTATTACATGGTGACTTTTGATGCCGCTCCAAATTTTCCTGTCCTACCGGCAATGCCCACCAATGGCAGGACTGGAAATCCTGGTCATGTGACATGGTGAAGCAGTGGTTAGCACTGCTGCCTTAGGCGCTGAGTACCCAGGTTTAATCCCGGTCCTGGGTCACTGTCCGTGTGGAGTTTGCACATTCTCCCTGTATCGACGTGGGTTTTGCCCCCACAACCCAAAGATGTGCAGGTTAGGTGCATTGGTCATGCCCTTTAATTGGAAAAAAATAATTGGGTACTCTAAATTTATGTTTAAAAAAAAATGGAAATCCTGGCCATGGTCTTGGGCCTTTTGCCATTTGGAAAAATTATTCAGGAGTTTGTTTTAATGATATTCTTAGTAATTCTCTGCACAATTTCCGTTTCTTCCTGTGTAAATGTTTGAAATATTAAATTACTTTTTTGACATTTTGTAACATTGCTGTTTTCACAAGTGAAAAAATGTTGGTTATCAAAATAGTTTTTTTTAAAAATAATTTTTATTGAGAAATTTTGATTTTATACAACAATAACGCACCTTAGTAAAATACCGAAAATAACAATAATATTAACAATCATATACATTCGCCCCATCCCCATGAACAACCCAGCATTTTAACAACAACGCAAATTAACACACTATAAAGTTACAGAATAAACACTACAATAATGCCCCCCCCCCCCCCCCCCCCCCCCCCCCCCCCCCCCCCCCCGGGTTGCTGCTGCTATTGACCCAGTTACCTATCTCTGAGCCAGGAAGTCCAGAAAAGGCTGCCATCGTTTATAGAACCCTTGTGTTGATCCTCTCAGGGCAAATTTGACCTTTTCCAATTTTATAAATCCCGCCATGTCACTGATCCAGGTCTCCACGCTTGGGGCCTTGCATCCTTCCACTGTAGCAGAATCCTTCGACGGGCTACTAGGGACGCAAAGGCCAGGACCCCGGCCTCTTTCGCCTCCTGCACTCCCGGCTCCACCCCAACCCCAAAAATCGCGAGTCCCCACCCTGGCTTGACCCTGGATCCAACCACCCTCGACACCGTCCCCGCCACCCCCTTCCAGAATTCCTCCAGTGCTGGGCATGCCCAGAACATATGGGCGTGGTTCGCAGGACTCCCCGAACATCTGGTGCACCTGTCCTCACCCCCGAAGAACCTACTCATCCTAGTCCCGGACATGTGGGCCCGGTGCAGCACCTTAAATTGGATGAGACTAAGCCTCGCACATGAGGAGGAAGAGTTGACTCTCTCCAAGGCCTCCGCCCAAGTCCCGTCCTCTATCTGCTCCCCGAGTTCCTCCTCCCATTTAGCCTTCAGCTCCTCCACTGACGACTCCTCCACCTCCTGCATTACCTTATAGATGTCAGACACCTTCCCCTCTCCTACCCACACCCCCGAAAGCACTCTGTCCATCGTCCCCTGCGAGGGCAGCAAAGGGAATCCCTCTACCTGTCGCGGTTATCAAAATAGTTAATGTCTACCAATAATTAATTACCCCTTAATCAGCATTACAAAAAAACAGATTACCTGGCCTTTTTCACATTGTTGTTTGTGGGAGCTTGCCATTTGCAAACTGGCTGCCACACTTCCTACATTACAAAGTGACTGCACTTCAAAAAGTAATTCATTTTTTACGCAGCGTTTTGGGATATCCCAAGGCCATGAAAGGTTCTACATAAACATATATATATATTTTTTAAGCTTAGCCACATTTTGAGAAAGCATCAACGAAGGACCCTTTAAAACATTTCATGATTTTGCAGACTTCTATCTGCTTACCCCCGCAGCAATGTTCAAGCTTTCCTTCACAACTCTAACACTCTCTTTCCTGCTATCATCCTTAATGTACCTTTTGCATTTGTTCAAATATCCTTCCAATAATGAGAATCCCAGTACAGTATGCAAGTTTCCAACTGTGGCCTAATTAATGTTCATCTCAACAGGATGCATCTGCATAAAAAGGTTCCCAAATCATTAACTCCACATGTGATGCAAAACTACACAAATAATGCCACCCACCTCACTACCACACATGCAGAACTGAACTACACTTGTGACAATTAAATTCTACAACTGGAACAATTAGTTCTCAACCACCCCCCACAGATATTTTTTAACTCTATTTTGTGAACTCCTTTTCTCCCATCTATGGGAACGGGAAGAACAAGCATCTCCGATAATCTCCAACATGAGCCATTGCTGGATTCATCATTCCATTTCACTTTCCTTAATCTTGCAAAGTACTTCACTTCAGTTTGGTACTTTTCCCCCACCAGACAATCTAGTTGAGAAGGTTGAGACCACAAGCAAGTGGGGCGGTGGGGGTTGGGGGGTGGGGTGGCTGTGTAGTTACTGCCCACCAAATGATTTGGTGCACAAATCAATTTTCATTTTATGATTGTGCTTTTAAAAGTTGGCCCCTGACTCCCAACAGCCAGTGGCCAGATGATCATATAACTAACGGAGAAAGCTTTGCACCAACAAGAACATGATGTATGCATTCCCAACAATGTGATATATTAGGTGGAGGCAGTGCTGTAGTGTTAATATCACTAGACTAGTAATCCAGAGACCCAGGGTAATGCTCTGTGGAATTGGGTTTGAACCCCACCATGTTTGGATGTTGAAATTGGAATTAAAGAACAAAGAAAAGTACAGCACTTCGGTCCTCCAAGCCTGTGCCGACCATGCTGCCGTCTAAACTAAAATCTTCTACACTTCCTGGGTCTGTATCCCTCTATTCCCATCCTATTCATGTATTTGCCAAGAAGCCCCTTAAATGTCACTATCGTCCCTGCTTCCACCCACCTCCTCTGGCAGCGAGTTCCAGGCACCCACTACCCTCTGTTTAAAAAAAAAAAAAAAAAAAAAAAAAATTGCCTTGTACATCTCCTCTAAACCTTGCCCCTCACACCTTAAAATCTGTGCCTCCAATAATTGACCCCTCTACTCTGGGGAAAAAGCCTCTGACTATCCAATCTGTCTATGCTCCTAATAATTTAGTAGACCTCTATCAGGTCGCCCCTCAACCTCCGTCGTTCCAGTGAGAACAAACCGTGTTTATTCAACCGCTCCTCATAGCTAATGCCCTCCATACCAGGCAACATCCTGGTAAATTTCTTCTGCACCCTCTCTAAAGCCTCCACATCCTTTCAATTCAATCAATAAAAATCTGGAATTAAAAGTCTTTAATGATGCCTATGGAAGCATTGCTGATCATTGTAAAATCTAATCTCGTTTACTAATGTCCTGCCCTATTTATCTGGTCCAGCCTACATGTGGTTTCAGATCCACAGCAATGTGATTGAGACTCTTACGTACTTTCTGAAATGGGCTCAGTTGTATCAAACTGTTCCAAAGTCGATAAGAAATGAAATTAGCCGGCATCGGCCTAGGCACTGGAAACAACAACCGCAAACTCAGCCCTGACAACCTTGCAAAGTTGTCCTTATTAACATCTGGGGCTTGTGCTAAAATTGGGACATAGTTGATGAATCAGTACACCTCATTGTTGAGCACCATTTGGAGGAACCGCAGAGTTCATCATCTATAAGGCAATCAGAAGTGTGATGAAATACTCATCACTTGCCTGGATGAGTGCAGCTCCAATACTTGAGAAGCCTGACAACCTGCAGGACAATGCAGCCCATTTGATTGGCATCCCAACCGCAAACATTCACTCCTTTGCCATTGACACAGTGGCAGAAGTGTGTGCCATTTACAAGATGCACTGCAGGAACTCAGAGGTTCCTTAAATAGCACCTTCAAACTCGATACTGCTGCAATCTAGAATTGGATGAATTAGGTGAATTGGATATTCTGAATTCTCCCTCTATGTACCCGAATAGACGCCCAAATGTAGTGACTAGGGGCTTTTCACAGTTACTTCATTGCCGTGTTAATGTAAGCCGACTTGTGATAATAAAGATTATTATTATTATTAGGAGAACAAGGGCACCAGACACATGGTAACACATCACTTGGAAGTTCCCTGCTAAGTCACTCACCATCCTGACTTGGAAAAAAATTGCCATTTCTTCACTTTCACTGACTTAAATTCCTGGAACTCCAACTTGGGCCAGTGGTTAGCACTACTGTTGCTTCACAGCGCCAGGTACCCAGCTTGGGTCGCTGTCTGTATGGGGTTTGCACTTTCTCCCAGTGTCTCCATGGGTTTCCTCCGGGTGCTTTGGTTTCCTCCCACAAAATGCCGAACGACGTGCTGTTAGGTGAATTGGACATTCTAAATTTTCCCTCGGTGTACCTGATCAGGTGACGGAGTGTGGCGACTCGGGGATTTTCACAGTACTTCATTGCAGTGTTAATGTAAGCCTACTTGTGACACTAATAAAGATTATTATTACTAACAGCACTGTGGATGTACCTACGTGAAAGGGATTGCAGTAGCTCAAGGAGGCAATTCAGCCCCATCTTCTCGAGGGTAATTAGGCTTGGGCAGAAAATGCTGGCCTAGCCAGTGATGGCCACATCCCATGAATGAATTTTAAAATATATAAACTTGCTGCTGAGGTTTAGGATGTGATTCTTCGGAAACCGGCGGGGCGGGAAACTCTTGCGTGAATGAGTGGTGTGAACCACTCTGGCGTTGGGCCGCCCCGGAAGTGTGGAATCCTCTCCACCTTCAGGGGCTAGGCCGGCGTCGGAGTGGTTTGCGCTGTGCTGGCTGGCACGGAAGGGGCTTGGCGCCACGCAAACTGGTGGCGAAGGGCTGCGAGTTGGCGCATGCGCGGGAGTGCAAGTGTGTGCTGGCGTCATCCCAGCGCATGTGCAGGGGGGTGTTCATCTCTGCACCGGCCATTATGGACTGGTACACTAGCTGGCGTGGAGGAATAGAGTGCCCCCACGGCAAAGGCCCGCCTGCGGATCGGTGGGGCCTGATTGCGGGCCAGGCCACTGTGGGTGCACCCCCCCCAGGGCCAGATCTATTCCCCCCCCCTTCCCCGGGGCCCCAAGGACCCCGGAGACCGCCCGCAAAGCCAGGTCCCGCCGGGAAGTACCAGCTCTAATTTGCGCCGGTGGGTCAGGCCTAAAACGGGCGGCCGCTCGGCCCATCGCGGGCCAGGGAATTCGGGCGGCCTCGGGGCCCATAGCGTCGCGCCGGTCCTCGCCATTCTTCGAGGCGGGCGGCGTGATTCACGTCAGTGGGAGTTTTGGGGGGGCAGGAGAATTCGGCAACCGCCGGGGTTCACATCGACCACCGGCGATTCTCCGACCCGGCCTGGGTGTGTGGCAGAGAATCCCGCCCTTAGTATCTCGTAGGGTAAGTAATGAGAGACTTGCATAGATTTAGCATCTTTAATGACTTCAGAATGCCTGAAAATGTTTATAACCGATGAAACAAGTCTGGCCACTATTATAATGTAAAACATAACCGTTAATTTTTGTAAAGCATGGACTCCTAGACTGCAACAACATGAAGACCAAACAATCTGTTTTAGTGATGTTGAATAGTTACTTTGAAGACTGGCACATGGAAGAGGGTAATAAAGGTTGGAAGATACTAAAAATGTTTTCGCCCAGAGAGTGGTGAGTCTGTGGAATTCATTACAACAGGACGTAGATGAGGCCAAAATATTGTACGCTTTCAAGTAGCAGTTAGATATACCACTTGGGGCGAAGAGGATCAAAGGATATGGGGGAAAAGCGGGATTAGGCTATTGAGTTGGATGATCAGCCATGATCATAATGAATGGTGGAGCAGGCTTACCTCCTGCTCCTATTTTCTATGTTCCTATGTAAAATGTAACATAAGCAAGAAATCAGCATTATAAAAGTAATGGACTAAATGCTGGCAAACCCACAGCAGGCTTTTAGAGAAAGTAATAAGAAAATTTCAGATGCTTTAGTCATATCCTTAAAAGGTTTCTCATTTTAGAAATTTTCTTTTGTTCAGAAAATTTCAATTTAAAAAAAAATATTTTAAGAGTACCCAATTATTTTTTTATTTCCAATTGAGGGGCAACTTAGTGTGGCCAATCCATCTAGCCTGCACATCTTTGGATTGTAAGAGTGAAACCCACGCAGACACGGGGAGAATGTGCAAACTCCACAAGGACAGTGACCCAGGGCCGGGATTCGAACCCGGGTCCTCAGCGCCGCAGTCCCAGTGCTAACCACTGTGCCACGTGCCAGAAAATTAAAATTTTTAACTCCATCAGAACCATACCATAGAAATGATACAGCACAGAAGGAGGCCATTTTGCCATTCTTCTCTATGGCGACCCAAAGACACCCAGGTTCCCTGTCTAATCCCATCTTCCTGCAAACGGCCCATAGTCCTGAAGCTTGCAGCACATAAGGTGTAGGTTCAGGTACCTTTTAAAAGAGTTTGGGGTTTTTGCCTCGACTACTAACTCAGGCAGCGAATTCCAGACACCACCACCTGTGTAAAAAGGTTTTTCCACATGTCCCCTCTAATGAAGCCACTTAGCTTCAATCTATGATCCCTGGTTTTTGGACTCTGTCAAGGAAAACCGCTTCCTCCTGTCTACTCTATCTTTAAGCCTCTCAATTTTATATACCACAATCCTGTCACCCCTCCGCCTTCTCTGTTGCAAGGAAAACAAGCCCAACCTCTCCAATGTCTCCTTGTAGCTACAATTCTCCAGCACTGGCGACAGTCTATGAAATCTTCTCTACACGCTGCAGAGCAATTATATCCTGTTATGTGGTGACCAGAACTCCAGCTGTGGTCTCACCAGTGTCTTAGACAGTTCCATCATTATATCCCTACTTTTGTATTCAATATCTCTGCCAATGAAAGAGAGCATTCCATATCTCTCCTTTACAATCTTATCCACCTATATGGGATCTATGCACTTGCACATCAAGGTCTCTCACTTTATCTACATTTTTCAGTATATTCTCATTTATTGTGTATTCCATTTTACTGTTTGACCTCCCTAAATACATTACCTCACACTAATGAACTCCAACTGCCATTTTCCTACCCATTCCACCAACCCATCTGTATCATTTTGGAGCTTGCAGTTATCCTCTGCACTATCCACCACACGGCCAATTTTTGTGTTTTCTGCAAATTTCCCAATCGTGCCCCCATGTTGAAGTTGAAATCGTCAGTATATAAAACAAACAGCAGCGGTCTCAACACTGAGCTCTGCGGAGCATCACTTGAAACAGCTTTCCATTCGCAAGGGCATCCATCGACCCTTTGTTTCCTGTTACTTAGCCAACTTTGGATCCAATTTCCCACATCACCCTGTGTTCCATGGGCATTTACTTTCTTGACTACCCTGCCCTGTGGGACCTTGTCAAATACCTTCCTAAGATCCAAGTGGACAACATCCACTGCAGTACCCTCATCAATCCTCCTTGTCCCTCAAAGAATTCAATCAAATTTGTACGGCTGACCTTCTCTTAATAAAGCCATGCTGACACTCCCTGGCGAGTCCATGCCTTTCTAACTGACAGTTTATCCGATCTCTCAGGATTGATTCTAACAATTTGCCTGCCACTGAAGTAAGACTAACTGGCCTATAATTATTTGGTATTTCCTTCATACCCTTATTAAACAACATAACCACATTTGTATTTCTCCAGTCCTCCAGCACCTCCACTGTGTCTAGTGAAGATTGGAAAATAATCTTCTGAGTATCTGTTATTTCATCCCTGATCTCCTGCAGCACCCTAGGAAACAAGCCATCCAGCCGTGGCGGATTGTCCACTTTCAAGGATCCCAACACAACACACTTTTTTCGCCCCCCTGATAGGTCCCACTTTTTCCTTAACTATCCTTTTGCTCTTTACATACTGGCAAAATACCTGTGGGTTTTCCTTCCTTATTTATTTCTTTTTACTTGATCCCTAAACTTTCTATACTCCTCTAGGCTATCTGCAATGTTGAGTTTTTCATGACTATCATAAGCTTTCTTTTTTCTCTCCCCTTGTATTTTTCTGGACAGCCATGGATGTCTAAATTTGGCAGTGCCATTCTTATTTTTGAGGGGACAGGTCTGCTTTGTACCCTAAAGATCTCCCTTATTTTTAAGAAAGCCAGGAAATTATAGACCTATCAGTCTAGCATCTGTTGTGGGAAGTTGAGATCTATAATTAAAGACTGAGAGAGCCGATCAATGAGAATAAGGGGCAGGGAGCAAGGGAGAGGATGTCATGGGTCTTTTTATTTAAAAAAAAACATTGAGTACCCAATTCATTTTTTCCAATTAAGGGGTAATTTAGCGTGGCCAATCCACCTACCCGACACATCTTTGGGTTGTGGGGGCGAAACCCTCACAAACATGGGGAGAATGGACAGTGACCCAGAGTCGGGATCGAGCCTAGGACCTCAACACCGTGAGGCAGCAGGGCTATCCACAGCACCATCGTGCTGCCCTGTGGATCTTTTATATCCATTGTGGACAGATGGGATCACGGTTTAATGTCTTATCTGAAGGGTGGCACCTCTTGAGTACTGTATGTGAAGTGTTGGTCTACACTCTGAGCTTAAATCTGTAGAATGGGACTATAATCTGTAACCATCTGAATCAGATAGAAGCGAGCTACCAACTGAATTACAGCTGACACAATTAAAATTTATTGTTGTACCAAGAGCATTGGCCAGTTATGTAGTGCGAGTTTGGTCTAGTAAGTAGGATAGACTCTGGAGGTGGCAGATTCCCTTTCTTGAGGACATTTGCTGACTTGAGAGTTTCTCTTTTACCATAGTCCAGCAGCTTTCATAAGTCATTTTGGTGCTAGCCCATAAATTGCTTGGCGTGCAACTTGTTGTGATAGGATTTGAATCATGACTTCTTGGTTACTAGTCCAGCAACATGGTCTCGAAACTATCCTAAAATTGTTTCTATTGATTGGCAAATTGGTTTGAACAGACATTGGTTGAGGGTGGTTAGTTGAAGAATAAAGGGTGGCATAGTGGCACAGTGGTTGGCACTGCTGCCTCACAGTGCCAGGTTCCGTGTTTGATTCCAACCTTGGGTGCCGTTTGCATGTTCTTCCAGTGTCTGAGAGTTTCAGTTTCCTCCCACATAGAATCCCTACAGTGCAGAGGGAGACCATTCGGTCATCGAGTCTGCACTGACTCTCTGAATGAGCACCCTATCTAGAACCACTCCCTCGCAATCCTGTAATCCCACCTAACTTTTAGGTTTTTTGCATGTGTCGGCCCGCGCAGTTTAAGGAATGTTGAAGTGTTAAAACTGTGAAAATTACAAATGCTTCAATAAAATATTTTCTTTAAAATAATCCCACCTAACCGTTTGACACTAAGGGACAGTTTAGCATGCCCAATCCAAAAAAGTGCAGGTTAGGTGAATTAGCCATGTTAAATTG